>NW_013952426.1:3433838-3440877 GCF_001266775.1 Austrofundulus limnaeus | reverse complement strand
CACACACACACACACACACACACACACACACACACACACACACAAATAGATCTAGCTGCCTAAAATAATAAATTAATTAAAATGAGAGTTTGAGAAACATTTACAATACAATTTTGATTGATGTACACAGCTGATTGGACTGTGGCAGCTCGGGGGTCAGTGCCGTGGCCTTGTACCTGAGGCTGCAGGTTTGAGCCCACATCACGAACAGCATTCAACATAAAAAATTGCCAAATCCATTAAGTTAGTTTGCTGTGGTAAATCCTGAAGAAGGAACAAAAAAAAAACAACAACAACAATAACATCTATTCCTGGTTAACTTTTAGACTGAACCTATACTTAAGACAGTCATCTAAGCTAAGCAGCTTAGCAAACACAACAACTCAGTCACAATTATTGAGGTAAAATTTGATGTGGTAGTAGCAGAATTATTCCTAACACAAATTCTGGGTGCTAATTGATTGCACAAGATCTGGTTTTAAAATGCTGCCATTACCTATTTGAGTTCGTTATAGTGGTTTGCTTACAAAATATGTCAGGAATCACTGGACAGACTACAATAAAACTATCTAAAAGTAATCATGAAACGTATGTGTGCATATAAATAAACTTTTAAAATTAACCAGCATTATACAGACTATAACTCAGTCAGTTTGACACATATTGGGCTATATATTGTAGTAGAAGTAGTAGAACTAGTAGTACAAGTAGAAGTAGTAAGTAGTAGAGATGTGACTTTTGCGACTGATTCAAATCTTTTGAATGGCTCCTCCCAATGAATGATAAGAACAGAGTTTTGAGCAGTTAATAGGCGTTTTCAGTTTAATTTTATTTATTGTACTTCTTKTAATATATTTATTTTGTCCTCCTTAACCACATACACAATCGCTCCTTCACTTTTTCACAGACAAGAGGCAGAGCGGTGGAGTACAGCAGCTCAGGAGGAGATGGGGAGGAGGTTCCACCCACGTGGCATGATGACATCATCACGTACAGCATACATGATGACTTCTATCCCTATGCGATGAYGTAATTTGTTCCAAATCGAAAGGCTCATTTAAATGGCTGCATGAAACAAACGACTCATTAAAATCTGGATCACTTCAAAGAGTCATTTACCCCATCTCTATTAGTGGTTGTCAGGTCTCCAGGTTTTTTTTTTCATCCTTTTGTGTATTTTTCCACTAACCTTTTCCCTTCAAGTGTGAGCTGGAGAGGGGTGTCCCCATGGTTGGTGCCATTTCCACTGGCACCTAGCTCAGCTGTGAGTGGCTACAGTGGATAGAAGTCCTAGCTACTTAAGAGTGAGTCAGGTCATTAGACCATTGCAAATCACATGATAGGCCTGCTGCTGAATAGCCATTGTTTGTGAAACTTGATACCTTACTTGTCTCGATGGGCAATGGAAGGTTTTCTGAAGCTTATTTCGGAAAAAGGTTCATTACACAAAGCTTTTCAGCAGAGTCTATCCAAGAGTTATAAAAACAGTTTGAAATGACAGATTAAAATAAACCACTTGATTATGGTTGTCCATTTGACTGAGATAACCCCACACAATTTCATGCCCCACCTATCAAATATTGGTCAACAAGTCCTTTGAGTCAGATCCTGTGGTACATGTGATTCCCTTTTATCACTATGTTCTGCTGTGCAGGAATTAGGGCTGGGCTATTCAGCTGGCAGCCAGCGGGCCACATCCAGCCTGCAAGTGACCAAAGTTCGGCCYGTCAATTGGTTCATTCATCTCTTAAACCCAAACACCCGGTTTTCTACGTTAATTACTCTTTCTTTTTAACATAGACATGTTTGGTGTCTTSAGAAATGTCAGAATCTTKGCTACAAGCTGGTAAAAAACAATTCTTTGAACACCAAAGAGTAAAAATTGCAAAGATAAAACTATGAAAGTGAAAATAAAATTGGTTTAAAAATTTGGTAATTCAGAGATGTCAAAATATTATTTGTGGTAAATAAGAGGCATAATGTGTTATTTTTGTTTTTGTTGTTCTATTTTCAATACTTTTATTACATGTGGTTCTTTATGTTGTATTCATGATTAAATGCAGCAAAATGAACTATTTCAAAAGTAATATATCTTTGTAATACATGGTTATTTACATAATGACTTTAAAGTGCCTGTGACATGCCTATCCTTCAAATACAAAAAGTCAAAGAAAACATCTTTATACTTAAGAAAATTGGCATAGTACAGATTATTTTACCCATTTTGTCACATAACTGGCCTATTTTCCTTTGAATTTGGCTCAGCCAAATTGAAACAGGAAGTGACATCAAAGAGGAACTCAGTAATAAAATACACTCTCTGGTTTTTGTTTATTAAAACAAAATTATTTAAACTTTAACCCTTCTTCATCTCTCTTTGATAGTGACTCAAAATAATCTAAAGAAACATTAGATTATTCTCTACAGTCTATGCTGTAACAATGCTCTGTTCACATTCAGACATTCCCCTTTGACATCACTTCCTGTTTGTTCACAGGCAAATTTCTCAACAACTGTTCATCTCAGTGACATGAAATTTGTTTTGCAATATGTTATCAATGTTATCTTTCCAAAAATGCATTCATGTTTAATACAACAATATGATGTCACAGGCCCTTTAATTGCTGGATGTTCGGCCCCTCAGCCGTTGGCCTGCAGTAACTGTGGCCCCCGGAGCAGTTTAGTTGAATAGCCCTGGCCTAGGGTTCCATATTAACAGCGGTTCCTTCAATGGTAAGTGCTATTGTGCAAATTGGAAACATTCACAGGAAACTTACTCTACGACATTTTCTAGTAAACAAGTGCAACTAATTTCTAAAGGAGGTCAGAGGGGAGGAGGGGGACACAAGGCAGCTCAATCCCAAGAGAAAACTTGTGTTTGGGTCCAACTTTGGATCTATATTTTTTCCACTGATCCTGCTGCAAACCTGTTGGAATACTTGACATGTAATAAAYTGGACTTCCAGGCACACCAAAGAACTGATCAGTTTTGCACTTTATGTTGTTAAAAGACTTTTCATGTTGTCCAAARGCTGTTAAATTCACATCCAAGTGTCACACTCAAAACAACAAAATACTAATGCACTATGTACTCATTTTTTAAAACTCTAGTTGCAAATAAAGTAACAGATTCTAGGAAACCTCCAACATGTCGTGAACAAAGTCAGTGATTTCTTCTTACCAGGATTCAAGGTTCAGCAAAGACTATTATTACCATTGTTCAAACATCAACGTGGGCATTGACAAATGTTATAGCCATCTAGTTGACATTTGCTTCAAAAGTGTTGTGAATTCATTTTYCCCCAAGAAATATCCATGTGGCTCACTGCTGGAGGAGTGTGGAGAATATTTATGCAACATTGAGACACAACCAGGTGGAACAGACAAGAACATACGACTGCCTGGTGAGCTTATTAACTTTGTTAATGACTGTCTATTCCTCAAGTGTTAGCGGTTGTCTCATTTCCTGCAGAGCTTGAATCATTGGCACTCCTTAATTTAGAATACCTTATTAAAACAAAAACAAAGAGATTGATTTTGTATGATAAGAATATTTTTGATAAAATCTATAAATGTTTGAAACAAAAAGAACCAGAAAAAAAGGACATCAAAAACAAAGGCATCAAATATTCACTTGGCAAAACTGCTGGCTGCTTTTTGATTAATTAAAATTAGTTTCTTGGTATAAACAGGATAAATGACTTGAATAGCAAAACGAGAGATGTAGCTTCACAGCACAAAAGGGAACAGTTGTTTTCTTCTTTTTTTTTGCTACAAGAGAAACCAAGAAGAAAACTTTCTTAGAGAACAACAAATTCTGTTAATRCAAGAAAAAACAATCCTAAAGGCTACAAAAGCTACAAACCCAATTTAAGCAGTTTATGATGTTGTGAAGGAGTTTCTCTGTTAGAACAGTACAAAGATGTCTCCAGGACTCAGTGTAAAGAGTCATCAAAAGGTTCTGAAGAGCTGCATCAGATGGCTTAACCTTCATGATCCGTGTAACTAATTTCCACTAAATTTATCACCGCCACTGAAAGATAAAGGCAGGCAATAATGTATTTCCCCTAGTGTCTGTCTGTTACCAAAAYATCTCATGAATGGCTAAATTGATTTTTATGGAACTTTCAGGAATTAATTATCTGATGTTCATCTACAGCTGTTTACATTGTTTTTGTCAACTTGATTCAAAAAGGGTGTTAATTAGGTGTCAACGATAGCCATGTGATGTGAGTATCAGTCACATGGAGGCAGTGCTTAAAAGCCTGAATTTTGCCTGAAACTCTCAGACTGAAGAAGTCTCTTGGAGGAGAGACGAAACGTTTCATTAGAGAAGAACCCGTCCAGAAGACCTATACAATTTTTTTCTTTTTGATTTTTTTTTACCTGGATTACTGAGATGCATCAGGACATTGATTCAAAACTGTCAAAAACAAACAAATTGTTATAACCACGTCTCAAGTTTTGATCTGAGCCTGGAATGAGATTTTGAGCTGCTGACAGCAGTGATTTGAGTGATCCCACATTATTTTGTTAGAATATCAAATTTAATCAAAAGATGCATCATGGAATTGATAGCTCTACATTTACCCCAGGGATTTATTTTAGCACGACAGTGTGAAAGGAAAAAAATATTACATTAAAATTGATATTTACCTCATATTTACATCCTGCTTTGTAAAACAGCAGGATCAGCTGATTCATTTGAAATGTGGACAAGGAATGGAGCGGGTCTCCTCTCTGCTGAGACTGCAGGCGGGGTTTGCTGCTAACCTGCCACTTTTTACAAAATTCATGAATTTCTTCAAAACATCCAGAAATGCTAGCTTGTCAAATTAAGCTAACAGTAACGTTCCCTCGTCCTGACCACATCACCTCGCACTTTAGGGTGCCCCTTGGTCTCTCTTGGCACTACAATTTTATTAAGGATGACTTTGAAACACATGAGTGAACTAAAAAGCAGGCTTCAAGCACTCAGTCTGTCTGGCAGCTTTATTAAAGATGTTAGGGTAATATTCTAGGTGTGCTGCCTAAAGATACCTCACCCTGCATGGATGTCTTCAGATTGTTCTGCTATGAAAGTTGTCAGAGTAACTTTGACTGGGGCTGCATGTGAATCATGAAATATGGAAAGTGACTGCGACAGCAATAACTCTTGGCTGTTTGACAGACATTCTCTTTGCTTCTTATCTGCAGAGAGTACATTGAGATGATATAAACCCAGTGTTTTTTTTTTCAGTACAATTTATTCTGTTGCACAAAATCTCTTGCAGGTAAAAGTAAAATGATAAAACAYTTTCACTGCTGACTGACACTATTATTTATGAACTTACTAAGACTAAGGTTTGAAAAAGGACAAAATGCAAAAAAGGAAATACAAAAATTTATAACATTAGTCCCATTAGCTCTTAGATCAGCTGCTTTAGTAGGTGGTAGGTGGCAGTCATTCACAAATTTTGCTTACAAACATTTATTTTAGAGGACACATCTTCATTGTGAAGGGTACCATTTAGGTTATCCTTTTATGGCTTTTGAGAAAGAATGATAAAGAACCTTGCCACTTTTATCTTTTGGTTTTGCACAAACTTACCAGGAAAAGATGTATCTGTAGAATTTAAATAATCCAAGATTGTTAAATTTGTGTCATATTGACTTGCTGTAKGTGCCTGATTACAGCATGAAATGCAGATACCACTTTAAAACAAGGCTCCTGTTATAGATAAGTAATATAAATACTTTATAGTTAGATTATTTATTTATCTGTAAGCACTTTACAAATCATTAATAAGTGTTTATTGTGCATTAATTAAGGACAAGAAAGAAACAAAACTGGCCAGTTTTTTTGCCAAATAGTGAGCCAAATCTGTTCATGTACATGTTACATCTAAAGTGCTATAAAACCTTTCAGACCAGGTTACTATCTTGTAAGCGCAATAATGTGTTGGAAACATATTTTACATTTACAATTTTTTTCTTTCAGTGAAACCAACATGAAAAGTTATATACAAATTAGAAAAAAGAACATTTTAAAAAGTGCCAAAAGTTAAGGTGAGTTAAGGTTTACACTGCAGTTTATTTATGCTTCAGCAGACAATTATTTATTACTTTACTGACACACATGCTGCACATTTACATTTCAGGTATACAAGTTGAAGTACTTATTTTTTAATAATTTTGTCTGCCTTAGAGCATTTTCAGAATAAAAAAAGAAGTCTGTGAGCGTGATAAAAAAAACAATACTGGATTTCAAAGGACAAGCTGTTGTACTCAGACACAACATTGTTTTCATATTCATCACATCCCAGTCTTCAGCTCAGCATCACGATTAAAACAAAAACCTGTAACAAGCTGTTGCAAACATCCTGACATCTTGTGTCTGGACAGAAGAGTGCAAAGYGGTTGCTTGTTTTCATGGGTAGAAAAGCTGTAATACATGCAGGTAAATAAAGGCTAAATTAGTAAACTATTCTGTTCCCACACATTTGTTCCTGTAAATGGGTGGAGGGTGGGGAAACTGTTCTGTCAGTGGAAGAAAAAAGGGCTTTAGCTGTGAAGGTTTCATTAAATTTCAATTGTTACATATGCTATTTACATGTGTCACGGCCCCTTGAAACACAGGAGGGGTCACAACACATTTAAGGAGGACACGAAGACAGAACTCAGGAACAAAACGCTTTTATTAATTATTCTGCCTGGTCTTCCAAAAAAACCCTAGCTGAGGAGAGAAAAAGGCACAAAAAAACTTTCCTACAAAAAAGGGAGGAGGAAAATTTAAGGACCATTGTCTTCCAAAATAAATTACTAATCCAAAAAAACAAAATTCAAAGTTCAAACAAAAGATGGACCTGGTGAGCCAGCCAAACAAAACAAAAAAGTGGGCCAACCCTATACAAGGCCATTGAAGCCACAACCACACCAAACTAAACTGACAAAAAAGACCATCATAAAATGATAAGAAAAACWTACTCACRAAAAAATGACTGGACCCACCAGGCCAATGCTATAAAAAAAGTCAGGCTCAAAAAAATGTCAAAAACTC
>NW_013952426.1:3431322-3433828 GCF_001266775.1 Austrofundulus limnaeus | reverse complement strand
GTGTTTACACTGGCTGTGCACGGCTGCGTAGAGCGGCGGTGAGCGGACGGCGATCCATCAAAATTAGAACAGATCCTATTTTTGCCGGATGCCGGAGGAGCGCCAGAGTCAATTTTTAAAGATCACGTCGCACCAACAGGAAAAGAAACGAGCACAACATCCGTATTTTCAAAATAAGACACTTTTAGGCTGGATTATTTGTCAGAATTGTGTCGAAATTGCAGCTATATTAATAAATATACCGATATATTTCTACACAAATGCTGTCAGAATGTATCGTTCTGTTTGGGAAGCAGATGGAAACGTAGCATGAAGCATATGTGTACACACACGACGCACATGGATTTTATTTTGAAATCAGAAGTTTCAGAAAGCCGACAGCGAGACAGTTTCAACATAGATACCAAAAGCCTTTATATCATTGTTTTCAGCTGTGTTTGGAGTTCTTTCACAGAATTAATTATTTTTGATGTGACTTCCACATTTATTACTGAATTTATCGCGCGATCTCCTTCCTGCAAGTCTATCGGAGCGGAGCAGAGGCAGTGTAAACTGGACTTGAAACGCACAGCTGCGACCTGCGCAGTGCAGCGCAGCGGAGACGCATGCAGTATAAATCCGGGGGAAGGAGAAGCAAAAAAAAAAAAAGTGCTACAGACCAGTCCTATTTATAGGCGGGCACAGCTAACCAATCAGAACTTTTACATTATATAAGTTTTAACTAGAAAAAAGTAACCAATTCTAAATATACAACACTTCCCCTAAAAAAAACTTAAATAAAAAACCCCAACACAAACAAAAACACTAAAAAAATTAAACAAAATGTGCCTGAAGCACATAACAACATGTTTATGCACATAAAGTGGTTAGTTTTTTGCCAGCACTTTTTTTTTTCAGATTTTCACAAATTGCCATGAAAYTTTTAAGAACCAATCCACTTGGGCTTTGTCCTCAATCTGACTGGCCATAAGCTCATCAGCTCTGTCAGAATTAAACTTTGTCTTCAAAACTTAGGTTTGAAAAGCTAATMCAACAGGTAAGCTACTAATTGTTTTAGAAATTTTCTATAAAAACACTTCAGAAAACATCAACTATCAATTTRACAGAAGCAAATAGCTGTGCYGGTCCTCTTAGAGCTCACTAAAAYAAYGTTGCAATTTTTGAAAAACGTATTTTCCTGTTCAAAGTAATTGCATGCCTGTTAAATGTGTTAGTGTAAAACAAATGTGAAAATAAATTGTTAATTTTATCAARTCGTTGGAATGGAAAACAAATAAATAGACTTTTTCAAAATTAATCAGGTGTCATTGAACATTTTATCAGCTAATCAGCCTATTTAAAGGGAACACACATCTACTGCATTGGTATTGTTGTGTTCACCACACTGAACATGGAAACAAAGACCAGTGCTGTTTGAAGAGCTCAGAAAGATGATTATACATATTCATGGTAAAGGTAAAGTCACAAGACTGTCTCTAAGCAGCTTCGTGTTCCTCTGACCACAGCTGTTATAAAAAAGGTCATAAGGTTCATGGACTACACCCAATCTCCCAGGTCTTGGATGCAAGAATAAATGCAACCCCAAGTTGATCTAACACATACTGCTGATGATAGAGAGAGAGAGAGAAAATCAAAACCACTGAAGTTTAACTTCTAAAATCGCACCATTTGTAACATTTTAAATCATAATGATCTCCATGGAAGAGGACCCATGAAGGCTCTAGTAGAAAAACACAAAAAAAGGCAAACTGTAATGCATGTCAAACTCATTTTCACTGAGGGCCACACAAGCATTTTACTGGCCCTCAAAGGGCCAGTTGTAATTTACTTTGACATTTTGTGTTTAACTTCAACTAAACACACAAATCATCACATTCCTCTTATCATTGCTATGGCTGAGCACCGCTAATAAACAATAACAAAGCTCTACGAGGTATATTGTGCATAGAAACAGTGTTTTAACGCATCCTCTCATAAACACTGAAAAGTACTGCGTGTACGACTACCTAAATAATACAGAAATACTTTTGCACTGTGGTGGTGTGTAGCTGCAAATAGAATTCTGAGTTGGAGTAACTCCCATTTTATGACAGGACATTCCCATTAGAAGGTTGCTCTAGTTTAAATTTACGACTTGTAAGTGGGAAATTCCCACCTCCCAGTACAACTAGGGTGCAGCAAAGGTAGCCCAAAGTGTATCTAAAAAAAGATTTTATACAGTGAAATTTGCCCGCTACTTATGAACCCTATGCACCTCCACCTAGTGGTGAGATGCCATTATTTTGCAGGTAAAATTATCAACATGCATTACGAGAGATGTGGTTTATGGTCAATGCAGGATTTAAAGCAGAATATGTAATCCCCTTGAAGCTCTTGTGGGCCACAAAAAATTATTTTGCTGCAGGGTTTCAGTTTGACACGCGCTTTAATTCTTTAAAATACGTGCTGACAAGTTCCAAAAGCCAATGAGAAAACTGGAGCTTTTTGGCTGCAGTGACATCAGCAG
>NW_013952426.1:3426428-3430861 GCF_001266775.1 Austrofundulus limnaeus | reverse complement strand
TTGTTGTGGATGGTAGCAACAAATTTATTCCTGTCTGTAAATCAGATCATCGAGTTCTATTTATTTCAGAAATGCATTTTGACATTGTGCCCATGTCAAGATTGGATTTGCTTAAGTTGGTATAAACACACATATACAGCCATGTTTTTATTTTTCTTTTTATATACTGAAAACCTCATTACAACTTCAGTTACACATATATTTTGAGGGGGGAGAAATACACAGATTTYGGTGTTTACAGAATGCAGATAAAGGCGTGACAGAGTAACGGATGATGCACAGAGCGGATGAGAGAAGGAGATGAAGCAAAGCACTAAAGGAAAAATAAGTTATAGATATGAGAGGAAAAAAATAAGAGAGGCAGAAGGTTTGATGAGACAGGAAGTGAAATGAACGGGACAAGACGAACGGGAGAAGGAGGCATGAAAAGTGAAGATGTAAAAACGGAACACCAGACAATTTCTGGTCGGACTGATAAGATCAAAGGAATCATCAGATTCCAAAAGCCTTGATGTCAAAGAATAGAGACCAATTTATTTTGGGTGGCAGAAAGCCTTGCTTCACCTGTAAATTACAGTCTGTCAGCYGGAGCGGGGCAGAAACAAAACTGGGGCCTAATGAAGGAGAAAGTGAACATGATGGAAAATGACTTCACATGTAGAAGTGACTTCATGGTGAGCTGTGTATTCTTCTCATGGACTCCACTTTTATAAATGTTATGTCGAACAGAAATACTGTAGTAATTGTTTAATTTGAACAGAGGCATGAAGAATCCATCACTGTTAGCAGCACAGCCAACTCATTCTCTTTATGTATGAGTGGTAGTGTGGGGAAATTAACCAGCTTATAATTTGCTGTAGCTTTTTTTCCCCCCTTGTGCTTGGATGGCGCATGATAATCATCATTACTGCCATTATCACTCACTTGTTGTGTCGCTCAGGAGCGCGTTTCTCCCAAGTGATTGTGGGAATTTATTGGTGATTTGTTCTCCTGCTTGCCTTATATGATTAACCTTATAATATTCATGCAGGTGTGCRCTTCTTCTGCTTCTTCTCTCTGAATACACCAAGGGCACAAAGATGCATCTTTGATTAGGGAATCTCAAGTAAGAAAAGAAAAAAGTGCAAAAAAAAAAAAAAAACGTCTTTCAGCTCACTGCGTGACATTGAGCCAAGACTCCTGAAGATAAAATATTTCACCCACGCTCACACATATATTCATATCACACATTTTCACACACTGGGAGACGTTTCCAGATCGTTCACAATGCATAGTGAGACAATACTATTACATTCAGTTTGAAAGTCTGAGCAAGTCTTGATTTATTTATTGCACATTAAGGAGTGATAAAAGTATACCCTTTTGTTTTATTTAACATTTCATGTATGTTTCACCTTCTGCTGAAGGCAAAAGGTCAATGTTTTTGCCTGTGTGTTTGTTGTGACAGAAAATATTTTATGAGCCAATGAACCACTGAAGCCATCATTCTGGGGATAAAAAAAGTTGCTCTTACAAACATGAGCTACAATCTGAAGTGGTTAGTGGCATCATCCCCATCACTTTATGCTGAGAGTTACACATTGCACAAAATTGCATGAAAGTCACTTAAAACCACTTGATTTGAATAAAACTGAAAGTAATCAGTAATCTGTGTTTGATGGATTTTTTTAGCCACATACAAGCCTGTCATAGTTACCACAGTGTTTCAGATCATTTCTGGTGTTTACATGTAGATGGAGAGAATTTTGAAAAATGCTGCCATGTTTTTGAAGATAGTTTTAGAAACAACAATTAGGCATGAGCGACCAATGAAGGAAATAAGGGAAAGTAAATTGGTTGTATTTCTGTGTACACAAAGACTAAAAAATGTGTTGCTTCAAATTGAAGCCATTCAAAGCGCTATCTACAGCAGGTAATATATTTATTGTTTACAACATCACCACAAAACCCCACTTTAAAGCTCTGGACTATCCCTTTATTAAAATGATGCACCTTCTTGTGTTCTAACAGCTAACTAATCATTTGATTATCAGAAATTAATTAGTGTAAGTCTAATAAAATAATTAAGCGTTTGTTGCTATTTTAGTATAAACAGTAATAACCATTTAAAACTGACCACCTGCTTTTAAGAGAGGTTGCAAAAATCTGCCAAATGCTAAGATAAAACTGGCTCTCATGAAACCTTACTAGAAAAAAAAAATTATTTGCGAAGGTCATACAAACAGCCAGAAGTGCATAAAGTACTTGAAAAAATAACTTAGTAAAAATATCCTTAACAGAAAATTGCTTCGGTAAAAATGAATTTTACTTATAAGAAAAGTACTTAAGTAAAAGTCATAAAACTGCTCACAATAATTGGGAAAGTAAAAGTACTTTTACACACACTCTAAGAAATGAAGTACTGAATTTATTTAACTAAGTTATGTCATCTGGTTGCACTAAAGCGAGCTGGGAAAAATGAGCAAAATCCATATATTCCTTTAAACAAAATCCTAAATAATCTTAAATAATGACTTAAGTCAGACAGTCATTCAGTGATTAGTACTATGAAACTACAAACCCAGAGGTTAATACACAGAAAATATGTTATGATGTCTTAGATTACATTAATTATTCACTTTTGTTTGTATCTTTTTTTTGAATCATGTTAACCACTTTGTATCGCCTTGCTGCTGAAAAGTGCTATATAAATACATTTGACCTTACTTTAAGTACTGTAACAAAGTAATTGTACTTTGTTACTTTACACCTTTGCAAACTGCCAGCCACAGAAAACGTCAATTTACATCAACACGATTTCGGCAATACAACAGTTCTTCCCAGAGCTCTGCTGACACATCTCCACATCAGCGGAGTGTGTGATGAGCAGAGAGATGAGTGCTGCATCAGACAATTACCAACTTTTACAGGAAGCTTGGAGAGCAGAGCTAAGAAGCAGCAATCACTTGTTTTTTCTGAACTCTTAGAAGAAGGAAGCTGGTCAATAGAGTTCCAGTTGTCTTCTGTAAATCAGAAAAAAAAACTGCTGACAAAAAAAAGGTTTTTCTGGTTAAAACCTAAAATGTTTCATAGTTCTGAGATTGTGTTTTTTTCTGCATATTCTACAAAATGATAAATATTCTGAATGTACCCTAAAAGTTTTACTGAAAATATTATTCTTGTTTGTTTGTTCAAATCTTCACCACTGTTTATTTTATTTGCATAAAATCCATTTAGCACTGACTCTTCCATACAATATCAAGGAACGTGAGGATCATTCTTATTATTTAAAAAATAAAACGAATGAACCACATAACTAATCAATAGATACTGTAAAATTCCACATGTGGCACCATGTAGCAAGGAAACACAAAATAAAGGCTTTTGGTTTTATGATAATTTTAACCATTTTGTGACAAAGAAAATGATTAGTTTGCTTTTATCGGCTCGTCTCTGATTCATGGTCAAAAACATGCAGATCAGTTTTAAATCTTTAACAACACAGCTGGTGTTAAGCTGAGTAAGACTGAAACAATCACTGAAGAAAGTGAGGGAGATACAGTATAGAACACAATTGCTAACTAAGTGGGGGAACATTATCTGCTGCTTTGATCAGACACTTGTGATTGGATGTACATCACGTGATTAACTTTTGGAGTCAACTCTATTTAAGATGGCAACTAGCTTAGCAAATAAAAAATCATAAATTCATATAATTCAGTAAGCTTGAAAGATGTTGCATTAAAATTTGTCCTGTCACGTTTAGTAGACCATATGTCAAGGGTGGATCAGGGGTGAATATTTCCGAGCATGTATTTAAAATTTATATCAACCAAACTCAAGGGGTGCTAAAAATGCACCATGTTTATACAGTAGCTCAAAAATGCTAATGTCAATTGTTACCAAATCTACTATACTTGCTTAGGACGACAAACTGTGTAGTTCTGAATAACACGGTAATGACTGGCAGATGTGGGCGTAGTTTGTGAATGGCACAGTAATTTTTTTTATTAAAAATCACACATTTGACCTACAGAGGTAAAAATCGCAGAACGTTTTCTAATGTATTCCAAGTTGCTACAAAACTTAAAAGTCTGGAAATTCTTATAATTTGCAACATGCTAGTTAGTGCTACATTTTTCAATCGGCTGGAAAGCTAGCGGGGATGTTTTACCGACTATCTTGAACAAAACATTTAGTTTTTCTTTGAATAGAATCAATTTGTAGCATTTTATGAGTATTTTGATATTTAATGCTACGCACTATGTATAATTAATTTTTTTTTACATGGAAAAGTTCAAACCTGAGGGGCATTAAAAAACTTCCAGTCATTACTGACTATTTTCAGAATTTATTGACAATCTAGTGATTTTAGTTGATTTTCTAAATTTTGTAGCTTATACATGTATGAGGACAAAAAGACACACACACACACACACACACACACACACACA
>NW_013952426.1:3421712-3424977 GCF_001266775.1 Austrofundulus limnaeus | reverse complement strand
CTAACCTCACAGGTACCTACCTGACCCTAAAACTAACCTAAACTCAATTCACACCTTGGTCCTAAACCCGACCCCCAACCCACCAGTGGCATTTAAACCAAATGGGGTTAGGGTTAGGTTAGGGTTAGGGACTTTTGTCCCCAAATGCACCAGTTGTCCCCAAAGGCAGGCATTTTTTCTTAAAATTGCCCCCAAATGTCACCAGAAACAACCCTCCCCACATACACTCGTTTTTCTACACTCATGGGAACTTTGTGTTGATATCATACCTTACTTTTAGGGGAACAAGCTTTGATCCAAATTCAAGTCTTTAAACTTTGTTCTGGGTGAATCTGCCAAAATTAGTTAACCCAAAGAAACAAATATAAGTACACATGCACACACACGACTTTCTCATTTACAGGGTCTAAAAGTACATACTAATTTCCCCACTTTAAGTGGACACACATACACACACATACTGCATACAGTATATATATAGTATAAAACACCTGTACTTGTTTATGCATTAAATGGAACCGATGTTCAAAAAAGCCCCTTCTCCATTGTGAAGTCAATACTCAGCTTTACCTGTCTGGAACTACTGCTGAGATAGAGCCAAAAGCGTGTTGAAGCCAAAAATGTAGACACATTTGATCAGCCCTAAAGTGATGAGAAACACTTATAGGCACACTCGCGGAGAAGGAGTTCAGTGGATGCTGTACCAAAGTAGTCCTCAAACAGAACTTATACCCCCCCCCCCATCATGCTATAATTCTGTGGTACACAAGGCCGACAGTTATGCTGAAAAAGATGTGAGCCAGTGTTGACATGAATAAACAGGCTTGGACCCCGGTCATAACTGCTTTGCAGTTTTATTTTTTGTTGTTTTTAAATTATTTAACAATACAAAGCACGTTGGATCTATAAAGAAGAGCTAACTTGTTCTAAATAAAATAAACATGTTTTTAAAACCAGCACGTAATGAATGTTTGTTTTCTAACTCAGTAGGTACTTGGTATCAGTACTCACTATTGGTGGGTAACCAAATTTAAGAACTCATACTTGGTTTGAGAAAAACTGGTTTTTGGACACCCCTTTGTTAATTTACCTTTGATGAGTCATAAAGAGGAGAAATTCAGTTTAATTAATTGCTGTATTTTAGCATCTTGTGATGGACTTGCAATTGTCTCTTGCACATTGACTGATAGGCACCAGTGACCTCCACCACCCGAGGATAGATGAGTATTTTAGCATGTTAAATCAAACATACTATGTAGGACAAGCTAACCCAAGGGAGAACATTAACACATTTAAAACCATCCCAGTGAGTTCCATCAACCGAAGAGCTTCTTTTGTGGTGCTTCCAATCCGAAACAGCCTCAAACTTTGCTTTAGTTGTTGCACCTCAAAGCCAAAAAAAAAAAAAGTTATAACTCGCCATCCTACATCTTTCCAGCCCCGTCGAGCTACAGCATGTGCAGCCGCATCTCCTCAGGCTCGCTCTCATTTGTGAGAAAAATCTCAGCTGTTGTTTGGATAGCACCGTGTTCCTGGAGCCCTGAACAGTTTCCCACCGTGGGAACTGGCTGTGAGCTTAAAAAAAGAACGCTGTGTTAGAATCTGGCTTGACTTCTGCACAGGTTCTGGCCCTGGAGCTGCTGGAAGATGCAGGACAGGTGAGTTTAGAAGAAGAAGCCCAGTAGCTGAGAGGCAATGCCAGCGGAAGCCTTTAGCAGATATTTGACAGCGGAGTCCAGAAGCTCTTGTTCGGCTGCAGAAAATTCTGACATGATAATCTTTAAACTATGATGGGAACGGCAGAAGCAAAAGGCTTTTCACCACAACCTTGTTAAACATCTTGCAATAATAGGCAGCACAGCATTCGAATAAAAAGAAAAACAAATCTTTACTGAAGTCTTTTAAACTGCACATCTTATATTCACCTCCAGAATGAAATCTAACATAGAAAGTGAAGCCATGCCGTTTTTCATCACGTACATCTTAATAAACATGCTATATTTGATTCTGACACTAAAATGAAATCATGTCACTGTGATATTGGAGGAAAAGCACTTATCTAACAGTACATAAATTTTTTTTTTATCAATTTTGGTATCAAGTGTGATTCATGAGATAATTTAACACTCTGATTTATCTGAGCTGAACTGTCCCTGGTGATGCAATACAAAACAAATCAGAGGCAATAATTACAATTATGATAATTTAGCAGTTTTGTGAGTCAATCTTAAAGAAAATGTTTCTGTATGTCTTCCAGTTTGAGCTCAGGCCTTATTTAACAGATTATTTCAGATTAAAGTCACAGCAATCATTAATTATTGCCCACCATCGACAGATGAAGGTGGACAATTCTGTTTGTGTGCATGTGTCTGTTACAAAACTATTTAATGAACCGACGGACTAATTTTTAATTAAACTTGCAGAAATTMACCTTTAGCTGTACGTCTACAGCTGATYAACTTTTAGAGCTAACATGACTGAAGATGGTCGCCACAGTCAACTGACCTTAAAAAATAAAAACGATGAAGGTTTTTCAGATACTGATCAGAAATTTGGTGTGGTGATAGCTGTGATTGATCCACATTCCATATTTTATGTGCAACCTAATRAACACCTTTGTTGAATAACATGAAATGAACTGTTTGGAATCAATTGTGTCTTTTAGCAAAATATCTCATGAGAATGGACTTTAATGAAACCTTTAGGAAAATATATTTAGAAGAAGTCCAAGTCTCAAACAAGTGGCCCACCATGGCATTTTATGTGGCTCGCAAGGGCTTCAAAGATGCTTTAATGTCTTCATCTGACTACATCTCCCATAATGCATGTTGATTATTTTAACAACAAATGATGACATCATACCACTAAGTGGAGGTGGGTTCAACATTAGCCTGCAGTTGGTGAAATTCAACCTGTAAACCCTTTGGCTCCATGTTTGCTGTGGCCGAGTTGTACTGGGAAGTGGGAATTTCCCACTTACAAAYTGTAAATTTAAATGGGAACGACCCTCCAGTGGAAATTCCCTGTTGGAAAAAGAGTTCAGAAATGAAGATGGCATCTTCTCAACACAACTTGTCAATCACACTCTCCAGTATTTCAGTATTATATATAGTATTTCACATTGAGTTTGCTGTACATGTAGTAATTTTCTAAGTTTTTAGGTTGTATTAAAACAATGTTTCAATGCAGAAAATACTTGTAGAGTCGTTGCAGTGAGACATTTAGGGGCAGATATTATAAGATTTTTTTCTTCTTTCTGCCTCCT
>NW_013952426.1:3415720-3421478 GCF_001266775.1 Austrofundulus limnaeus | reverse complement strand
TAACTAACTAACTAACTAACTAACTAACTAACTAACTAACTAACTAACTAACTAACTAACTAACTAACTAACTAACTAACTAACTAACTAACATTTAGTTGAAGTTAAACATGAAACGTCAAAGTTAATTACACCTGKCCCTTTGAGGACCACCATAATGCTCATGTGGTCCTTGGTGAAAATGAGTTCACTGGTCTAAGTCAAGATGGATGCTGCAGCTAATGAAAAGTGGAARGATACAAAAATTAGTATAACTCTGAAATTTACATATAGCGAGCTAAAAATCGATGTAGTAGTTGCTGTGAATCATTCATAATACGTATTCTGAACACTGTTTGTCATATTGCACAAGATTACACTTAAATTTTGATTTTCGAGATTTGGCCAAAAACAACTGAAACTTGGTCATTTCTCCACAKGAGATGGTCTCAGTTTAAAACTTGGCAAACCTTCAGTTTATTAATTTATTCCTTTGGTTYTTGACTTTTTAACCTGCCGTATGATCAATAGTCCCTGTGTAGCCCTGAAGACATTGCTGTACTTTTTWAATTGAAGCAGATTTATCCACTTGGGTTTTAGTCTGAGCCACCGCTGCTGCTGCTGGTAACATCATCTGCTGCTGCTCCGAGTTTGTTTGGTTATTCAGCTGCTTTACAGCTTGTAGGCAGCTAGCATCTGGGCGTGCGAGCATATTCGCTCTCTGCAGTTTAATATGCTCACTGACTCCCGTAATATTCATCATGTTAGTATCTGCGGAATGGATTGGCCAGGAAGGCAATTGCTGCCTCGCTTCAGAATCGATGTAACGTTAAAACACCAACCACATGTGTTTAATTACGCCCCTGCTGAATTTCAAGTGCGTGCGTGTTTGTAACTTCATGCATTTATTTGATGAGAAGTATAATGTTCCACAGTGCAAGTTGAAGCTTATGGGCAATAATTGCAAGGTATTATCGTGAAATGGTGGAAAACCTTCCCACCAGCGTCACACGCATGAGTTCATACACCTACATGCCGAAAATATGGTGAACATTTTTCCTCCCACACCCTCCCACACACAGTCTAATGCTTACAAATAATTAGTTTGTTAGTGGATATTTTTTGTCATTACCTCCAACAGCAATACTTTATTAGATATTGTTACAAGATTCTTCTGTTCAGTTTGAAGGTGTGAGAAAAAAAATAGACCCAAGGATGCATTTCTTTGTTTTTTTCGTAGCAGTTTAAAGAAGGAAACAGTTACATTTTGCTTGCATGTAAGAAAATAATCCCAAGCAAGCAGTCCTGGGATTCCTATAAATAAGCTTTCTACTAGAGGCTTTTCACAGCAAGGTAGCATCAATCATATCAAGCCTTTTCTTTTTTGACTTTAAGGCCGGTCTGTTAGACTTTCCAGGTCTATACATAAGACAGGTCTACTGACTAATTGCTTGTATAAATTAGCATAAAACCATGAAGTGAAACTTTTTTTTTTCCAATGTAAAATGCAATGTAATTCTAAGTTCAAGCTGTTGTGGTTGTGGGTGGAGGGATGTGAGATACAGCATCCTTGGTCTCCAGAAAATTCAGCTTTTCTGTTCTCATAAAGTGACCCGGAGGTGGAAAAGTTGAAACAAAGTAAAGTTCAAATGAGTTGTGCAGAACGAACTGGAAATCTGTGAAGCAGGCACATCAGAGTTAAACGCAAAAGTGTGAAGTGTGAAAACAAAAAAAGTGTTAACGAGCTCTGCTGGTTGAAGAAGGGCAAAGGGAGGAAAGAGGAAGTTGAAGGTTGAGATCCTGAAGGTCGGTCACATCACTCCAGCAGAGACGCGTGGGCCAGAGCTGGTCTTAATCCATTGATCCCAAGTCATCTGCCACAGCTACCACCAAAGGACMTGGCGGGAGACAAAGGTAAAAAGGTAAGTAGGTTTATTTACACAGAAGGGGATGGACTAGAGATGGGAGCGTTTGCAGAAGATGACGACTGGTGAGAGAGGTTATCCAGGTGATTGATTATTTTCTGAATAAATGAGATTTTCCAACTTTAGGTTCCCAGACTGAGGTTCTGTGTTCTGTGGAGGATATCCAGAGGCAAGGAAAGGCAGATGCTGCATGATGGAGAGCAGGTAAGCTGGGAGTGAAAGGCTAAGTCCAAATAACCAGGTTTTTCACTTTGTTGCAGGAGTGGCTGACTTTCAGCAGGCGAGGAGTCGTATGAGGTAACAAAGAGTCGGAGAATCCAAAGAACCCGTAAGTTCTGTTAATCACAAGCTAAGTTAGTTCTTCTGAACATAGAGAGCAGAGGAGGTTGTAGGTTAATCAACATTAGTGACTAACGGTCCAACAAAGAYGAGTAAAGTGACTCAGCTTTTTAAAGATGGTGCCATTGTCCACAGCTGTGCTCACTAGCCTTGACTGCTCACAGCACCTGTGGGGACAGAAAGAAGAGATGGAGCCAGAAACAGAGATTCAGCCTCTGTAAAATACCCTTTTAACACTCAGTCCTCCTAATAGCCTCTTAATTTCAATKAATCTAATTAGTTGCAAAATGATCCACCAGCTGTTTCCTGTTTTTCACGCCCATGTTATCTTTTTTGAGATTTGTTARCGCCGTAAAATTCAAACTTACCATAGTTTTACTAAAATAAGTACAGTTTCTTAGCTTGAACATGTTATTAGTGATTGGAACAGTTATTCTTTTGAGTGAATCGTCCTCAGTGGCAGTGTTCTGTGTGCACAGGTGAATGAGTGACAGAGAATGTGCAAAACTGCCCTTAGACTCTCCTCTCTGTGTGTAGCCTTGAGAGTTGACAGTGTTGCCAACGTTGTGAYTTTGTTGCTAGATTTAGCAAGTTCTCAGACCTGCCTAATGACTCCCAAAAGGTGGTTAGCGACAAATCCAGTAACTTTTTTTTTCTGTTGTTGTTGCTTTTGGAGTCTTTTGGAGACTTTCTTCGGCGAGCAGCGAGTAGCGTCGTGAGCCCCTCCCCTTTTCCAAAGCACTGGCCTCCCCCCAGCTGCAGTCAGAGCTGAGAGGAGACCCACTCCACCTCTGGTTCACTGGCGCAAATGAATCTTACAGGCACTGTTCGCACCCTGGCATACAAAACGTGATGTCATTTTTACTTTAATGACTTTATCTCTGACACTGTGGCACTAAAATAAATCTGCTACTTATTTACCTTGTCCTCCTCTGTGACATTTAACAGTCTTTTACCTGAATTTGATATTTTCACAAAATTTATTTATGAAATGTGGATCTAAGCCAAGTCACAATATTATTTCATTAAGTTAAGTTGCTGTTTCTCTTTAATGTTGACATCTCTTCTACAGCCTAGATCACAGTTGTTGACAAATGTCCAAATATGTCCATTTAGTGACCTAATGGTGACTTCTCTTATTGAGGATTACCAAGTGATTATTGCATTCAGTGATTAAACTTTCCTTAAATGAGGTTGTACAGAAGTGATTACATGATTGTCCACTTCAGTAAAAGACAGTAAATAAATAGTATTAAATCAGTTATATCTCTGAAGTGTATCTATTTGTATTTTGAGTTTTATATCAATTTCCTCTCTTTTGTGTGTAACATTCAGTTTTTAAGAGTGGGAGTCTTTGGATTTCAGTTATTTTTCCTTTTTGTCTGAGGTTTGTAATCTTTCAAGTCTTCAGGTAATTTTCACTTTAACTCCAAATAACATTTTTTTTTATCTCTTTCTCACCTGCAYCCACCCTCCCAAACCTTTCATTCTTCTGTCAGCTCTTTATTAATGCCTTCTACTGAATTCTGCTTTATGGCAATCAGCCTTTAGTTTTTTCCCCCCCTTTCTGGTTTAGTATGTTTGCAGTTTAGTTCTTGGATTCCCTGCTTCAGCAGTGCCTTTGGTTTAGTTTTGATGATGTTTTTAGGTTTCTTCATCTGCCTGACTCCTGCCTGCTTACTCCTGCRTTTAGTTCTTTCTTGCAGGATGTGACAAGACATGAGTCTCCTTTTCAGACTTTGAGCGATGAATGTAAAGACATTATGACGTACTGTATGTCTGATAACTGTTTTTTATTTTTTTTTATAAATGTGTTTATTCATAAAGTGTGGGCCACAGCAACATTACTTTACATGAATATTTTTCAGTTTGTTGCTGAGCAGACATTTTGTTTAATATGTAATATTTAAAAAAATCCATTTTATGCATCACCAATTTAAAAATGTATAATTTTTTATGAATCATAATTCTCATAATGTTTATAACTAATGGGCTCCTTATTTGTCCATCGTGCAAAAAGACAAATGATCAAAGTCGAAAATGTGTGTAACACAAGCTCCTTCATTTTCTTATTTCAGAGTGCCAAGTTGTGCCAGCCATTACGCCGAGTGTTACAGAGCTGGTAAGTAACAACAAAAAAAAGCCTGCACCATCTATATTTCACTTTCATTTCTCGGGAAGAATAATCTTCTCTGATGTGGACACTGTGTAACACATTAAAGGAAAAGGAATAACCCACAAAACTCTAATGMGTCCTCTTTAATTTCTAATAAAGGCTGAAAGTGGACAACCAGACATTACTTTCATTCCCTGCTCATTATTACAGGCCTGCCAGAGTATACAATCTTGCAGATGGCCTGCTCATTAGGATATATTGTATGAATATGAAACTTGCTCTTCCCACTACAATTTATGCGACGTCGTGCCAAGCAGCTCCGGTGGCCAAGAAAATAAAAAAAGATGGCTGCCCCACTGGGAGAGATTAAATGTCCTGACATACCCCTGCAGTAGGCAGGCTTGTCATCAATTTTTCCTCTAAAATAATACAGCCACTGTAATAATCCTGCAATATCTCGATGTTGCCTCTAGATATCCCATGATGCCTTGTACATGGATTCTTTCACATGAAAATGTAATAGGAAGGAACTTTAAGTTGCTTTCAGTGACTCTTCACCCTGAGGCTGACATATGCTTTCTTCAGTTTTTATTATTTATTTATTTTATGCTATTTCTGTCACTAGTAAAAAGGACAAATGTCTGTGGTAAGAGATTATGTCAGCATCACTAAATATATTCTCACATTTCCATGCGTTCATACACAATACTTAATAGCATGTACATTCTAAATCATCAGCATGCATTTAATGTTTTATTATTGCCTTCCACCAAAGGCAGTGTTTGTTTCAAAGGTTCTCATGAACCTCTAAGATTTCAACAAAACCTTATTGAAATAATCATTGCATGTACTTCTGCAACTAATTATCTTTCCAAATCAACCATTTTCAAGGTGGCTACCACAGCTAATCAATGCAAAATCTGTCTGTTTGCAAAATATCATAATAAAATAAAAATAAATTAYTAGGCGTGTTTTATTTTAACTCAGAAAAATTATAAGATGTAAATCTTCAGCTCTTAAAAGTTTGGCGTTAACTCAATTCAACATGGCCACTATGGCTAACTAACATTAGCAAATGCAAAAACGTTTATCCATCCATCCATTATCTACACCCGCTTTTTCCTTTCAGGGTCACGGGGGTCACTGGTGCTCATATCCAGCAGTCACAGTGTGAAGGGTGGGGTACACCCTGGACAGGTCGCAAGTCCATCACAGAGAGACCCAAAAACAGCTACATCTCTGTTATTTTTAGATAAACTGAACTGAAATTTGGTATGAAAATCATCCTCAACACACAATCTGAGCTCTTCTTACTGCAGAGCATCTTTGCTGAAGATTTTGACATTAAATTTTAAAGTGGGGTGTGTGTGTGTGTGTGTGTGTGTGTGTGTGTGTGTGT
>NW_013952426.1:3405773-3415598 GCF_001266775.1 Austrofundulus limnaeus | reverse complement strand
GTGTGTGTGTGTGTGGGGGGGGGCTATTATGTGTTTCCCATGCACATAGTTTATTTCTATACCGCAATCAAGTGCTACCTTCAGTGGTTTGGAAAATGCTGTTTTTATCAAACACAAATTACACCTGACATCATAGTTTATCCAAAGATCTTGAAATTAGCCTCTATCTTTACCATTTCTGACATTCCCACTTCAGCACGTACATCATCACAACAATGCATCTGGGGAGGGGTGTTCTGTGGGGGGTGGGGGGCTGGACTGCAGACTGAGCTCCAGGGAGGAGCTTTGTACCAGCAGCTCCACATGGCTACCACATATGAATTCAAGAGCTCCTCAAACATGCAAGAATGACTCAAAGCAACACTCTGGGTATGTTTTTGATGAGGGAATGACAGTATAACATGATATAAAGCAAAGCAACCCCCCCCCCCCAATATTAAAACTGTTTAATAGCACAATAGCTGAACATCTTGTGAAATTGACTGTGCTCTTATGGCCTAAAGGGCCTCTCATTTTCAACATAAAATATTAGTATCTAACTCTGCTGTGGAAAACAGTAGACCATTACATGAAGGAACATTAGGAACTTAATTTTTTTTACATTTTTGAAAATATTTTCCAGTGGGGCTTTATGAAGGTGAACTTTGAGGTGTGATGTGACGAAGCATTTCACTTCTCCTCCCTTCTATTACTCTCAATCCATTTCTTTTTTCCTGATTGTCAACAGCCATTCACGAGCAGAAATAATGTGCTGCCGGGACTGGAGTGTTGGATGAGCGACAGAGAAGAAAAGGAGAGGGACAGAAAAAGCAAAACAACAATGCATTCATTGATAGTCATTAGCATTCAGACAATCAGTCAGCCACTCTATCAGGCTCAAAGCCTCTGTCGCATTCTTACCTGGACACTCGCCACAAACAGACTCGCAGCCAAAYAATGCATTCTTTGCATTCTGTCCATGGTATTATTTTGAGGACAGCTGCACTTAAATGCCACTCAGAGAAGGAAAGGAGAAGGGGAAGGATGGAGACGTGTGCGTGAAGGGGTGGGAGATGGCGGTGACAGTGCCAGAGGGAACAAACATCACCACCTGTCTGGCTTCCTGACAGCTCGGAGCAGACAGGTGGAGAAAGGAGGAGGACAAGCAGAGCCCCGTGTGTGTGTGTGTGTGTGTGTGTGTGTGTGTGTGTGTGTGCCTTTTTTCTGTTTGTGTGTGCACTTCTAAAGCATCTTCCCTGCTGAGAGATTGGCATCTGTCTGTCGATGCTTGATCCAGACTATACCATGCTGCAGCTGTCCATGTTTGCCTGAGTGGCGTGCTTTTAGACGCCGTACCTGGCCAGTTTTCTCTCCGTCGATCTGGAATACCAACATGCATCCCTCTGTCCGTCTGTTACCCTCATGTTATCTGTCACTCTGCCAGCCTATTCTCGCGTCCATCTTTAAAGCACACGTTGCATCTTATTGCGGCAATTTGCATCTGCCTGCTWTTATATCAGCTACATCTGGCCTCTCTGTCACCTCCATCTCGATGTTCCTGTATGCACCGTGGAAACGCTAACATTTTCACTTTCTTTTTTCCCTGGGGAACTTATAAACTGTTAGAAAACTTGAAGACATACTGGAATCAGAGCTTTGTAGTTGCCACAGAGAACAACCCCAATTTCTACCTYATGACAGTCATATGCTTGCAGCTTGCAGGCTATTTTAATACTTTAAATATACACTTCCYAACAGAACAAAGTGTATAGAAGCTGTCATAAAACTGGAAAAGCAGTAAATAAATTAAATAGTTCCTAGTTGTGTTTGAATGTCAATGTCTGTTTGRTTTTCARACATGATGCTACTGGGTTAAAAGAGYAGTTAACATTMATCGTCTGACAGAATACAGTTGTTTACACTGTAACCCATCTGTTTAGACGTTTTCACTCCATTTTCTGTACTTGCTTTGTTCTAGTCAAGGCCAYGAGTGGTTGGTGCCTATCCTGGCAGTCAGTGGGTGAAAGGCAGGACATCACCATGGACTAACAAAACACCAGAATAAATGGTTCAAATTGAATGCAATTTGGTCCACATGCAGACTGGCAATGAGTGTGAATGACTTAATTTACAAAGAGCTGACACAGCATAAGCAAATATCAGACACATACTAAGTGGTGGCGTTATAAATTGAGTGACAGTGTTATTAGGCAGTGGTTGGAGTGATTAATAGTGAGGCAAATACAGTAGGTGAATGAAGGTTACCAGGCACATAGGACGACTCAAAATCCCTGTCTCCATTGTCAAGTTTCACTCTGTTTGGGTCATGTCTGGTTGGTTTTGYTCAGGTGTGTCTCCATGTCAGTGTGTAACACGTTCTCACTCCYGACTCGTCAACATATTGACACTTGGTCAGGGACCGTCTGCGTCCAGTTTTGACGCAACGGGTACCCCCCTGCGCGTCAGTCCATGCTGCCCGTGCCTTTTCCGGGTTGCGCCACATGGGGGTCTTTGGTTGGGGGTCTGAGGTTAATATGAGGGATCAGGATTAATGGTTAATTTTAGGAACTGAGGTCGAGGATAGGCTGTATATGCCTAATWTAGGTTAAATTTAGGGTCTGGGATGGTTAGTTCTCATGCATTCTCTATATTTTCAAAAATGGTTAATATGAGGGATCAGGGTTAATGGTTAAATGGGTACTGGGGCCAGGGATAGGATGTATAGGAAGTTAAATTTTGGGTCTGGGATGGTTAGTTTCGCACATTTCCTACTCTTAAAAAAATATGACAACGYGCTCATCCTCCTCCACCTCGTCTTGTAAAAAACAGACGTGCGGGGGGTACCCGGTGCGTCAAAACTGGACGCAGATGGCTCCCTGACCACGCATCAATATGTTGACGAGTTGGGAGTGAGAATGGGTTACAATGTGGTGGGTGTAATTGTGTGCAGGTCGTCAGCACGTTAGTTTGTAAGTTCTGCCTCAGCTCTGCCATTCCGTCTGCTGACGTCAAAATCGTTACCCTGCAGTACTCGGTTCTACCCACTTAGAACCACCTTGGAGGTGGTTCTGAAAGTGCAGTTGGAACCGGAAAGGAGACTCATTTGTCCAAGACTYAACCTAGGAGAACTGTATACAAGCACACCCGTGGAGAGGGGTCTTAAGATGCATTTGTCAAGTTCTGGTAAAAAGTCCAGGTCATGTTTGATATATGCAGCATTTTCATAACGACTGAAGGTAACATAGTTACCGTACTTGGTTGTAACAAGGTGCCTGGAAAATACAGAATATGCCCCCTTTAAAGGCGCAGCATGGCCGATTGGCAACTGACTAGTCGACACGCGGTCATGTGGTGGACAGAGGTTTGTTTTCTTACACACTTTTTATAGCCCCCGAGACAAACAATGCAGAGCTACTAGGAAACCCTTCMTTCTGCTGTACTTATCAAAAAATGAATTTCTTCCTGCTGGAGTCTCCATTCTGAAAATAAAAAGTCTCCACTCAGATATCCTCTGTTACTTCAGCGGGTACAACAGTCATCAGTCAGCTTCTGGAAGCAAGTGTAACAGGATTAATATTTAAGAAAAGATAAGATAAGATAAGATAAGATAAGATGAGATAAGATAAGATATTGTCCCGAAGGAAATTTGTCTTGGGTACAAGACCTGACTGCTTCACAGTTCAAACAACCACGGCACAGTCACATTACAGTCCCGCATAAAACACACATTTATAATAAAACATTTCAAGAGAAGTAGTACCGRTACATAAAAGAAGCATGTCGGTACAATTTAAAATCATAAACATCGTTGCTTAAAATCACAAKTCATGGGTAGTGTTTGTTAYAGTTTATGGCTTTAATAGAAAGTGKAWCAAACGAGTTCTTGTAGYGGTTCAGTCTACATGCGRGAACTCTGAGACGCCGACCYGAAGGAAGAAACTGGTACTCTGGATAAAGAATATGAGTGGGGTCTGAGATGATTTTCTGGGCCTGTTTGGTTATTGTTTCATTGAAAATGGTCTGAAGTGAGGGATGCTGCTTGACTCCCATCAACTTCATAGCTTTTTGTGTAAGTTTGGCCTTCGTATGGACAGACAGGTTACCAAACCRAGATTGATTCCACTTGTCATCACATTTTATTTAGGTWTTTGTATAAGGGCTAAAACAGTGCCCTCTGTTGGTGGTTGGTTGTGATAAGTGTACTGGAAACACTGCAGTTCTAAAGASGGGCACAAGTTGGGATTATTAGCATTAGCTCTGTGATTAAAAATATTGTGTATAATTAACTATTGTCTATCAAATGATTGTTGGTAAACTATAAAATATAATTATGCTACTTGGGATTCTTGAGTTTTATATTTTATGTTTTATGAGTTTAATGTCACTGTTTTTAATTAATACATCTGAAGATGTTCACCATCTTAAATTAAGTTAATATGTTAACTTAGGTTCGGGAGCAGGGCCACGCCCAAACCAACACSTCCTAATTACCCTGCCAGCCTATTTAATCTCTGCTCACCCGTTCCTCTCAGTCTGTTACGTTTTCGTCAACCCCACCCTCCCTTAATCTCCTTCACCTCATCCCTCGTCATCCCATCACCTTTTCTCCTTCTATCCCTTCATCATCATCCTCATTCTCATTTTCCTTCCCTTGATCTCATAACCATTTTTCTTTTGCTACAGGTTCCGTCTGGGGGGGTCCTATGCGGGCTCGGGAAAATTTCATGAGAAGTTCATTTTCCCGAAGACCATACCCCAACGCTGTCTTCTCAAGTCCTCCAGCATTCTCCCCGATGACTGAGCAAACTCACCCATCCCTTCATCCCTTCATCCCTTCATCCCCTCCTTACAACAAACTTTTAAATCACATCTTTGTGGCATGGTCCATGCTAGTGAATGCTAATGTAAAATAATATTCCTCATAAGGTTCTGTACCTGCTGTGAGAGCCCATGATTTTTGACCAGTACATATCTTGTTCCAGAAAAATGAAGCCATTGCTTTTCAAATTCTTTTCAACATAAACAAACACATCTACCAACCTCCAAACAATAATTTTGTATACCATGGAGAGGAAAAATTTAGCCTGGGCCTTGTGACAATAAGGGGTGGGAGAAATGAGTCTGAGGACAAAATGACATGATTTTCGTCACTCAACTACTTCAGTGAGAGTGGATTTCACAGGTTCGGATGGACCAGGCAAGGTCTTTACTGATATTAGACCAGCAGTGTGTCCACGTTGCCAAATTTGTTACCCATTTGATACGACATTGTAATCATTACAATCCAGTCACATGACCTTTCAACATGTACAGTTTCATCATTTCCACCATTATTACATTTTGGTGCTCAAATGTTTTTTATGTATGTCTGAAGTTTGACAAGTTATGACACAGGTATCCATATCCAGTAATAAATGATGGATCAGTAATAAATGATGGATGGATTGATGCTTAAAAATCTCTCTTCACAATGTCAAAGTTACAAATTTAATCTATGTATAACCAAGATGCATGTCGGTTTTGACATTTACTCATTACTCCCATTTGCAGCTTAAAATCTTAGAGTACCAACACACCAGCTATTTTTTTTATTCATTTACACAACAGTCACATTTAAACAACACCTCTAATGTTAACATAATTTCAAATCAATAGTGCAGCTTGTAATGTGTGATGATTATTGACCGGGCATAAGAAAAAAAATAGGCCTATTGTACACAAAACAATGAAAAATCCCATTTATTTTTCAACAACTTTAGCTGAAAGGCTGCCAGAGAAACYGTCAGTGACTTACAGAGGGTTTAACACCTTAGAAACAGGTTGCAGATGTGCCATTAGATTTGATGGAAACTGCTGAAAGAGACATATTCAACAAATCTTTATTTTATGCATTTTAACATGACTCATTTAATCTCATTACAGCTGAACAAACATGTTACATATCAGGGAACTAAATGATCATAGAAAATGTGTTTATCAAGTAAAACCCATACAAGTATTTTCACTTTGGAGAACAGAACATACATCTATCCATTAACTTGACTCACTTCTTCCATTCTGGTTCATGGGGGTTACTGGTTCACATGTCCAGCAGTCACTGTTTCAAGGGGCARGGTATACCCTGGACAGGTTTCCAKTCAGGGTCACAGAGAGACAAACATCCATTCCCCCATTCACTTAGGGACAATTTAGGCCTCTGCATGGTCCATTAAAACTTGAAAAATCCACTTTCAYTGACGTAGTTGCATGWTGAAAATTGCATAATTTTCTTCTCCGCATTATGTCACTTCGTGACACAAGGCTAGGGCTGGACACTCCCTTTTACAAAATTATTGTTTGATTGGTCAAAAGTTCAWGGGTGTATTTTGCTTCAATTACTCCCCTTCCATAATCCGACTGTTGTACCTAGAAGCAGACACTTATAAAGATAATCAACTAGCCAAAATCTCATGGCTGGAAAGAGCACAGATGTGGAAATCTGCCTGCCGAATGCATGGTGCTTAAACCGTGACAAAAAAGGAACTCTGTGCTGTGTGATTTCCTTTGGAATATGAAAGGTGTGTGCAAAATGATCCCTGTCAGATTTTGAGAGTCTACTGTCTCTAAAACAAAACATCGTTTTCTATTCTTGCACAATTCTTTTAATTATATTTTTATTGTATCATGGCTAGTCAGTGTTAATTTTTGTTTTGTGTGTACTGTCTATAGTTTGTAATGTAACTAGTGTGGGAAACTCTGTATTGATGCAGCTGTGACACCTGAATTTCCCCTCGGCGGGACAATAAATTCTATTCTATTCTATTCTATTCTATTCTATTCTATTCTATTCTATTCTATTCTATTCTATTCTATTCTTCTAAAAAGTAACTTTCCACCACCAAGTGACCGTATGTTAACTAGTCAGCTGCCAATTGACCTTTACCAATTTGCACAGCATTCATGTTTTTATTTTTTAATCAGGGGGTACATAGTGGAACATGCAAACTCCTCCCAGAAACGTCCCTAGTCAGGATTCAATCTGGCAACTTTTTCGCTAAGAAGTGACAACTCTACCAACTGCACCACCTTTCAGCCACTTTGGAGGAGATGTCATTCACAAGTGTTTTCTTGAAAGGACCACTGGCGCCTTACAGACAGCATTTCAACCACCTGGAATGCCATTGAAAGATCAGGACAAAATAACTATTTCTTTTACATAGAGAACAACACAATCCAGTTGAATACTTAGGTTTGGTTTAAAGGAAACTGCAACACAAATTTAGGACTAAAATACATACTTTGCATATCCCACTATCATTTTAATAGACTGAGATAGATGCAATGAGTTGCCCTTATAGCTAAAAATTTTATATTAAAAAAAACAGACAGAATTGTTTGGTCTCTGCATGAAAAAACAACCCATTGAGTCATTTTTGGGAGGATATTTTCACACCTTTTCAGACTTTGACACACATGCAGTTTTCACCTTTTAAATCTAAATGATTTAAAAAAATATTTAACTAAGTATTTGATTGGGACAAACAGTTGTTCTCATCAGTTTTGTACGTCACTTGAACAAATGCAGCTGTCACTACCAGTGTGAGTTGTTGCTTAATTTGCTCTCACAGCATCAGTTTGGGGGTGAAGTTGGTTATATTTTATAAACAAAATTATGGGTCTTGAAGAAAACCTTCTAAACTGCAGGAAATTCTCAAAGTAAAATCTCCACTCGTGACATCACACATATTATTTACATACATTATCTGCCTCTAAATTAATCAAGCAATGGGCATGGATTATACAGAGAGTCAGTGTTAATGTTRTTCTTAGAGCAAATTTCAACACACCCATCTAAAGGAATCCATCCATGTCAACCCCTTTGGATGTTTAYTTGTTTAAAGAGCCTCAAAAATCCATACATTTTGCTAAAAACTTACTTCACATGTTGAAGTGTCCTTGTGACAAGACACTGAACCCATTGCCTCTGATGCGTGTATAAATGTGATTTAAGCACTGATAAGTCTGCATAGAATGATCTATCTAGATTAGCATTGTAGATAGACATACGTAGTAGAGTACTGTGTGAATGGRTAAATGAGGGCACAGATTGTAGYGTAAAATGCATTGAATATCCTAGTTGGATAGAAGGGTGCTATAGAAGTCCATTTAACATTAACACAACCAAATCTAATYTAAAATGTTTCATAGCAGTTTATGCAAAAAATATTACATATCTTACCATCGATGTCAAAATGACATAATCAGATTGGCGTTAATTATTTACATAGACATCACTGATTATTTGTGAGCACGAACATGTCAAGTTGTACAGATTCTCCRTAAATTGCATGGGGTTTCCACCATTTTGCGTGTCTACAGACATTTAAAGAAAATCTCAGACTTTTTCAAACAGCTTCAAATTCATTTTCTGTCTCGGAGCCTGTAATGAAATGCTAAATTCACTCCTTGCTCCACCCTTCACTAGACTTAACTTGCTCCTCTGGAGACCCCTCCCCAACACACACATACAGTTTTAATGAAATTTGAGGGATTTCTGAAAGTCAGTGTATAGTTAAATGGGGTTGACATGTATGCAAATCATGCAAGCAGCAGCTATAGCTGCTCCATCTCAGCATGGGGCACTATCTGCTGATAAGATGATACGATGGCAGTGTATTCCACTTTGACTCTGCTCAGTCTAGACCTCAATCTTTTTCTGCAAAATTAGGACGTTTAATGATCAAGTAGGAAAATAATTGTTCATAACCTTTTCACAGAACTGTAGATCAAAGGATCAGAACTTTCACTTTAAACTTCCGGCTGCCCTTGGGTCAAAAAGACCCACAAGGCTTCAGTTTTAAAATTAAAATGATGATATTTTAATCTCGTGGGTCAGCTTGACCTAAGGAAAGCAGGAGGGTCAAAACGAAACTGTAAATGTTAAAGATCAGAAACATTTTATTTTTAAAACATAAATGTTATCATCACTATGCTTTCAGGGACATAATCTGGCAACTAGTTGTGTTAAAGTGGTTCTCAGTAGTGCTGTTAAAATCTACAAGAAATCTGAAAAACAGACAAACATGCATCATTTTACAAAAGTAATCATTATTTTTATGCCGTAACTGTAATTTGTCACAATTGTGAGCACCATAGACACAATTTTATTTATCCCCATTATAATAAAATGAATACCAAATCTTTTTTCCTTCATATGTTTTATATTATTGAATACATTTGCTCATAACACTTTAATTTTCATGCAAATTGCTACTTGAAAACCTCAAGAGATTTGATCTAAAACTGTCTAAGAGTGTAAGAAATGTCTCGACTTGGAAGCAGAATATTTCAGTTCGCGGAGTTGGGAGAAAACACTGAAGTCTCCAACATTTTCTGTTTCAGGTTGTGTTCATTTGGTTCTGGGAACAATGTATCCCGTCTGGTTGTACGGCTCAGCCAACTGATTGTGCCTGCCAAACACATGTATGGCAAAAAACAGGCTTTCTGGGCTGCAGAAAATCCAGGCAGATGTGTACCTTGGCTTAAGGAAGGGAAGAAGAGAGAWCATTCAAAATCCAAACAGACAACTGTATATGTTTTTTAAAATTGTACCATCCTGTTTTATTGCTCAATGATAAAAATAAAATAAAATTAAAGCGATAACAGGTAAATGGATACAACTTTATCCTATCATTCCCCTCTTTCTGACACATACATGTTCACACGGTCCTTCCCTGGTAGATAAATCAATCCGTTCATGCTCTGTCATCTGGCCGGCCCTGTTATACTGTGTTGCTATAATAGAGAAAGAACAGAACAGCTCCTCTCTTTTACTTTTCAACAGTTAGACACACTTCCTTCTTCAAC
>NW_013952426.1:3395608-3405575 GCF_001266775.1 Austrofundulus limnaeus | reverse complement strand
TGTGTGTGTGTGTGTGTGTGTGTGTGTGTGTGTGTGTGTGTGTGTGTGTGTGTGAGAGAGAGAGAGAGAGAGAGAGAGTGTGTCGTGTGAGATTGTGCCTGAAGATGACAAGGTATAATTTGTTCTTTAGAGATAAGAAGGGAGGTAATGGCCTTTTGAAATGGGTCTGTGACGATGTTACAGATAGTCTGATTAACATAATTATAATAATGTTATCATTAGATGGTGAGCTGGTGCTGATGATGACATTTTTAAACATGATGGCATCCCAAGTTCCAAATATAGGCTAAAAATTAAAAAGGCATATTTTCAAGGTCGACTTTCAATTAATAAATCCAAACAGTGATTGTTTTTCTTTCAAATCTGTTAAAGAAGCCATTTTTTAAGTTCATGTAATGGATTTCAGTTGGCATTTGCCAAAAAGCACTGTAAGAAATGTTTGCAGAATTTGATTATAGTAGTTTTTGCATGTTTGTTTTCTAGTTGCCATARTTTGTCCAGCAACAGCAGAAATGTTACAATCAACAAGTAAAACCACTGATGCTTGGAGCCATTAAGACTGCCAATCAATTTAGAAAGCAGATTTATTTTTAACATGCTGGAAAGCAAACTAGAACATGACATTTATATATATTTTTTATTTTTCGTAAGTCCGGGCCCCGATTAGAGGCAATTAGAAACAGCATTCGAATCAGATTGGCTCAGTTTGGATTTTCACCTCACTACAAACTGAGGGTTACCACAGCAACGCGTGCAGAGAAGCTACACAACTAAAATCTGTTCACTTAAATGTCAGTCTGGATAGGCCATCCCAACCGTGGAATTGTAGAAACAAATCTGACAATGGACTCTGAAAAATGCCTTAGAAGTAAAAATACATGCTATAATTTAATAAAGTCTTAATGAAATAAAAAAACACAAACATAGAACATTAAGATGACTCTTAATGACTTTTTAATAATGTTGTTACCTTAAAAGAGCATGTAAAGTGTCTAAAGGCAAATAGGGATTCTGTATTCTGCTGTCATTGATCACCTTCATGCAGTTCCTGAGTGGCAGGGTGGAGCCTGATGCTCACAGCTGTCAGCTGATAAGCATCTCCTGTATTTAAGGCTGACTGGATCATCTCAATCAGTGGGTCCAGGACCCACAGAGGAGTCCCATAACATCAAAATGGGATCCTGAAACGATTTTCGGAATTAATTGCAATAAAAATGACTTGCAGCATTTTTTTTCCTTAGTTGTTACATCCTAGCAAGGTTAATACTTAAAACTGATAAAAGTAGCATAATGAATAGTGTTACTGTGCCCTTGTTGATTTGACCGGCTACCACTGTTTATCCACCGAAAATACTGGGCCACAGGACTCTGCTGTTATTTTGTGGGTCAGAAGCTGAAATGTTTGAGAACCACTGATCTAGACATAGATGGAGTTTTGTCCTTCCATGACCTTAAAGTCAGTTCTGACTGTTAAATACTAACCTGTTCTTTGCCTGTGTTCCTCATGGTTCCTGTGTCTGCTGTGTCTGTCCATCTTCTCCCTGTCTCTGGAATGATCACCTACAAACAAGCCAACTAGTTACCAAACATTCTTGCTATCAACCTATAAGGGATCACTGGTGCCCATGTCCAGCAGTCACTGTGCGAGGGGCAGGGTTCATCCTGAACAGGTTGCAAGTCCATCACAGGGACACACAGAGAAAAACAACCATTCATCCTCTCATTCACAACTGGGGACAATTCAGAGTTACCGGTCGGTCGGTCGGTCGGTTGGTCGGTCAGTCAGCAAACTTTATTTCTATAGCACCTTTCACAGACACAATCATCACAAAGTGCTTAACAGAGAGCAAAAATAACTGAAAACAATAAAACACATCACAAATATAAAAAAACAACAGTTAATACACAATAAAAAACACATTAACTAAAAGCCTGTCTGAATAAAAATGCCTTAAGATGTTTCTTAAAAGAGTCAGAAGAATCAGAGCAGTGAAGGGACAGAGGGAGAGCGTTCCAGAGCCTCGGGGCCACCACCTGAAAAGCTTTGTCTCCACTGGTTTTATAATGGGTTCGAGGGACCACCAGCAGCATTTGATTAGAAGACCTCAAAGTCCTGGATGGACAGAGAGGCTTCAGAAGGTCCAGTATGTATTTGGGGGCCTGACCATGAAGTGCTCTGAAAGTTAAAACTAAAATTTTAAAATGACTCCTCAAAGTCACAGGGAGCCATTACAGAGAGGCTAAAACAGGTGTAATGTGGGCTCTCCTGTGGGTCTTTGTTAATAACCTCGCTGCAGTGTTCTGCGCAGACTGAAGCCGAGCCAAGGAGGATTTGTTTAAACATGTAAAAAGGCTGTTACAATAATCTAAATGAGAAGAAATAAAAGCGTGAACAMCCATCTCTCGTTCCTTCTGTGACACAAAAGATCTCAGCTTTGAAATGTTCCTTAAATGATAAAAACAGTTACGAACTAAAGTTTTACAATGGCTGTCAAAAGACATAGAACTATCAAACACAGTTAATCTAACATTCAYGTTTTTTTGGGAGGAAACCAGAGTGCCTGGAGTCAACCGATGCGTGAAAGTCCACATTTGTCCTACGTATATACAATCGCCACAGAAAGTCATACAATTATAACAATAAAAACAGTCCTAAATACCAAGTTTTTGCTCTGTAATCACTAATGTCAAGATAACAGTTTTTATTCTTCATTGCTGACAATGCTGGTTTTCTATTATGTTTCTGACATTAGGAGAAAACTGTACACTCACCTGCTGTATATAAACCTTTTACTCAATTGTGTCCACTCACATCTCAGTTGGTTCTTTGTGCTAAATACTCTGAAACATATGGCATGCCAAACAAGTCGAAAAAGGACTTTACTCACAAAGTGATTCAAATAATTAATATTTCCCTCCAAAGCAGTTCAGTATTGATCTATATTTAAAGCAAAAATCTTGGTGTGAGCCATAAATATATAGGTTGTTTCTGAGTTAGGTTTTTTGACTTTTGTATTCATGTACTGTAATCCTTTGAGCTCTAGTTCTGTTATCGTAATCCTTGTTCCCTATTTTACTTTATATGAAGTGATCACTCCTGATTTTTGTTTAGTTTACTTTCGAATTTCTTGTCACGTTTGGTCTTCAGCTGTAATTGACACATCTGCATCTTTTTAGTCATTATTTAGTTTCTTTTTGCATTTAGTCAGATCCTCTCTTTGTCAGCTCCTTTTAAATCCTTTTTAAGAGTCATTAGTTTCCCTTCTGTTCACATCATGTCGGTCATATCAGTTAAATTAAACAGCTTTGTTTTCATCGCTCTGCCTGCCTGTTATCTCTGGACTGAGCCTAATTAGGATCTCAATCACCATACGAATCATATTTGAGGCAAAGAAAAGACCTCATCTCTATGTAGACATGGTCCAGTATGAGCTGCAGTATTGGTCTATTTGTTTGGTTTTTAGAAGTCAACATAAGGAATTAAGGTATTTACTCATGTGTCTTCAGTRTTGACATTGTACTGATGGGCTCTGCTGCAATGCTTTTCAGCAGACACAAATGTCATCGCTGACTACATAATTGCTGATGAGAAGTTGTGGTTAATAAAAAAAGCTGGAGCAAAGGAGTTTTCAGTGCACAGTGAATGATTTTAAATTGAAAGCTCCGAGCTGAGCCTGTGACAAAACGGTGCCCTGCGAATCTGAATGGCTGACTGAATGAGATATTTTCAGATGCGGGCAGTCCAAAACAAAGTGACAGGGTTGTGTTATATCTGAGTTAGTCACCATAAAGTCCCAAACAAATGCTCTCAAGCAAAGAAAATCAATTATTGGTCAAGTGTTGCCTTTAATGTTGAATTAATTCTTAATATACGGAACATAAATGTCCTGAAACTACAGATGAATGATTTTAACATATATTTTAATAATAAAAAACACKTATAACATTATTAAACACATTTGGAGAATACCCCGAAGATGTTTTTTTATTAGTTTTACACTAAATATGCATCAACCACATTAATGCAATTGTGCTTGGACAAATTTGTTGAGTTTGCTATTAACCAAATTACACAAAATTAAACTATTGTTCAATACAAAATATGTTAAAGCTGAACGTAACTAAAGCACTTTATCAAAGCAGCAAGTGTTCTTAGTGCTCTGAAAGACCACTATCATGTTTCRTAGTGTAACATACTTGATACTAAATCACAAGTTATATAAAAATATGTAAAATTAAAAATGTCATTAACTCATGCCTACATTTTAAAATTATGTAAAAAAATTGATTGATGGAGGCTTTGAAGTTTAAAGTGGTGCCTGAGCCATKTTGAAATGGTATTCTCTCTGAAAGTTGTTTTTCTTTTGGCTGCTCCCTTCCCAAAGGGTTGGCCACAACTGGCAAACCTGCATTAGACCTTTGGCAACAGTTTGTGCTGGATGCACTTCTTGATGCAGCCTGGGCTCAAACCTGCAGCTTCAGAATTACAAGGCCATGGCATGGACCACTGAGCTGAGAAGTTTCAGGTGAACTCAGCCTTAGCGGCCTCCACATCGTRGACAAACAGGTAAGTCATATGCAAAAGAGGACCATCAGCCAAACAATAAGTTGTTAGTGCCTTTTCTGGGAAAGTTAACGTTTATTATATTAAAATCCAACAGGTCTGATCAGACTAGTTAGAGTGCAGCTAAAACAGATGTGGTTTACARCCATCTTAAAATGATATCTTCTAATTTTCACAGGGGTTCATGCCAACACTGTTTAATCTGCAAGCACAAATTGCAGCAACAGCTAGCTGTAGCACTTCTGTACTGTACTACTGCAATAACCAAATGCAAAATAACCTTAATGTCTCTGAGTCATATTTCAGAGGCTTGTTAATATTAGACTATCAAAGTGATCATTTGATGGGTTTGAAATAACTTGACAAACAGATCTCACYTTGTTCAAGTTGAACATCTAACCTCTCTCAAAATAACTAAAGGAGTTCCTCAAGGATCAATTTTTGGTCCATTACTTTTTACTATTTCTATTAACTGTTTGGATTATAATGTTCCATGTGCAACGTTTCATTTCTACACGAATGGTACTGGTATGTGCTGTSTCAATGGCAAGCAATGAAGTAAATCAGTCCACAATCAGCGTTTGTCACTCAGATTGATTTAAGTTCCTCAAAACTGGTTTTAAACACAAACAAAACCAAGCTGAGGATGTTCTTTGATTCAAAAGTTAAGGCATCTGATTTTCAAGCAGTCTTAACATTTTCAGGCTCTCAGTACAGACACTTGGACTTTTTCCTTAATGATGTTCTCTCCTTTGCAGCACTCAATATCTAGTTAAAAGACAAAAGTTAAACTTTTTACTCCAGGATCAGATCCTGCCTGTCTTTCAATACAAATAAATAAATAAATAAAAAATAAATAAAAAAACAGACTTTTGTTGCTGCTACATTTATGTTGGATTATGCTGACGTTTTATACATGTTTCCTCTCTGCTGCTGAGGGTTAGAGCAGTTGTCCACCAGAGTTGGGGATTCAGTTGTGTCCTTGGGCAAGACACTGAACTCTTCTGATGTGTGTCCCATCAGTGTATGAATCGATTAGTCTTATTAGAATGAAGAACTGAAGAAGTCTCTTGGAGGAGAGACGAAACGTTTCATTAGAGAAGAACCCATCCAGAGGACCTACACAATTTTTTTCTTTTTGATTTTTTACCTGGATTACTGAGATGCATCAGGACCTCTTATTAGAATGATTTATTCAGATTGGCTTTGTAGAGAGATATAGCAGAATGAATGAATGTGTGTGTGTGGATGACTAAATGAGGTAATATACTGTAGTGTAAAGTGCTTTGAGTATCCTGGTTAGATAGAAATGTGCTAAGTACTGTCCATTTACCATTTCTTCATCTATATGAAACCTCAAAATGACTAGAGGTTATTCTCTTTGCTCCCCTGATTACTACTTATAGTTTACATCTAAAGTTCGGACAGAAGAGGGGAAAAGGTAATTTCAGTTTGCTGCTCAATCGAACATGAATCAACTTGAATTTAGTCTAAAAATAAAGGAGCTGGTGTGATTAAACATATTGAATATTTGAGAAACAGACATCAGATTGTGTTTTAGCTGACATGATTAGATAGGTCATGTACAGATGCACTCTAACTTAAGCAAGCGATTTTATGGTTTATTTTATTAAAATGTTTACTTATTTTAAAGTTTGTTTTATGAAACTTTGTGTTTTTGCCATTTTCTGGTCATAGGACACATTTGTAAGCTAGATTTTTGATCTCAACAAGTTTCGTCTAGTAATATGAAGGGAATACTAAATGATATGAGTAGCTAATGGTTTATTAAATAGCATTTGTGTGAACCGCTATGAAACTTGACAGAAAAAAAAGTAGTTTTCAAAGGCAAAATCTGCTTTGGAACTGCGTCTGCTCAGAGGACCCACTTCCAAAGAGGACTTAAACCATCTTAAAACATGTCTAATCTTCAAAAATTCATAGAGGTTTATATGAATTCCTTTTTTTTAATAAATGACACTGCCATCAGATTGGTGTCATTTTGGCAAACGTATGAGATTCCTGCTGGAAACAGACTGCACCAAAAGTGTGACTCTGCAGCTGTTTGCACTTGCAACTAAGGCTGGACTTCCAGGTAAATAAATATGCAATAGGTAAACTGTGTCGTAAAAAAATAATAATAAACTACCGTGCTCACATTTTGGTGATACGAGCTGCAAGATTACAGCTATCCACTTTGGTTGGGACCAAAATTAAACTGGGGTTGTTAAAAGAAACTATTCACAGCTAATAAAACATTTTTTTCCTCATGGTTGGTTTGTTCTTAGACAAAAAATAAATTGTTAGTAAGATTTGTGAACAGCTGTCACATGTGTTTGTTTACTTGGGAACAGCTGAAGTGACTGGAGGTCAACAACGGTGACATCCACAGAAGAGCTGTTTGGGAGAAGTCAGMCAGTTTTGATGTACCAGTACATATTTGCACTCTGTTGAGTAAACACAGATAAGCTTTCAATAATTCTGAGTGCTTTATTTACRTTGAGTGTGGACCCACATTTCAGAAATGCACATGAAGATATCCATAAAACTACRGGCATAAACTCTTTCAAACTGCWCCATTTGAATTMAKTTTGTAACGAGTGCCTTTAAAAGTGCTGCTGAAAAGATTACTTATAGATATTTATACAGCATGCAGAAATAAAAAAAAAAACTGCAAATGCACAATAATATATATTGCAAAGACCTGCTCCCAAGTCCCAACTCACTTAACGCCTCTTTTCACTTCTAAGAGGGTAAAAATAAATTTAGCAAACTAAAACAAACCCCATTAAACACATTTTGAAGTAATTAAGAAATTAATTACGCCTTTAAATCCATTAATATAGCTACTTTTTCTAAAGTGCTGCTGCTTTTTTGATAAAGACGCTGAAGAGATTTATTAACAGGATGATTTGCTCCATGATGCAAGTCAAGATGCGCTGATATCTGATGATGAGCCTATTGATGATGATGATGATGATGATGATGATGATGATGATGATGATGATGATGATGATGATGATGATGATGATGATGATGGTGGTGGTCACGGTGGCGGCTGTGATGATGAACATCATGATAGGGCACCGCTGTTAATCACTTCCGAGAGGGAGAGGTGATAAAGAGCTCAAGAAACAAAACCGTGGAAATCAGAGGTAGGCGAAGAGGAGGAGGAGGAGRGAGGGAGAGGGAGAGCTTTTATTTTTTCCCTTTTTTTTTTAAACCATGAGTCTCGCTCTCACTGAGTGAGGAGGCAGAGTTGGAGCGTCAGAGAGGRGGAGAGAGACGGCGGAGGATGACAGCGTTTGTCCTTCTTGGACTCAGTTTTGCCACCGGCTGACGGCAGCTCCAACAACTTCACAGCGATCCGACATTTAAAGGTAATTTATTTTAAATTCTCTGATTCCTAATTGTTCTGACATTATGAGCAGCGGATGATTAATGTCTCTCTTTTTTATGTTTTTACCTCGGTCAGAATGAGTGGATATCTTCGCCAGTTTCCCGCTCGCACTGTTTTTTTTCCCTTTATCACTGCCTGACATCTACCTGGGATCATACAGGGAAAAAATAAATAAAAATAAATCACGGCTCGTGACACTAAAAAAATTTAAGAAGAAAAATACCTTCAGTGAATTAAAGGCATGTGGAGAATTCCCACGATGGACCGACACCGCGCGCAGTGAGGGTTTAAAAATATAAAAGTGCATTTATTGAATTAAAGTGTTAAGTCCTGAAAGCAGGATGGACGGGGGTCCAGTTTCGCATTTAGTGACCTATTTGGGGGGTCTTTGGTCAGAGAGACCTATCCGACATATAGGCTAATGCGCCTTTGGGGGGATTTAACCCACCATAATAACTGTTGTCAGGCCAACATTGATTCATTCCTTTACTCATCCCGTCATCGTTTCGCCCAGATTTGTTGGCAGTTTAGGTTTTGCGTCTGACCGCAAGGTGAGAGGGATGGCACTTTTGCGCAAACTGGACAGGCGCAGCGCAAATGCAGATTTAAATAAGTGTGCGCGCGCGTGAGAGAGGTCAATCCCGAAAACAGACGGACACTAACATTTATGCGCTTATTTGTTTATTAATTTTTTCGTTTTGCACCTTTGCGCCGTCTTTTATCCGCGGTTCGGCGCGTCTCTAATGAGGTTCAGAAAGCCCCGGCTYAATTGCGTCCATTCATTACGCGACCCTATAAGTCGGTGATAATAAGTAGATTTGGCTTCATTACCACGGGGGGTCGGGAATTCGGCTGTGCTTTTGCAAAAAGAAAAGGAAAAAAAAATCCCAAATCCTCTTTTTTCTTCTCCCCCTCTCTGCGCACAAACGTAATAATGTTTGCGTGAGACCTTAAGCATCCACTGCCCTCCCGGGAAATACATTTGCCTGGATTTATGACCTGCCTCCTCAGGTTATATCGATTATCACAGCCTGCTGTGTACTATATTTTTGTAGGAGCAAGAAAAGTGGGTCTGCCGTGTCTCTATATAATGTCTCCATGTTGCAGGGAGCGCGCTTTGAAAGAGTCATCTCTGCAGCTGCAGGTCAATTCTCAAGTGAAACATCTTTGCTCTTATAGCCTCTTGTTGATCACATAAAAGCTAATGTTATATATGAACCCCAACCCAACACCACCGCACACACACACACTTACATCCACACACACATGCTTTATGAGCCTTAAGTGACTATAATGGTTCTGATCAGTGTGAGAACTGCTTATGTATGTGGAAAGCTCACTCCCTAAAGATCCCTGTGTGAACACCCCAGCTGCATTTGTTTATGCACAAGTCCATCCATGATTTGTTTGCGAATATGATGATCCCCCGCACGCCAGTTTCTTTGATTACACAAGCACTTGTCTGCAATCTTCTCCCAGGAGCAGCTGTGACATTGGAAGACTCTTATTTGGGAGAAATCAAAGGAGGGTGGGGGAGCGTCCTGTTCTTCTAATGCTGTTATCCAATTTGTGTGTTAGTTTGCAGTTAATAGCTGTTTACATCGAATGGCAATTGTGTTTACCCAGATGGGGAGCGGGCAGCAAAAGGGAGATGTGAAAGGAGGGAGAAAGCGGGGTGTATTTCAGGTAGGGAGGAGGGTTAGATGAAAAAGTGGGGAGGAGGTGGGGCTGCTGAAAGGTGAACATGGGTAACGGATGAAGAAGGCGAGCCAGTAGAAACAGGTTACACTGAGTCGCAGACTTGTGTTAGTGATGAAACTGCACGGAAATGAAACTAGAAAGAAAGCTGCTGGAGCAAGAGACTCTTTGTCCTGTTAGCTTAGATCAGTGGTTCCCAAACTTTTTATCTTCTGACCCACAAAAGATCCATGGCAAAAACTTGTGACCCCAAATATTACTGGTCTGAGTACACAAACTTCATTAATAATCCTAAAAACACAGGC
>NW_013952426.1:3380874-3395188 GCF_001266775.1 Austrofundulus limnaeus | reverse complement strand
CCTTTGTAACAACTAAGGCAAAATTGTAATTAATTCAGAAAATCATTTCAGGACCCCACCTTGATGGTTCAGAACCCCACTTTGGGTCCCGACCCCAACTTTGGGAAACACTGGCTTAGATGATTGTGTGTTTTTCATAATCGCGAGGAAGGACATCAGGACTGTATAAGAGTGACAGGTGGAACAGTGCTGATAGAAAACAACAACAAAAACGGACACGCAAACAGACTTGCCTTGATTGAATATCCTTTGTTTCAAATGTTCAACCACTGCCTCTCCTGGCTAAAGGTAACATCTCACTGGGCTGCAACATCTGATGAGTAAATTGCAAGAGAGTCTCTAAAATGTCTGGAAATGTTCACGGGGGATCTTTACAAGCTCATTTGAGGCTTGCAGTCTTGTTGCTTGAGTTTTAAACATGCTCAAAATAAAACAGTCAAGAATCGTTGCGAGCATCGCAAACATGTCTCAGTTTTATAGCGGGCATCTCCAAATTGTTTGAAAAGTGCAAATGCTGTACTTTCATAACTGCTAAATGATTATAAATAATTATTGAGAAAAAAACACATTGTCTGCTTATGTTAATTTCCAACACGTACTAACTCAGGACGGGTAACAAGGTGGGTACAAAGAGAACTGATGTGGGCGGAGTTTGTCAACAAACTAATGTGCACAACCTAAAATAGTTTTTCAAGTAATGCACATGACAAGAAGTTGTGATGTTTGATTTTTGTGGGCATACAAAACATGACTGCATGGCTTGCTATATTTGACCTCAAACATTTAGAGTTCAGCAAGACTCCAGAAAAAAATAGCCATTTTTCTCATAATTTTGAGTTACCAACTAGTTTCCAATGGTTGGAGCCCAGTGACAAACTACCTTAAGGTATGCACTATAGCTAGGTGACAAATTTGATACTAATGACCGTTTCCTTGACTCTCGTGTTTCTATCGACTCTCTTGTACGTTAGAGCATTACATGTGCCCAAACATGTTGATCTCCAATCTGTGAAGGGAAATGCCTTACTTGCACCCCACACGGAGGACGTGATGAATTATTAGTGAGTCCCGTCTTTCCTTTTGATTCGCTCCTAATGAGAATGAGAGAACCCCCGTGATGATCACCCTTGGGGGCTTTCTCTTTGTGTGTGCGTGTGGCAGTCAATGGCTGCGTACCATTCATTAGCTGACAATTCAGTGAAATGAATCAGACAACATGGCCTCCCAGGGATCTACGTGAAGAACAAGGAAATGACTGCTTAGTGCTCGACGCATGAACATTCCCCAGGGCCCTGGAGTACGGAGATAATGCAGTGGCTCAAATCCCTTTCCGACTGTTTCAAACAGGAAAGGAAATCAGGAGCTTCCTCGATCTAATGTTGCTTCAGATTCTGCCTTCGCTTCCCTCCTCTTGCTTTTCAGGCATAGTAAAAAAAAAAAGCTGCGTAAAAAACCTTCAGAGTACTTTTTCCTCTGGTGCCAGGCTTTTGAAGAGTGAGTAATAAGGCCTGTGACTCTGCACTGACTTTGCTCAGAGCTGGATCTCAACTATATCATCTCCAATTACCCACTCAAGGCAAGTGACTGATGAGCCATTTCTCACCCACACGTGACACTTCTTTTATTCTCTGGATAGATATAAAGGATGATGTACTATACCTTTCCTCGGTGGCCTTTGATGGTGATCGTGCATTAAAAGGGGGGCGAAGACGCATCCCTGCTGATACTGACTTTTTTTTTAGGAAGGGAAATTCGCCAGCRGTTTCACGGCACGCGTCTCTCAGGGAAAAAAATGTGTGCGAATTAGCATGAACATCCTTCATGCCCCCCCCCACCCCACCACACACACACACACACACATATTATTCTGGAATACTGATGCCTCCAGCTTTTTCCAGATGGAATTTGCTTGCTCCAGCTTTGGTGATGCTGAGCTGAAACATAGGGCCACCCTCTCTCTGGTGATGAGAAAGTGCGTGGGGCTTGGGAGAGGGTCATTTAGAGGCAGTGTTTTTGCCCTGTGGTATCCTGTGGGATGGTGGTTCAGACTCACTCGTGGCCTGATTGGTCAAAGATCAACAGCGCTGTTTACTTGGATACTTGTGGCGATGCAGTGCATGTGGGATGCATAAATTTACGTGCTCATGGTCTAAATAAAGACCCATCTACTTGTCTGTGTTGCAAGCAAAATGTAAGTGCATGCGCTTTCACATACACTGTTGGGCTTTTCCTCATTTTTATTCCCCTTCAGCACGAAAAAAAAATGCATACACACTTTCTTTTTTTCTGCAACCAGCAGGGGGTCTGTACTGCTGCCTGGGTTGACGGGATCTCTGAGATAGATTGGTGGATGCAAGTCCCAGTTTGATGGTAGATGGCTCTTTGAATGGGTGGAATGACGAAGGACTCCGGTAAAAAAAAAAAGAAAAAAGAAAAAGAAAAAATACCACAGCAGCTCGCTTCGCTGGAGACATGATACAGAAAAACCGGTGGCTGCTGCAGGCTGAGTGTGTTGGCGTTAGCGTGTGTATATGTGTGCTGTGTGTATTATCATTTATACCCTGCTGTGTAGAAATGGGAAAAAAAGGAAGGGCAGGGGATTCAGACAGTGAGTGAATGAGAAAGTTTGTATGACTGTTGGTTGTGTGTACATGTGGGTGTTTTTGAGCAATTCCCCCAATGACTGAAGTGTCGAAAAGAGTTTAAAAAATCTATTTTCTTTTTTATTTTGAATAGAAATTGGTTTGAAACAAAGGTACAGAGTGTTTTTGTATATTACTGTGGAAAAAGCCCTCAAAAGACAGTAATGATTTTGAAGGGAAATTTTATTTTGTTTAACACTGATTCTTAAAGGCACAACTCATTCTTATTTTTTATTGAGAGATCTAGACTTTTTTTTTTGATAATTTCATGTGTGTAATTACACTTTTATGTGTTATATTCAATTGTAAATAATATACCCTCTGTTAAGAGTGACCCCAAAATAAAGTGAACATAAAAAGAGACAGATTCGTTAACACACACCAATCACCAAACAACAGAGGAGTGGCTCAAACCTGGAAGAAAATGGTTAAATATGTCCCGTTTGTTTTGATTTGGGGTCAATACTCCAAGACTGAATAAAGGTCTGTAACTAGTCCAGCTGAGAGGTTTTGTTTGGCTTTATTCCTTTGCAGTTAAATGTTCAAGTCTAAAATCTGAATTTGTCTTCGGGTTTGTTTTTGCCTGTAAAAACGCTGTTCCTTACAGTTTCTTATTTGTAAGTAAAAAGTAATAATAAAAACTGGTAAACCTCCCAAAGTTTAAAAATAAACACTTGCAGTACTTTCTCGACTGCTGAAAAGCAAAAGCTAGTTGATAATACTGTGTCTGTGTGTTTGTAAAGTACACAAAATATCTCATGAACCACTGAACAGATTCTAATGAAACCTTCAGAATGTGATAATTGGAAATACATCTACAACTGACTGACTCTTGGGTTATGTTCACACTGCAGGCAAATGCGACCCAAATCCAATATTTTTTTTTGCCCCATGTGACCCATATCGGATTTTATTATGACAGTCTGAACGTCAGTCAAATTTTTTCTAATCCGACCAAGGCCTTTAGTATGTAGGACTGAATCGGATACATATCTGACGTTTTTTTAAAGCGACTGCAGTCTGAACACCTGTGTAGCATTACATCCAGTTTTTTCATCAGTGAGGTGGAGGTGAATGATTAAAAAAAACACTAAAGGCTGGTTCACACTTCGAGTTGTACGTCTTGTTTCCCCTGCTAAGTGACAAAAAAATTGCGCAACTGCTATCTGCTCTCCTGCTGCTTTCCCACCGGTGACAGCCGTCATGTACATTGCCCCCAGTCAGAACTCTACGATGCGGACATTGCGGCTCAGAGCGTGTGATTGGTTAGAACTTCATKGGTGTGTTTGTTCATGAGYGGCGGGCCAGCGACAGTGAGGAGCTGGAGCACTGCAGAGCTGGATTCAGAGCAGATCTTCCTCCTGCATGTTATTTTGTTTTAAAAGATTCTTTTGTCTGAAATATGTTGTTAAAACATCTAGAAAAACAGCTGGTTTTAAAATTTAAAAAAGTTTTTCCTCTGTGGACTCTTCACCCAACAYGACAATAATTGTTAAGTGAAAAAATAAATCACAATGTCCAGCCATCATTGTTGTTGTTTTCCTACTTATGAACTGTGGGAGGGCAGAGGGAGGAATTATATTAATTTATGGCCGTGTCTTCAGGCCGTTTATAATCAGTCAGGAAAAAGACATCTGATTTTTTTGTCACTCAGCAGGGAGAAGAAGACGTGCGACTTGAAGTCATTTTTGAGTCTTGTTTTTCTTGTAGCTCCACACGTCTTCAGCTACAGAACAGAAGTCCAGTTGCTTCACCTTTTAATTTTCCATGATGACTGAGAATCAGCAGAAACACATGAAAATAAATTCCAACGTCACAAACTGAATCGATCTTGGTCGATACTTTTCTTCCRGCATGTTGCTTCATTCCATCGATAAAATGCTGCACCGGCGCATCAGTCAGAGGCAGCTTCAGATATAAACACTGAACTAAACAAGTGTGTCAGATAATTATTTATTTGSCTCTGACTGAACAACAACTTCAGATTCGATATGCTACAAGTGGCATCCATGCTAACTCTGTAAACAAACAGCCGGCTGAATGTGACGTCAYGTCTTTTTCTGCGCATGTGGGTCACACCAGGGCTGTGYAGCGTTCACACTGGAGTCTGATGGAGGTTGCCTTTAAACTACGATGTGAACATTCACACCAAAAATTGTTTTTTTTTTCAAAAAAATCATAATTGAGCATTAAGGCCTGCAGTGTGAACGTAGCCTTGGTGTCAACCCCTTTAGACGTTTACCTGTACACTGACGTTTTGAACATTTGAATCTCATAAATATAATTTTGGTTTGCAGGGGAGCAAGTAGTGTTTTAGGAGGAGGAGGAGGGAACAAAAATACAGACAATTCAAGTAATTTATGGACAATCTGTACAACTTGATATGTGTGAGTCAACTCATACAAAATAGCTGTCACTGCTAATGAATTTCAATAAACACAAAATGACAACTCAGTCAATTGTACAATATTGATCTCATATTTGATGTAGTCAAAGCTGAGATTGTGTGTCCTTTTCAAGACCTGACCAAAATAGCTATGACTCAATCTATTCTCAATTCCTGAGCTATAATTAGTTAAACTCTTGTATAAAAGATGAATAGCATAAYGCATCCCTTCAAAGACTGATAATTTGTAGTGTTTTTGGACTTATTTAGTAATAATAATCAGGTAAGGGTCTATCATTTCATACAGTAGTTTTCATTAYTTGTTAATGAGACATTAAATGGCTAACAACATGCTTTGATCAAATCTGGAGACTTTTTTTTAAAGTTCGACCATGCAGTTTCAATTTTGCCTGATTTTATTTTTCTTGCTTTCTAAGAAGAGCCCACACACAAGCATTTCTTTACGAAACTCAACTTTTTCTTGACAGCAATGCTATAACTATAAAATAATTCTGAAAAGATGCATCAAGTCACAGAAGTTTCTCTTGATCTCACTCAAAGAAATCTAAAAATACTGCGCTCCAGGCCACTGAGCAGAGCTTTTTTGTGGGGTGCAAATAAAACTCAGAATGAATTGCTGCATATCAAACATTATCAAACATAAAAGAAAGAATGTGCTGCAGCTCTTTTCAGTGTTGCATACTTGCGTCACAGCCTGGTGCATATCTGTGTTATAAACTCTGAAGATGGGTTGTTGGAATGAGCAGTTGARTTTGAGCTTTATGTGAGCCTCACTCTGTTTGGACATGTGTTTTCGTTTTAGCATTTCAGAAATCTTGGGTTGAACAATGATGCACATTGGCAATATTAAGGTTGCAGATTTGAATGTCAGTTGTGGCTTTGTGTGGTTTATTGTATACATTTCTACTGCTTTTTGTGGGTTTTCTCAGAGTACTCCGGTTTCCTCCCACTGTCCAAAATATTCATCTTAGCTTTGCTGGAGATTTCTAATTTGACTTTCAATATAAGTATGACCATTTAAAGGGATCCTCGATTAGTTGTAACATTAGACTTTATTTAATAAACATATATTTTAACTGTAAAATAAAGACTGTAAAATACGGTAGGATGTTTAGTTTTTAGTTTAACACGGACGGGGCCATTTCATTTACACGCAAAGCATTCTTGGTAAATGATGACGTGGGTAGGTCATCGGTACGAGGCTGCTAGCGAGCTATATCCACCCTGAAGGTTAATTTTGGACAATTTCTGATGATCGACTCTTTTAAATGAAACCAGAGTGTGTTGACAGAGAGGAGAAGGTAGAAATGACTCAGCCTGTAACTGAAAATATGGATGGAGGACCTCAGTTTATCTTGTTTGTCGCACTAGCACCGAGCTAATACATATGAGGCAATATAGCATCAGTGCTAGCACAAAGGCTAACAGGTTAAGCTGAGGTTCTTCTTCCATGAAGCAGCTCTGTTGTCCTCCATCCATATTTTCAGTTACAGGCTGAGTCATTTCTACCTTCTCCTCTCTGTCAACGCTCTCTGGTTTCATTTAAAAGAGTCGATCATCAGATATTGTCCAAGATTAACCTTCAGGGTGGATATAGCTCGCTCACACCGTGGACCTATCCATGTCATCATTTACCCAGAATGCTTTGTGTGTAAATAAAATGGCTCCATCCATGTTAAAATATATATTTAAAAATGTACAAAACTAAACAGCTACAGTATTTTTACAGTCTTTATTTTACAGTGAAATATATGTTTATCGAATGAAGTCTAATGTTACAACTAATCGGGGATCCCTTTAAAACTGTCTTGCATGTCTCTGGTTTACAATGGATTAGCAGCCTGTTTAGAGTTGTGGCCCCACTTCTTGCCCATTGACTGGTAGAGGAGAACTAACCAAAACAGTTTAAAACTGCATATTTTAAAGTTAATAGGCTTCAAATGTTAGACTGTACATTGCACAGACTCTCTGTTTTTACACACATCTCTCCAAATGATGATTTGTACAAAATTAAACCCAGCTGCAACTAAATGTTAGTTTGTTCTCTGAAAAAAGCTGCTTGGGAAAAAAACCAAAACATCTTAAAACCTTTTCCTGTGACAGGTCACTTGGTGCAACTCTAAATAGACCATTTTTAGAGTGCAGTGCTAATAAAACAGGTCCATGAGGAACTAACTTTACCTTAGATAAAATGAGCCTATTTAGTTGGCTTTTAGGGTGGCAGGTGGCACCATTGTTGGAGCTGTCACCCCTCAGTGAGAAACACTTTCCTGCAGCAGTTCATGGGTGCGTTTTCACTGGGTGCTCTGGTTTAGACCAACAACATGTACAGTAGATTATTTGGTAACTTTAAATTGTCCCTATGTGAGTGAAGGTGAGAGTGGTTGTTTGTCTCATGTCCCTGTGTCCCTGTGATTAACCTTTAAACCTGTCTGTGCCCTAGTGCTGTAGATGAATGGATATTTAACACTGAAAAACTTTAACTGCTGACCTATTCATTGAGTATTTTGTTACAGTGTCACATCGAATAAATACAAYAACAAGTCAAGCGGGCACTTCAAATAAAAGATGTATGGCAATTTGCCCGTTTCAAAGCAAAGCAGACAGCATTCGTATAAATAATGAGTCACGGTGTTGGGAAGACAGAGGTGTACAAGTGAGGAACAGATCAAAGAACAGGGTGTATCGGTCACCCCGTCCAGCTTGCATTACTTCCATGTACGGGGATAATGAGGGCGGAATCCATGAGGAGGGTCAAATCTCACTGAGCTGCACAAAAACGAAGGAGGCCACAATTAGAGCTTCAGCACACGGTAATCTAAAATTGCAATATTGAACGGCTAATTAGATTTCCTCTATTTAGAGCTCATGACGTGATTAGTTATAAAGCACACGACGGAACAGCATTTTCAATTTTACAGCGTTCTTTGAGTTTCCATTTGCTTGTCATTGCGTTTTCAAGCTACAAATGCATACCAAATGGAGTAAACTCTCTGAAGCTACTTAAAGAATTTTGCCACGGTTTAACTCCCATTTAGGATACATTTATTAARCGTCACAACAAGAGATGCAAGTGGCACTTTTAAAATGAAATTTATCACAGAGAAAAACAACTGGCTGCTTTTATTGAGGGTAAACTCATTTTTAGTGGATTTAGTCACTCCTGTGCTTTAAATGATGATATTAAGGCTGCCAGTAACTCTGATCAAATGCTTTGTGTGCCTGAAGTGTGAGTATCCACTGAGRTCTTTGAGATGCCTGGTGAAAGTGCGCACCTGCATGGCTGCAAGTACCACATCAGCCACAGACGTGTGCTTTTGAAAGGGGCGGGGGCACGGCAGAAGAAAACCTACAACATAAGCTGCCACCCCTGACATGGGAGTCCTGTAGGAATTTAGTAAATCCTATTGTAAATTTGCCTCCTCCATGAAGATAATTGGCTTATTCCTGTGTTAAATAGGCAGTCCTGCAGGATACCGACTGGGCTTAGCATCCTCCATGTAGACAGTGTTTCTGCTGCTCTGCGTCTTAGGGACCTGGAGGCACATTACATTCTGAATTACTGTTTGACAATGATTAACTGATAGCAGCGTTGCCCAGTTCAGAGCTCCTGTTCAGGGACTGATGTGCACAAGAGTGAGCAAGAGCAAAACTTTGATTCCCAAAGGGTGCTCTTTGTAGATGCAAGCCTTTGTGGCTCTTTCTTCTTCATGTTCAGAAGTTGCTTCACAGACAGGCTAGTTTAGCAACAATCTGCACATCCAAGACTTCAGAGCTGCAATTTTCATGCCCTGTGATGCTTTCATTTTCCTGCTTTTTTTAAATGTTCAAGTCAACAAAACAGTTTTGGGCTTCAACATGGCTTAGACGTGGAGAAGGTGTTGCTTTTGCCTCACCTAAATCATTACCCAAACATCAAACATAATCTGGGTTTCTCTCCGAAAAACCCTTCCTCAGCAGTCTTGTGCCTGCAGGAGACACAACAGATAAACGTGTTTGTGTGTGTGCTCGAATACAGACGAGCTTGCATGTGGTTTTTTTTTATGCATGTTTTAACCCCGGAGTAGCACTCTAACCACACTAACAGTGGTTGCCTCTGTTTCTTGGCCTCTGGGCAGCTGCTTAGTGCTAAACCAGGCCCCAGCTGATCCAGCAAGTCAGAATGATAGAAAAGCACCAAAAACACTCATACAAGAAAACGAGCGGTTCAGAGATGGATGAATTGTCAGCGGTTGTGCAGCTGTTTGTGTCCTGTGCATGTTTTTGTCTGTGTGGGAAGCCAGAGAGCCGCCATGCATAATTCTGMGAATCAACCGAAAGCTGTCTAGTTAGAGTGCACCAGGAAATGGATGAAAGGGAGAATTCCCCTCACGTGCTGAAAGGAATAAGACGGAGCTCGAAACTCTTCATCTGTGTGTGTCCTGACGGCTGCCAAGTTGAACAAAGACAACCAGGAGACAGTAACGACAGTATAATATTAAACCAATGATCTGTCACTGTGAAACAAGCCGGACCTGCTGTGAAGTGAAATGGTTGAAAGCATCTTTTTAAAGGGGCGACTGATGATGACGAACACAAAGAAATGCCAGAACCTCAGGCAGGGTGTCTGAAGCTAAAAGCACAAACCAAAAATCACTTTTCAATGTTACCTTAACGTCCAATTACAGTAACAGACATAAAATATTATATGTCTGTCATGTTTTATTGAAAGGTAACGACCTTTTAGAACTGGGTATGCATATATGCCGGTGTCCAGGTGTGTGCGCATCTGTGCGTTTCCCAGCATCACTGAAATCACAAGGGTGAGCCACAGAGCAGGAGGTTCATCAGTAGCGTAATTAATGTAGTGTAGTTCAGTTGTCACGCGTGATATTTCAGGGCAGCGATCTACTTGAGAAGGCTTTTTGATGAATGGCCAATTAGAGGCAGACTCCTCATGCCCGGTGGCTGACTGATCTCTTTTTAATGGCACTCCTGTTTCTTTGATAAAACACAAAATGAATCATCGATACCCTGGGCTCGGGGAACTCTGAGCTCCGGAGTTGATTGTAATTGGGTGTGTAGCAGCAGTGTTGGGTCAGTGTGTGTGTGTGTGCCTCAAAGAGAGTTTAACCGCACGTTTGTGGTAACGGTGACCAGACCCCGACATACTCTGATGCACATGGTGGCTTTTGTGAAGTATTGCATACATTTCAGTTTATATGTGTGATTGTATTTATACACTAAAAAATTYTGAAGAGGTTTTCAAATGTGTCATTGTAGCTAACTTTTGGGTGTTGATTTAACACCCCTAGTGTTATTTTAACACTTTCTGACTGCACTCACACCCAGTGTTGGTGTTAATTCACAGTGTTGATTTCCTCAGTGTTGTCTCAACACTGGACAGTGTTAAATAAGCTCCGCCCACAGTTAAGTTTTATATAACACTTAACAGTGTTGTCTCAACACTGGACAGTGTTAAATAAGCTCCGCCCACAGTTAAGTCTTATACAACACTTAACAGTGTAGCTATATAACACCATACAGTGTTGAAAGAAGTTTTCTGAAAAGCCCCGCCCTATTCCACCTCATGTAAGACAGACCAGCATTTACCCAGCATTCCTTGCTGAGAAATCTTGCAGAAATTATGTTTTTCGCCTGTTCATGACTATTAAAGACATTCATGAGAGTAAAAATGAGTTGTTCTGGTTAGCTTTCTTGTTCAGTTTGATCAAGTTGTTCAACTTTAAGTTTATATTATTGGCCAAAAATCGACACCATGAGTGAGAGGTATGTCCTGGTGTGTGAAGAGTGACTCCATTATACTTTACCATTGAGTGTTGATGCAACACTCTAAAGAGTTTGACATTAACCCTTAGTGTTAAATTTACACTCTCGTTTGATGGTGTGTTAACAACTTGTAGTGTATGTTAACCTTTCAAACACCACAATTTCCTTTGTTAATAATAATACACTGGTGATACTTTTAAAACTGTATTTTAACACTGTTGAAATGTTAATATGACACCCAGTATAGTTGAATATTAAACACTGGCTGGTGTTACATTTAACACTATATATTAATACTAACACTATTTTTATGTTATTGTGACACCAATAATTGTTTAAATATTAAACACCGGTTGGTGTTAAATTAACAAAAAAATGAGTGTTAAATTTTAATACTTTCATAAATGTAATTTTAACACCAGCGAATGTGGATACATATAGACACTTTGTTGGTGTTAAAATTAACACTGTGGGTGTTAAATTAACACTGACATTTTTGCTGTGGAAGTGACTTTTGATAAGACAGACAGAAAAGCAGAGCAGAAATTAAGTCTCAAACAAACACTCACTTCGCAAAAACTATAAATCGTGTTGAACCGTGTTAAATCCTGAACTGTAAGTGGCAGAGGAGTCACGTCATCATGTCATGTTTTATTTGTAAGAGATACGACAAGTTAAAAATACATCCATTTTCAAATCAGTGTTTCTGAGCTCATTGATAGTCAGTAAGAGTTTGGATGTGCGTTCTCTGCACTCTGGAGATTTGAGTAAAATCTGCAAGTTCCACAGCAGTGAGAGACAAGCTTTGTGAAAAAAAATGGCCACAAGTTGATGTATAAGTTACACAAGAAGAGTAAAGTTTGTGAAAGTAAAAAGRGTTTGCACAAACTTTAAGAAAGTTTGGAATGTATGTCATTAACAGGTGTGTAAAAAGGTAAACGTATCAGTCATGTAAAGTCTAACTTTCTGTGATTAATTTAAACTTTGGAAGATATTTAAACTGGGAAGTATGTCCAAGTTATAAACCTTCAGTAGGAGCAGTTTGTAATGTACAGTATTTTGCCTAAATTGTATTGTTTTTCTTTTTTTTTGAAAGACAGCAGTTTTTAATTTTTTCAGTTTGGTTAATGCCACATGATGTGTTGGTATTAGACATTTATCACACTATTCTCAATTGAGTTGCAACAATCTTTGACAATTATTTATTTACCTCAATGTTTTCCAGACACCCAAACTTGAATTCTTAAGACCAATATATTTTGTACCATTCAATGACCTTCTCAAATCCCCAAATTTCTAATTTTGGTCCATACATTGGTATCTCTGAATTTGCTAGGTACATGTCAGGCTACGTGTACTCTGCAGATAAACGTGATTCAAATTACGTTTTTTTTGCCCATATGTGACCCGTATCAAATTTTTCATGACAGTCTGAATGTGACAAATCAGATTTAGTTTTTTCTTTTTAAAATCTGACCCAGACATTTTCAGTATGCAGTACTAAATCTGATAAATGTCTGATGTTTTTCAAAGCGATTGCAGTCTGAATGGTCATGTTGCATTTTATTAAACTTTTTTTATCAGAATATTGATACCAACCTTGTGCAGTTTGTAACCCCACCTGTCTGCAGCTACAGAACAGAAGTCCAGTTGCTTTGCTTTTATTTTTTTAATCATGTCCTGAATGACTTTCAATCCACAGAAATATATAATAGTGATGTCAGTCTAGGGCCGTATTGATACTATTCTGAATCGATACCGTGGTTAGTTTTACTTTGATTCCGGAATTGCGCCGCTGAGGGTGGCAGCACGTTGGAGTAGCTCTGTTACTTTTATTGAGATTTTCTTTTCTTTTCAGGCATTCATTCCTGCCTTTCAGCAGAAAAAGTAACTTTTTTGGATGGCTGTTCATTTGTGTTTTGGGTGCTGTGCAGCTGGATTGGTTTTTGCCAATACTTTTTTATATTTTGCTTTTTGTTATGATGTGTAACCATAGCAACAGGGTGGTTTACAACAGGGAGCAGCTGATTRATATTGCAAAATCTGAAATAATACATCAACTGAAGCCGCAAATCCCAGAGGAGTTGAAAAGGAGGCATCATGGATGCAGAGCTGGAGCAAAGAGGCGAGAGAGAAGGAGGAAGTTCAAACCATCACTTCCATCAATCCTAATGGGCAACGGGAGATCATTAGCTAACAAACTGGATGAACTTCAAGCCCTGACAAGGACTCAGCAAGAGTATAGGTAATGCAGTATTATGTGTTTCACTGAGACATGGCTGCAGGATCATGTCCCTGATGCCAACATCTCTCTGCCAGGCTTCCAGACTATACGAGCAGACAGAGAATTAAAGAGCAGCGGGAAAAAGAAAGGAGGTGGATTAGCAGTGCTTGTCAACAACAGATGGTGTCATCCAGGACATGTTACTGTGAAGTTTCGTCACTGCAGTCCAGACATTGAACTCTTGGCAGTAAGTTTTTGTCCATATTATTTACCAAGAGAGTTCACCAGTTATTTTGGCAGCTGTTTACATTCCACCCTCAGCTGTTGCTGACAATGCATGTGATATCGTCAGTTCCGTTGTTGCTAAGATACAGACACAACACCCCAATGCATTTGTGGCAATATCTGGTGATTTTAATCATGCCTCACTCTCTGCTACACTGCCAACATTTCAACAGTTTGTCAGCTGCTCTACCAGAGAAAACAAGACATTGGATTTGTTTTACACAAATGTTAAGTATTCTTATTTAGCCAATGCAAGACCTCCTCTGGGTAATTCAGATCACAACCTTGTTTATCTCTGCTCAGAATATAAGCCACTTATTCAGAGACAACCTGTAACTACAAGGACTGTGAGAAAGTGGTCACAGGAAGCTGAAGAAGCCCTACAGGGATGATATGAAGCTACAGATTGGATTGTTCTTTGCCAGCCACACGGAGATGACATAAATGCCATGACTGAGTGTGTGACTGACTATATAAACTTCTGTGTGGACAACACCATCCCCAGCAGAACAGTGAGAGGCTTCCCTAATAACAAACCCTGGATCACCAGTGAGCTAAAGGAACTTTTAAACAAGAAAAAAGGAGCCTTTAGGGATTGAGACAGGGAGTTATTGAGGAGTATACAGAAGCAGCTCAAAGTCAAGATCAGAGGCAGCAAGGAGGTTTATAGAAGGAAGCTGGTGAGTAAACTGAAAAGGAACAACATCAGAGATGTGTGGTCAGGGATGAAGAAGATCACAGGTTTCAAGCAAAAGGAGAATTGGATGGATGGAAGTCTGGACAGAGCGAATGAGCTGAACACATTCTTCAACAGGTTCAGCTCAGGAACAAGCTCATCTTCCTCCTCTCCTGCCCCCAGCCAAACAGACATCTCACCCTCCTTTGACCCACAGCTTTCCTGTCAAACCTCAAATGTTTTATCTTCAGTCATGGACTTTTCTTCTACATCCTCAAATTTGTCTTCAGCTAAATCAGGAGATGCTGCTC
>NW_013952426.1:3362930-3380864 GCF_001266775.1 Austrofundulus limnaeus | reverse complement strand
GTGTAACAAGTAATTCAACGCAGCAGTGGTCAGTTAGAGGAGCGGGCATTATATCACAGAGTGGAATTTGATAGAGCAGAACATCAGCTATCAACCAAAAGTCAAGTCTTGATTTGGATGAGCCATCAGGCTTGAACCAAGAATATTGTTTTACGTTTGGATTTTTCTCTCCCCATACTGTATTTCTATCAGGTTTAGTGAGTTACAATAATCATCCAGCATTGTATTTGGGTGAGAATTTGTAAATTTACTAGGAAATCTACAGTATCTTAGACAATCATCCTTAGCCATGTTCCAGTCTCCTCCTATTATTGTATTTTCAGTTGCATACTTAGTTTTAAATTGTAGTATAACTTCTTTGATCTCTGTTAGAAGGCTTCTGTTTTGTGCTGTAGTACAATGACCATAAACATTTCCTAAAATTAGAGTACAATTATTAATTTGGATACCATGAAAACCTTAAAAAAAACCTCACTCCACAGTGAAGTTTATCATTGTGGCTGTTCCCACCTGCAGGGGGCGCCACAGCAAGCTGAAGCCAGTGGCTGAAGCTCTGAATCAGCTGTGTTGGACCATGGGCAGAAGTAAAACCTGCAGGATGATCTCTCTCAAGGTCCAGGGTTTGAGAGAGACTGTACTTCATGAGGAAGCTAAGATCCTTTAATGTCTGCAGCGAGAAAATGTTGTAGGTCTTCTATAAGTCTGGAGTTGAGAGCATTATCTCTTCTCATCTGTTGGGGCAGCAGCATCAGAGCCAGGGACCTAAAAAGGCTAAACAACCTGATAAAGAAGGCTAGTTCTGTTCTGGGGACGGCTGTGGAATCTCTGGAGATGATGGTGCAAAGAAGGATTTTACATAAAATCAAGAATATTGTGGACAACCCTGACCATCCTCTTCATCAGACTGTCATAGAAAGACAAAGTGTCTTCTGTCTGAGGCTTCTTCAACTTCACTGTAATACAAACCGCTACAGAAGATCTTTCCTGCCCACAGCCATCAGCATCTACAATAAGTTTTTCGTTAAATGAGTTACAACAACACCTAATTTCCCTCTGGCAAAGTATTTTTTGAATTGAATTGAATTTGAATTGAATTGCATGTTGCTCCCATTCTAAACATACAAAGCTTCACCACAAGGTGTTTTGCACTGCATGCCCACTAAATCAGATTTGAACCCAATTTCTAAAACCTCAAGAACTGTGGCTCCAATCGGGCCAGGCTGCTCAGCCCGATTTGATTTCAGCTACTGCTGATTATTAATGGGTTCACTGAGCGGGGGGTTACATCACCCAGATGAGAGCAACTATAACAGAGTTTTCACACAAATTTAACTACACATCAACAGTGTTGAGCTACCAACAAATGCAAACATTAGCTTACTATTCTCTGTCGTATTGCCCTTTCCCTGCTGGACGGTGCGATTCAATATTTGGTACTTTTCCTTGAAGTTTGGTGTAGTACTTTATTGTTGTGTCGCAAATAAAATGAAACAAGTTTGCACCTGCTTAACATTATGATCTCTGCTCAGTGCAAACACAACCCAGGCAATGCCTAGAAGCCCTCAAGAGGAAGGTTAAAATGTAAAACTGAACAAGCATGTCAAATGATTATTTAATCGGCTGTGATTGCACAACAACTTCAGAATTTATACCCACATGCTAACATGTAGCATCCACATTTACTTCTGTAAGCAGCATGTTGAATGTGGTGTTACATCATTTTCTGCACATGCGGGTTTCATCAGTTCTATGGAGAGTTCGCACTGGAGTCTGATGGAAGTTGCATTTAAAATATGATGTGAATATCCAAGCAACAAAACTGGATTTGAGAAAAAAAATCAGTATTGAGCATTAGCGTGAACATAGTTTTATTATGAAGTTTACTAAATCTTTTAGTTTTGGTGATTATCAAAGGAAAAATGAACTTGGCTCAGCAAGTTTCCCTTCTCAAGAAATGTATGCTGTTCGTCTCTGTGTTCATCAAAAAGTCTTACTGTGCATACATAATTAATGCTATAGAAATGAAAACAGGAGAGAAGAACACAGTGCTAAAAGTTCAAACAAATACAAAATCTYTTTTCCCCTCACTTCTTTATTTACCCATTTCTCTGGAGATGGCCAAGATGTGTTTGCTGTTTCTCAGAAGGGGTTGCCATGGCAGGAGAGAGGGGGGTTTAAACTGAAGCTGTGAATCCACACTGTGTGACAATTTGAGCAAGCAGCTTGCATCTTAAATCAAAGAGCCCACCAGGAGCTTTTGACCCACCCATTGGGCGGCTAAATCCTTCTACGTTTCTTATTTTTTGCAACAGTGTTTTCAACCGCTAGAGATTTCTCTACTTCTCCAAGCAAGTGGAAGAGATTCAGATCGAGGCGATTAATGYTGTCAAAATGTCACCGCATCCCCTGCTGGTGTTCCACATTGAGACAATAATCTTATAATTGACTGCATTAGACTGCAGGAATGTGTCTCCTCCGCCTGCCTGCCTTTTAAACGGCACGTAGGTTGACGTGTGGCTTTCTCAGCCTCCGTTCTGCCACACAATTTGACAAAGATCTCAGCTGAAATTGCGGAGCAGACAATTCAGGTTTGRTCACAACAGAGGCCTTGCTCGACAGGTCGGCCCTTGTAAAGACACAGAGGAGGGGAAATCTCACGTTTGTTGATTTCGACTTCATAAACATCATTATCATCTCCCCGACCTTCAGCTGCTGCTCTGTTCAGCGCTGACCCCAATTTCATCAGGAACCTTGAATTGTGATGCACGTGGCCTATCGGGGGAAAATTGCCAATCGAGTCAACAGAAAATACTTTTTTTTCTTCTTTCCCTCCCTCGGAGTGTGTGGCATGACGACATGCGTGCGCGTCAACGTGCGCTGACTCAGTAATCTTTCTCGCCCGCTTGCCTGGAACCGTCAGCATCTTTCCTCCAAACAAAGTTTCCTGACTGTGCCTCTGCCAGATTTGAACTGTGTAGAACATTAGTGTAACAGCCCACGCTCTTAGAATACAGATTTGTTCTTGAGTGCACGCCAAACGGCGTCTATATTTTATGAGCCTCTCTCTCTCCACCAACATAACATCTTGAGACTAATTATCGTGGTCGCACTCAAACACAAAGCTCGTTTATTACTGCGCTGACATCACATTTGTTTTGGCTTGGCCTACATGGCAGGGATTTCACAGAGCCGGAGTCATCTTTTGAACTTGACAGAGCAAGCTTCAGACGGAGAATCTGCTCCACCGTGCAGAGTACATGATGTTAAGCATAAAGGTTATTTGTTCTTCACAGTTATCRCCATTCGTCTTCTTTGCAAGCAGACTGTAAGTGTTGAAAGTTTTATTTTATTTTTATTTTGTTCCACATGCAAGCTGCACACTAGGGAGCCACGCTTGGGTCTCGGGAAGTAGTTTTCCTCTGCTGGTCCTGCCCTAGAAACACCTTATTATATTACTCCCTCCTACTGCATTGTACCTATTTTTACATGTCTGAGAAATGTTTGTCAGAAAAATAATAATGGAGCACAAAAATGAGCCAGCAATTGATTTTGATAGATTTTAACATTTTTTTTTGCAAGAGAAGAATGTTGAGCTTCAAATCTCCAGACTTTTTTTTTAAAAGCGTATCTCATTAAACTGCTTTGGAATCCCAGTTTTACTGACTGTGTCGGGCTTAAACAAGCGATATGGATCACAAAGTCTCTCTCCTTTTTCTTCATTTCCAAAGTTGAGACGATGCTCTCTCCCTGTCATAAACTTTGCTTCTGACAGCATCATTTTCAGTTCAGTTGTTCGTCTCCACGCAGCTGTATCAAGCTGAAAACCGATGTTGTTGAAAAACAAAACAAAACCCCCCCCCCCTAAATTCTGCGCTCAGGATATGTCTCCGGTCCTCGATCGGAACAAAACATTTCATCTCATCTCACTCTTCCTTTCGGAGGCAATTACATTTTTTTAAAATGGCTCAGCATTCCCACAGCTCCCCATTTTTTCACACCATGAATGGCACATAATTTAAAAARCTGTCAGCAACACATAAATTTAAACGGARCACTGCAGGAACGGACCGTTCCTCGAGCTGCTCGAAGCCTGTCCTCCTTTAGGAGATGAATAATTAAACCATAGGTTTATCCAAATGTGACTATTATCATCATTACAAGCTCGGAAAACTTTTTATTTTCCTCTTACCTGTTGCCTGTTGTAAGTGGGATGTGTTTTTTTAAGTGTGTGTGTGACAGTGTTTGTTTCTCGTTTTAGCTCACATGCTGTGATGATGACTACACTGCCGATGTACAGCTGACTCCCACGAACTGACTCATAAATTTTATGGCTATTTATGTTTAAAGCCTTTCACTTTGAAATGTTTTGTTCTTGATTGGGCAGCTGAAATGCCTCTGAACACCTAATTAGATTTTTTTTCTGCCTGATATGCCCAACCCACTTGCACACACACACACACATTGGAGTTCAATGAACTATATTAGCACTTCTACGTCTTGACTGCGCTTTGTGTTTTGAATGTGTCAAGCTGTTTTTTTAGTTGTTTATCAGTCCCTGTGTTGCCTCGACAACATATACACTTAATATATTCTGTTCTACTTTTGTCACAGGCTTTTTTAGATGCATCTGCATGATATGCCGTGACATATATTATGATAAATGTCAGTAGAGGCAAAGAGATAAAAAAAGGCGCATGATCAGATATTGCTCTGATCTGTAGGTGCACGCACATGCCAGATCAGAAATGTGAASCACATACGTTGCTCTCTTACGTGCTGAGGGGAGGGATGCAGCTGGAGATGAAGTAAATGTGTGGGGAGTGTGTGGGCGTTCCGGTGTGACACATCTGGGTAAAGCGACATGAGGAGATCCTGACAGATATGGGCTGAGCGAGAGTCTGTTTCTGTTGTGCTCTGTGGTGCAGAGGCTCCTTCCACATGCCTGCCCTCCTGCGTCTGCATGACCCTCCTGATAACTGTTWCCTAACCTGACGCTCACCTCATATATGTGTGCATTGACGCAGGCGCAAGGGCTGGGTCTCATCATAAACATGCGATGATATTGGTGTTCAGCGAAACGTGGAGGGTGTGAGAATAAAAGGACGCCACACAAGGACGTGGGAAAAGAGGCGGCGAACGTCTGAGCCGCTTTGCGCCTTTGAAAGGCACAAAAGTTCAGTTGATGAATGAGAACAGAGGCACCGGGTGGCCATGAAACTGGCAGCAGATGCATCCCAAACAAATTCCTTTTTTGTTTCTGTTCCTTTTGCCACCATGTGCTTCAAGGTTAGCGGCTAAGATGTACTGTGAGTGTGTGTGTGTGTGTGTGTTGGAATCTGGGATGTTTTGTGCTCGTCTAGTTGTGTGWGTGTATAGTGGGGGGCCTCCACTGGGGATTGTATTTCGGTTGCTCAAGCCTGACAGATAACAGCCCACCGTGCTCGTCACATCAATTATTGAGGGGACGAGAAATTGATCGGCTCTAACAGAATGTTACCCTGGCTTCCTCAGCTGCTCACTTCCTATTTTTCCTCTCACTAACTCGGTGCCCTCCTGCTTTATTTGTCCTCCATCCATCCCTCCTTGCTGTCAGACTCCCCGCTGCCCTTGTTTTCAGTCATCCTGTTACCACTACCTTCCACCCTGCTTTATYCCTCAACCTCTGTGCCTGTCTCATTTTCACCTATTTGAATTCAGTTTTCTGTGCTTCCTAGTTTCTCTTCACCTCTCATTTTCATCATTCCCAAAAACCTTTTTTAGCCCATTTCTTCRTGTGTGCATGTGTTCGTCTGTCTGTTAAAGTCAACCGTCTCTGCCTTTGAGCAAAATATCTCAAGAACCACTGGATAAATTAAACTCTCAGATAGTAATCACTGGATGTACATCTACGACTGATAAACCTTTGGAGATCACACTAAAGCCACATCAAACTGATGTGGCTTTAGCATGATCCATGTGTTTGCTAAACCACATTGGCAAGCACAAAAATGGCCATACCTGTGACAGTTTCAGAGATATTAAACTAAAGTTTATTGTGATAGTAACTGAGAGTYATACACAGCAAATACTTTGAATGTCACACGTTGCATAACATCTKYGTTAACCATTATGAACTCTGTTTKATGCCARCTCCTCAGTAAGAAAAGTTGTTATTGGCTGTCTTAAATTACTCTAAACAAGTTCAACTAATTTGCATATTTGGGCATTTGCCAATAATTGTAATCTATTCTGTAGGTAATCAAAGTTGAAGAAAAATAGTGCATAWAACACTAAATATGTTTAGAACTACAAATAAACCCAATGATTTAGTTTCTTTACTTTAAAGCTTATATCACATAAACACATTTTATGAGAATATTAAATTTAACGGATCAGATATCCACAAGGTGGAGGTGACGAAGTGACTGAGCACGTGAGTCAAAAGCAGCCAGGTCCAGGGATTTATTGTAGGGTGACAGTGTCAAAACAAACAAACAAACAAACAAACAAACAAACAAACAAACAAACTGCACGCCGCTTTGTAAACCAAGGTGAGAGCAGATTTGAGCCTGAGTCATGCAGCGGTCTAAGCTGACTGCAGCTGGGGTTGCTTCAGAAGTCTGAGAGAACTTACTCCAAGCGTTAATATCTTTGTTTTAATATGCAAACCCACTTTAAAAATAGCAGTTTTACTTTTACGATACTTTCCTTGAGCTGTTTGCATGTGATGTTTCGCGCGCAAACATCCCCGTGAGAACAGAGGGCATCCTGATTTTAAAAAGCATTGTTCGTGTGCGTAACAGGTGGAAAAGATCCATCCATGCTGGATTTGTATCTCACACTGCCTCTGTCTTTATAATGGCACGCCGCACACAGGATAGGTTCTGTGTGATTGACAGGAGTGGCTCTTGGCTTTGAATGCAGCCCGCGTGTGTACAGGACTCCCAATGCAGGAATAAAAACAAACAGGTGGTTGCAGGGATGCACCGATATGAAAATTTCAGCCGCTATCGATATCGGATATAATTATTGGTGTTATGGCCGATAACTGATATTTACCCATATTACACAAACACACAAATTGTGTTATACAAATACGCACAAACACACTTGTGTCTTTTTTTGTTACCATAAATAAACAACCAAAACTCTGACATGGCTCTCTACTTCAGTTATTCCTGGCTGCACAGCATCAATATCACTAACATTATCAAACAAATACCACTCAACCAACCATCTCCCCTCTCAAAACAGAAACTAAAGCTAAAAAGTGGGAAATCAATATCGGACGTTAATATCGGCCTGGTTTTACATATCGAACCGATACGATATTCTAAACAATGACCAATATCGGCTAATACCGATATTAGTGCCGATATATCGTGCATCCCTAGGTGGATGTGGGCCTTTTTAGACAAARTGGGAGGTTCATCAGAACCTCCCAAACCCCGCTGGTTCAGCCAGGGAAGAAAAATTTGAGCTGATCATTAAAAAAGTGTGTGTGCCAGCTTCTCGTGGTTAATGTGCGAGACTTGAGAGCTCTGGTTCTTAGAGTCAAAATTGTCTGTTGGCAGATTATCTCATGAAGCAGAAAGCAGAAATAGTAGTAAAACTCTCAGAAAGTAATTAATGGCTATACATCTACAACTCATTAACTTGTGGAGTCGACTCAATTCAAGGTAGCTGTCACAGCTTATCAACACAAAAATTGCTACAAGTCAGTCAAAATTTCCAGATATTGAGCTGAAGTTTGATGCAAGATAAATGTAACCATGAGTCATCTTCTATACCCAACTACTAAGTTCATAAAAAGCAATATGCAGTCCTTTAAGAAAGGTTAGGTCAAAGCAAAGCAGTCACTGTTCAAAAAAATGCTCCAACACAGACGAGCTACATCTAATGGCCAGAACTCTGCAGTTTTCACTCATTTACAGGCCAGCGGTCACTCTTTCAGAGATGAGGATGTTCTCATTCTTGATAGAGAGGAACGTTGGTTTGAGAGAGGAGTAAAAGAAGCCATTTTTGTGAAGAAAGACCGTCCATCATTAAACAGAGGTGGAGACCTCCGTTTTCAGTTGTCCCCCTCCTACAGCGCTGCTATTGCCAGTATCACTTCACCCCCTGTTAACAATAGGTGTTAATTAGGTGTCAACGATAGCCATGTGATGTGAGTATCAGTCACATGGAGGCAGGGCTTAAAAGCCTGAATTTTGCCTGAAACTCTCAGACTGAAGAAGTCTCTTGGAGGAGAGACGAAACGTTTCATTAGAGAAGAACCCGTCCAGAAGACCTATACAATTTTTTTCTTTTTGATTTTTTACCTGGATTACTGAGATGCATCAGGACGTTAGGTCAATTGCTGTTAAAATTAGACATTCAAGTTTTTTTTGACAAGCCTTTTGCTGTTGAAGTTGTTTTTGTTTTTTACACTGTGTCAACACACACAAATATTCTTTCTCCAATTGAACAAGCTCTATTCACCCTCCTGCACCCCCCCCACCATCAGCTAAAAATCCAGAGTCACCTTTGATCTCTCTCCCGTGGAGTTTTTCACCACAGAAAGTCGAGGGTTCAGTCTTTGTCGGCACACAATGCAGCTCGCGACCACGTGCTGCTAGCCAGCGCGGATGTTTGCGCCACGAACATGAGGCGCGGGGAGGAAAAAAATAAAAGAAAACCTAATTTGAGCTCAATTCATCATGACGAGAGATTGCCCCGCATTTATTGATAATTGCTTTTTTCCGTTTAAAGGGTTGGCGCCTAAACCGTCAGCAGTGTAAACATGAGAGATGCAGCTGTTGCCGCAATTAACGTCTCACTTTCCCCTAATGAAAGGATTAATCCGCCAGCAAATCTCTCGGCTTCTTTTCAAATGCCAAGCCCCCCATTCAGCTCGCTGCCAGTGGAAGAAAGGCGGCCCGTGTCAAACAAAATGGGACTATCTACAACCGGAGCCAAAAGTCGCATTCATCGGCTCAGCCTGGTGTCACATCATCAGGGTCCTTTACTGCTGTAGAACAAGAGAGACCCTTAACCAACTGCTGTTTGATGATTTCCTGAGTGCAGGCTTTACAATCTTCTGTTCTCACAGCGTGGCGTCTCCACAGAGCCAACCTCCGTCACCACGCCTACGAGCGTCTTTTCTTCCCTCGTCTGTTGAGAGCTCAGATCCCATGAAAACACACCACAGCCTCTTGTCAGAATCCTTCAGAATGGTAAAAATGGAGGGCTTTGCTTTCCACAGACATTTGAAAGTCACACAGTGAATAGCTGTCTCCTGCTGGAATAAGATGTGTCTGGGCAGCCAGCGGTGAGTGACAGCTTACTGAGAACGAAGCAGAGCTTAGGCCAAATCTTTGAAGCCATCGACTGGACGTATCGATTAGTCTTCTTTTTCTGCAACACAGAGACAAGGCACAGGTGTGGAGATTACCAGTTAGAGCAACTCGAAAGTAAAAACAGCTGTCATCCTGACTTTTCTAGACCGAGCGTTTATCAGAAATGTTATTGTCAACATCTGCTGGAGCTTGGCTATAGCTGAAATAGACAGTTTGAGTTTTGTATGAGGCTCGAAACATGTTTATGGAGGATTTCTGCATCCATGTTGGCAAACAAATTATTTTTGGACCAGCTGCATCATGACATATGGGGTCTACAGTTTTCCCTACAGGTGGCAAAATTATGCTGATGGTCAACTGTTTATTCAAAAGACAATAAAAACGAAAGAGAATGYTTGATGAAATATTTGATTTGATGCAGTTTTCAGTGTTAAATTATCCAAATGTTGGCAGCAGCAAATTTTCTCATACTGTATTTCCTCTAAACAAGCGTTCATTWTCATTTTCTTTTTTTTCTTATCTCTTGTGTGTTTGGTGCTACCTTTTAAATCAAAAAGGTGTGTACAGTCAGCATGGTCACCATAATCTGGGCTGAACACACTCATCCAATGAGGGACCAGACCCCAACGGTCATGTAAAATGACAAAATTTACTTTGTGCCGGCTTCACAGTCGGAGCATACACAGAACGCCTGAACAACAATGATTCATGCCAATTTCTGTTTTGTGTGTTGAGGGCCCCTCCTACACTATTCACAGTCTATTTGTTAAAATAGAATTTTATTTTTCTAAGTTCAGATTTGTTTTCTCCACACTTTCTGACAAAAATACTAAAATACTCCATGTCACGTCACTCCACGGTGAGAATGTCACCACTTTAACCTGGCTTGCCTAAAGTTTTTCACAAAACTAGTTTATTTTTCACAACTCTATCCAAAAAATAAATGGAAACTGACGTAACCAGTTGTTGGAGGGTTTTATTTAAGGGGGAATGTCATCCCATTTTAKTGTGATCTAGATTTGTGTTCAATAGCCTTGGTTAGTTAAGCTCAATTTTTCATTTAATGATGTGTCAAATGATTTCAGTTAGTAAGAGGTCTGGACTGCAGACATATCAGTTCAGCACCCAGACTCTACTTCTAAGTCATGCTGTTGTAATTGGCTGCAGTGTGAATTCTTACTGAAGTACACAATGCTTTTCATTAAAAAGGTATTGTCTGTATAAAAATATGTATTGTTCTGCATCTAGTAACTTGCACTGATAGTGCCTTTCCAGACATATAAGCTGCCCCTGCTATAAGCACTAATGCACCCCCATACCATCAGAGAGGCAGGCTTGAACTGTATGCTGGTATTAAGCTGGACAACCCCTCCTTAGAAGAGGGTGTGTTGCTGTGGTTCCTTCAAATATTTTCAAGTTTTTCCACTCATCTGACCACACAATAAGTTTCTAGTTCCCATAATATTATGTATAATGAACTGTGGATGATGGGATTGTCAAAGTCTTCTCGACTTTACGCTGAGGAACATTATTCCAAAAATGATTTCACTATTTTTATAAGCTGTTTATTGCAGACTGGTGAACCTCTGCCCATCTTTACTTCTGAGATTAATTCCTCTAAAACATTTTTTTTATACTCAATTTTCTTACTGCCCTTTTGGCAGTTGACCTACTTAGTTGCTAAATGTTTCTCCGGCTGTTTCTTAATTGTTCTACATCCATTTACAGCCTGATCACTATTTTTAGATGTGTTAAATGTGTTAAATTATTGACTTACCATATCCCTTTAACATCACATACTCAGCTGGGCTGTATGTCTTATACCAAGGGTTCCCAAACTTTTCCATGACGTTTCCCCCTAAGGATTCTGGCCAGGGTCTCCCCTTGCAAATCTACAAACAATACAGCTATGTATATATAAAAAAATAAAATAAAATAAAATAAAATAAAAAATTACAAATTTTTGGAACGTTTCTCCTTTTTATTCACTATTCAGTATTTATTACAAAAACGTTTAACAAGCTATTAAATACTATTATATTTCCATTGAATAAAATAACTTTTCAACAAATTGTTAATGATAAGAATTTAATTTAATTTAAAATTATTATTTAAAATAATGATTGAAAATCAGATAAATTTTTATAATGATTTAAAACATTTATTGTTTTGCTTGTTTTCTTAACTTCTCTCCAGCTTTCTGAGGTCCCCCAGTGCCCCTTGGTGGCTCCCCAAGGGGGCTTTGCCCCACTTTGAAAAACACTGCTTTATGCCACCCATTTTTGCAACATACTTGAGTTGTTTTAGATTAATAGTTTGAAACATAGATTACTATAAACCATGGTGGTCAGTGCTGTGGTTTTGCAATCCTGAGGCTGAAGGTTTAAGCCCAGGTTGCATCAGGAAGAGCATCTGGTGTAAAAGCAAWTGCCAAATCATCCATATGAGTTTACTCACTAGCAACCTCTGCTGAAGGGAGCAGATGAAAGAAAAACAACAACTTCAGTCCATGCAGAAGTAACATGAAGACTGAAACTCAATGGGAATCAGGCAAGCAGGTWGTAAGAAGATAAAGATCTTTYATTAACACAAACAAAACAAATATTTCTGCAGAAGCAAGAGGGAAAAAAACTCTGAACAGAACTCAATAACAATTTTGTTGGATTGACAAAAAACAACAAAGATCTGGCAATGAACAAAGGAACTTGAGGAGCATACATATATAGTGTGTGTGTGTGTGTGTGTGTATATATATATATATATATATATATATATATATATATATACATGCAGCATACACACCAAGGGAGGAAATTAAACATGAACAGTAGCTGCGGTAATTAGAGATTGAGACCAGGTGTGATGGGAAGGAAGAAATTAACTGGAATGAACAAAGGAGCAGGTTTCACAAAATAAAAGAGGAAGTAAAGCCGGCAGTGCAGAGTGGAATTATGTAACGCTCTACAAGAGCTTAACCAAAACCCTGAACAACCCAGCTACAAGATAACAAAAAGTCATTAAGTTAAAAAAACCAAAGAACAAAGTCTAAACCCAAAACAACATTAATGTGAAGTAGTTCTTTTCTTCTGATTTTCTTTTTTTTTTTAGCACAGATTGAAAGTATGTCAAACTGTATGGATTTTCAAAGTTTCCCAATAAAACCAAGTGACACATTTTAATGTGCTAGTTTTGTTTGTGAAGCTTTGTTAGAATCCTTTCAAATCAATTAAATGAAATATTGCTGTCTTATCTCAGAATTGGTTTCTTCTGTGAGCTATTAGAGACCATCAGAGCAGATAGACAGCTCAACCTGCTGTGAGTCACCAACATTTGATTTCATGTCATACATCATTGTGGCGCTAATGGTGCAGGATGGCAGAATCAAATCTTTCTAATGAAACGCTGATGTGTCAATCGATTCCTGCACAGCTCGTGGAACCAAAGATTTGAGGTTGTTTCAGTAGGGCTCCTTGAGAACCACCAAGTGCGTGTTATCAAATCCATCATCTGGAAAAATTTATTAAACAGAAAGAATTGGACACTAATTTATACACATTTTATTACCTTATTTAGAGATGTTTTTAAAGTTAGGCAAGCTTCAAAAGGAGTTTAAGTATCCATGTGATGGTTCTTTGATGGATTGGGGCCTTGTCCTCAGTAATGAGGATGTTGCTTCTGTTAGTCATGGTCCAAAAAGAGCTGAGTCAAAAGGAAAACCTCTCCATTTACCGGTCTACAACCCAACCCTCATGTATGGTCACGAGATGTGGATCRTGACAAAAAGAACAAGATCCGGCTGAAATGTGCTGCTTTCGGCTGGGCTCAGCACCAAAAGGAGTCAGTTGAGGCAGTTTGGGCATCTGGTAGGAGGCCCAGGGAAAGACCCAGTACTCACTAGAGCAGGGGTATCCAAACATTTTGTCACATGGGCCAAAATCATAAATTCAGAAGGACTTGAGGGCCAAAAATATTTTTCCTTTACCTGCTCAACAATAAACTAAGCATTGAATACTTTAATTAAACAAATAAAATAGTCAGATTTATTGCTGGAAATGGATGTGTAAATTAATCTAGATCCTGAACTTTAAGTGTTTTGCAGGATTCCCTTATTGAAAGAAATTTAGCAATTTTCTAGGTTTCAATTGGGGAAAAATAGTGCAATTTAGTCAATTCTGATCAGTAAAATCAGGATTTATGTCACTCTTTTGTTTTAACGAATTTATTCTATAATTTAAAGCAGATTGGAATGCAGCAAAATCAGCTTTTGAGTAGAAGTCACTAGATAGATGTGGAAAAAGCTAAGATTCTGGTTATTTAAAGACAAATAACTGGTATCGTTGCCAATTTTTTTTATTGTAAGATTTTACTTTGTGATAAATTTGCCCTAATAATAAATAGAATGCCTCCATATGCATCAAACACCTGTGCTGGGGGGACAAATTTGTAAAAAAAAATTGTATAATTCTTGAACTGAAGTCAGGGGCCACACAAAATCAGTTCAGGCGCCACACTTTGGACATCCCTGCACTAGAGGGATAATGTATCCTCTCTGGCCTGGGATGCTCCGGGGTGAGCTCAAAAATATCACTGGATAAATATCTAGGTTTCTCTCCTGCCTCTGCAACGTATACGTATAGGCAGCAGAAGATTGAGATGGAGACAAACTGAACGTATGAAGCAGAAAATATTGGTTTCTTCTTCCTCACAGTAGCAAATATGGGGCATGATTATCYGTGGTTAAAATCATGAAGAAGTCCACCAATGGGTAACATAGCCGCAGATGGATCCTGATGCAGTTTTTTTTACATTGTTATAAAGCATATGGTGTTAAGAAACAAGGTATATTGGTTTGTTAGATGTTCTTTAGATCATCGATTGCAGGTGCAGTGATTCTGTGTGCTTATAGACATCTCTGAAAAGACATAAAAAGAAGGATGAAAGTTAAATTAATATTTAAAAAAACAACCTCAGGATGGCATGGTGGTAAAGGAGCTGTTGCCTCACAGTGAGAGGGTCCCAGAATTGCCTCAGGGTGGCTTTTCTTTTTCTACCAGTGCACATTTGCTCCCACAAACCAAAACTATTCATGTTAGGTTCAATGGTAACTTGAACTTGTCACTAGGTGTGAGTATGACTGGTTTTATGTCCCCCTGTGATGGACTTGTGACTTTCCCAGGATGTCCCCTGCAGGCACCAGCTCCCTGCAACCCAGAGAGGAAAATAATTTAAAGATATATCTTATTTATTGTTTACTTAACCTAAGTCATTATTAGATGCACAGTTGCTTTTGCTGGAAAATGCAATTAGAGTTGTTGATTATTTTATTCTTAAGAGAATCTGTTTGTTTCTCCTGGCTCACCGGAGTGCACTCATAACTTTAACCAACTCTGTTCAGTATTGTAAGGGCTTATTAGTCTATGGATTGTTTATAAGCACCCTGGATGAAGCAGCCATTATTGAGCAGAACTTAAMGCCTTGTTAACAGACTGCTCTTTTTAAAATATATACTTTGTGTGGCGTAAGAGTGAGTGTCCACTGCAGTGTGTCCATCACTTGTTGACACAAAAAAGTATCTGAGTAAAAGTAATAATATTTTTATAAATTGCAGTTTTGAAAATATGTTTATATGTTAGGATTCTTAAGTATAAAAAGCACTTTTTGGTACAATGTCAAATTGGTCATACTTAGTTGACTAATTAAAAGAAAAAACCTCTGATATAAATTTTATTTAAAATCATCTGTAAAAAATTAAATCACTTTAAATTTAACATGATCTAATCCACAATTAAGTCAAACAACAACAACTGCAAACATTTTGCCACTGATTTTTGCTTTTTGCATTTTTTTTGATGAAATCCCTTGTTGGATGTTCTGGCTGCTGAGTCTGAAAATATGTTTTTCTCCTCATTTCTGTCCCAACAGAAGGAGCAACAGCACCAAAAATGTCAGGATTCTGAAACACTTTGATGCTTCAGAGTCTGGCGCCTTTTTAGTGTTGTGCCTCAGCTTTTTGGCACAGTTTTCATGTCGGGTCAGGCTAGTTTATCTCTTGCTTTTTAATCATCTGTGCTCCATCTTGTTCTATACAAAAAAGAACAGCTCCACATGGACAAAGTTTAGCCGGCTATAACTTTATAGCTAACAGTGACTAAAGTAAAATCCTCTCTTGTGAAACTGCTCTCATATGAGGAAAAGCAACTCTTTCACTTATTGTCTTTTATTCGGGTAGGAAAACAAAGTTCCATGAGATATTTTTTATGAAAACGCACCATTTGAGCTTTTTCRAATCTTGTTAATACTGATGTGGCTCCCTTTTTATGAAATGTAACCCATAATTTGAATCGTTCCATGATCCCTAAACTGCTTTATTCACTTTTTATTCAGTTTTCAGACTTCAATGAAACAGTCTTTTTATTTCAGTTACTAAAGAAAGCATTATATCTGCCACAGATTTTCTGCAAGAGCAGCTCCGGGGACAGAGAGGACGACTTTTATCTGAGCTCATGTCTCACAATTTCTAAAGGAAGTGGTATTTGAGCTCTGGATTGGGTATCAGCTGCTGTACAGTTTCATAAACAGTAATTATTTTGATCCCTAGTTTTGCCTACATTTCTATTTTTGTCATTGTGAGTCCCATGGTAACCTATACCTATCTTTGTCCAATCCCTTCTCCCATTTGTCCAGTATAATTTAGAGCTCCTCCGCTGACCGCAGTCAGCTCATCTTAAAGCCTGAGATTACACAACTGCCCTTCTCCTTATCTCAACCACTTCATCTCTCGTTCTCCGGCTCTCTCTTTGCTAATCCAAGTATATTATCTCCCAGCTTTAACTGTCTCCCAACTGTCTAATTCTTCCTCTCGCCGTCTGTCCCCCCACCCCCTCCTTCCTTTCCCCTCTGCCATTCCCTTGACTTTTCCTTTATGCCCCCCATTCACGTCTTTACATTTAGAGACTCCAGATTGAATTTATTGAGATGGCAGGCGATCATCAGCAGAATCTGCACAGCGTAATGGGTTGCAAGCACGCACCCACACACGCACACACGGCTTTCTGTAGAGTACGGCAGCACAAGCAGCAACAACACAAACACACACAGTCTCTTTCACAGCTGAGTGAGCATCCGCTCCCGTCGTGCTCGGCTTCTCTGTAGCTGCAGAGGAACAGAGGAGAAAGGGAAGAAGTGGCTGCTGTGAACTTCAGCTGATAGTAACTAATGAGTGTCTGATTAGTTCATTAGTCTGGTACTTCATAGCCCGGCTGCTGGAATCATAGCTGTTTACYTTTTTTTTTTTGTAGACCAACTTCATGCACACGCCCACACACAACAATCCACCTCTACCTCTGACTCGGTTCAGCCACTTCTCAAGTAAAATAAAAGTGAGCATAGTAAAATGTTACTGGTTTTGATCATGTTCAGATTGTTGAAATCTCTCATCCAAAGATGTCCTTTTCATAATATTTATTCTTGTCTGTCCAAAAGCTTGGAACAGCTGAGTTTTACATTAAAAACATTAACAATCAAATATGAGTCTGCTTTTTGTTTGCCAAGCAAAATGCAGATGATGTAGCCCACTAGTGGGTTAATTTGTATTACAATGAACATAAAAAAATTAGCGACGTAGCATTTTTCAAAGGATTACACACTGCCTGCCACCTTGTGTTCTGATGTTTCAAACATCTTGTGTGGCCTGTTGAGGACAAAACACATTGGTGATGTGAAGAGATTATAGCTAGATGTTTCACAACAGTAAAACTTAGCAGAAAAAGTTTGATTATTTCTTTGTTGTAACAATGCTTCTTGGCAATTTACATTTTAAATGGTGCCACATTTGTAAGGAACATGCATTTGTGGAAGTGCAGTAGAGCTATATATGTGGGTGGCCCACGCGGGCCACCGCGTAAAAAATAAGCTGTTTTCCCGTTGAAAATCAGCTTATTTTGCTGTTGCTATTAACACTTGTTTTGCGCTTCTGGTACCCCCAGGTGCTGCCAATCAGGAGCCAATCTTAAGATTTATTGCCAAGAAGCATTGTTCTACCGAACACACAGTTCTGTACTTTTTGTACAATGCATATTTTAGGTGGCACTGCTCCTTAAAGTGTATCTTAGCCCCCTGTGAAAAGATAACTCMGCCCAAGGCGAAATTTGAAAAATGCATCGAAGTGGGTAGAGGAGGGGGTTAGAGAGCGGAGGTGTGGCCAGGACGAGAGAACGCGACAGCCAGCATTAGCATAATTGATGCTACATGGAGAGTGACCACAGCGACACAGATAGTTACATCTCTAAACGGTCTGAGGTGGAGGATTTTCACCCCCCTCCTCACCAGAGGCAGAGAGAGACTTGATCAAGTCAGCTCAGTCTGGGACTGACTCATGTTGGCTCCCTGGATCAGGACATGAAGCTCCAGCAGCCTCGGCTGAGCTGTCCGCCTCACACCACACCAGCCTTGGACAGAGGAGATGGAGTGCTCCGTGACAGCCTGACAGAAAAAAATAAAAGCATACAGCTGCAGCTGCTCACAAGATCGCTAGTTTAAAACATGAATATAAGTGTTGGGTCTTGTTTGACTGAAGTTTGGTCCGGTTCGGCTGCAGCTGCCCCACTGACTTTCTGCC
>NW_013952426.1:3357517-3362920 GCF_001266775.1 Austrofundulus limnaeus | reverse complement strand
CAGCCGCTTAGACGAAACCGTGGAGAAGACACGTCACTGTGGAGAGCCGTTAACCAAAGCAAATTAGCCTGCAGTACCACTGCTCTACACATATGAGCAGCAAAAACACATTTTAGACCAAATATTACAGATTTGTACAAATACACACAAAAACATCAAAATTAGCACAGAAACATTACTATATAACATTTTAGACACATTCTAGGCAGTTTATCAGCTAAAAAAAAGTTTATTTTGGGGTAAGTTACTCTTTAATGGGGACATATCCTGTCCCATCTATTTGAATACCTTTAGTTGTGTTCTTGGAATCTCTCAAAGTGCAGAATAGTTAAATTGARTCTCTACCGGTGCTGCATAGATATCACTGTCTTTTGTTTGGATCGTATTTTTTAATCAGTTTAGTTTTCTCAATTCCATATTACCTTTTTTGAACAATAACATCACAGTGCTTGCTGCAGAACTGCAAAACAAGGTCATGGACTTGCAGCTAACCCATTTCACAAATCTGCCATTTTTGTTTCTCACAGCAATTTTGTAGTCCCAAGTTCAAGGACAGCCACAAGTGGATGGACAAGTCTTCTGTTGTYGACATCATTTAATCAGTTTGTAGATGAAAAAGTTTCTGCGCCGTTAGATTATTACATCTCAGCTGTCAAACTGGAGTAGAACGCAACCTGAAAGGGGGCGGGGTTTGAAGTGCTTCATTTGTATTTAGCAAGAGAGAACGAGTTGCTCTCAGACGCACCTCAGAACAGAGATGAAAGAGGGGCCTGTGGAACTACAAGGAACAAGTAATTCAGACCAAAGCATTGAAGTTCCACTTCATATAGACCACAAYTGAATGATTWAGGGGTGAAAAGGTAGGATTTGAAAGCATGTGTCCCCTTTAAAAAGTACACTTTTATGTATACTCCCTGCTTGGACATCCAGGTTTCACAATAATTGTTCTTGTTGAAGTTAGTAAATATCATGACTCAAAAGCCATTATAAGCCATTATAACAATAATGGAAAAAAATACATATCCCGGGGATCCACTGGTTAAGAAATTAGCTACTGTGGTGAGAAATGCTGTTTTGAAGCTGTTGAGACAAGTTATATGCCAAACATTTGATTGTAACTCTCTCTGACGTCCAAGCAGCGAYCTGTGTTGTCAACGCACCTGAGCGAGATTCATCCTTCATGTTTTACTGGCACCAGTGGACGYGCTTCCACTAACACGCTGCACCTTAGCACTGCTGTCATGGTTTGGGTTTTTTTTAGTGTTATGATTCATGCTTTCTTTTTGTATTTTCATTCTTTTACTCATTGTCCCATAGCTCCCTGACACTTTCTCACACCTGCCCCTCATCTGCTCATTAGCCCAGCTGTATGTCATTTTATTAGCACTCCTCCCTGTATTTATGCTCAGGCCCCGCAGTTTGCTGGCAGGTATTTATGTGTAATTTCCCTATTATGCTTGGTTTTTGTCACTGTCAGCTCCTCCTGGTTTTGTTTTCATTAAGTAAGTTACATCATTGGACTCATACTGTACATATACATACCTGCCTACACTCTTGAGTTCAACCTTCAACCACTCCRTTCATTACAGTTTTAGATATGTTTTTTGATATGTTGGAAATGTCTCTCAGCYACCACCACACCAAACTTTAGCTTTAGAGGATTTAGAGAGGCAATTACATTTTTGCCTGCTTGTAGCAGTAGGCAGCGAGTACTACTCTTAATGACTTTGAATGAGGGCCAAAGTGGGCAACAACAGGAAATGGGATTAGGCCTTAAACTCCCAAATCATCAATCTCTCAAGCCCTTAAGTCATCCATCCATTCATTATCTTTTACCCACTTCTTCCTTTCAGGGCCATGGGGGTCACTGGTGCTCATGTCCAGCAGTCACAGTGTGAGGGATGGGRTACACCCTGGACACATCACAAGTCCATCACAGGACAGGACCACATGAGATAAACAAGACCCATTCACTCTTTCACTATGTAGAGACAAATTAGAGTGACCAATTAGCCTAACATGCATGTTTTGGTCTGTGGGAGGAAATAACAGGACCTGGAGAAAACCTGCAAAGAGAGAACATGCAAACTCTACCACTAGCTGGGATTTGAACCWTCTTACTGAGAGGCTACAGCTCTGCCAAGTGCGCCATCTTGCATCAAAAAAATGACATTGACATAGTTTGGGGTGTAACTCTACATCTCTGTTCCCCATTCTATGATGAATATGCTCATCTGACTCATCCTACATAACTGCCAGTCAACAGATGACATTGGCTATGATTATAAGGGCAAATTTTTTTGATCGGATTGAAATGTATTCAGATTAAATAATCCAAATGTATTGTTTACACGGGCACAATCCGATCATTACGAGCGTTTACATGCACCAGGCTTTTATTCAGAATAAAAGCACTGACATGCGCGAGTTGTTAATTTTCACAGAAGAAGAAGTTCGACTTCCGCGATGAACATAAACAAACATCTGAGCGCTCAGAATGGACCTGCGACAGATTTTAACAATGGTGGAGATGTTACACTCCCTGGTTGAGCTGCAGGTGAGGTGCAGATTTTTTTTAGGCGAAGCAATGCACGCTGTTTATTCTTTATGGATTGAGAAAACAGGAGGAAAAGTTCTATRYTGCTGGAAACTATAGGGCTGCTATYCCTCCCTCCTYAAAACAGCAGAAACCAGTGGATGAAAGTCAGCAGACATGTGCAATCAAGTCAGTTTTCCACAATCAGAATAAGAYGATCAGATTAAGTGTTTACATGCACACTGTTCAGATTATAAATCGGCATAAACCACCTCTCTTATTCCGATTACAAATTCATTTGTATCGAGCTGAATCACATCAGAATAATCCGAATGGGGGTGTTTACATGACACATTTTTATTCCGAATGACCATTTAGTCCGATTACTTATGTCCATGTTAACGTAGGTATTGTTTCACCTCGTCATTTTCAGCAAACTGATTTTGCTTAAAGCAATGGACCTTTCTGTATTTAGGTTGTGATAAAACATTGCAAACAGATTTAGACATCTTAGAAAAAGCAATAGATTTTAGTATTTAAACTTTAAAGCAATGAGATTGATCCATTGGCTAAATAATAACTACCCCATCCACCTAAAACGGTCTTTAGTGAAACAGGGAAAACAAAGTACTTTATAGAGTTCTCCAAGCGGCCGAAGAGTTTGAAGAGTGAGATGAAACAGCAAGTGGGCTGCCAGTCTGCGAAGTTAGCTTGCTTTGTACAGGGAACTGATTTGACTAAATGGATGTGAAGAGTCGAAAAAATGAATGAGAAGAGCAGCGAATGATGGAGCGGGAGGTCTGATGAAAGCCAGAGGGGATGGGGAGGTGGGGAGGGTGCTGTCGTAAAGGAGAACAGTAACCTGTGGAGGGTGATAAGAGCTGGCAGATGGATGGAAGGATAAATAGGCAGATGGGTAGTTAGAAAGATATAGAGGGGCTGATTTACTGAGATGGAGAGGCTCGGAGAGATGATGGGCAGATGGGGTAAAGAGATACAGCARGAGAGGAGCACAACTTTCTCCCTGCGTGCTCACTTCAAAGCTCACTTTTGTTTTTTTTCTCCCCTTTTGCTTCTTCTCTCCTGCTTTCGGCCTTTGTCTCCCACCATCACCCTCCCCCTTGCCTCCCCATCCTCACTGTCTTCTTCTCAGCCACCACTGCACTCATGGGATATTTTTAATAGAATTAGGCTGCTCTTGTTATCAGTGGAGCGGGTAGCCGCCGAGTGAGGCGAGATTGAAACAGCGATTTCCAATTTGAGATTGTGTCACACACATCTACCCGGGCCTAGATAGCATCAACGAATCACCGCCACCGTTCCTCTCACTCACTTTGCCCCTCTTTTGCCCCCACCCCCCCGCCCCTCGCTCTTCGTGACATCTCGCACCGGATACTTTAGCTTTGCCCGGGCCTTTTCGTGCATGCAGGACAACATCTAAATGCGTACACGCTCCTGCTCTGTCGGCCCGGATTCACCGGCTTCTCTTGACAGTTTCTCTCCCTGTCCTTTTCGCTCTCATCTGGGAACACATCCCTCTTTCTTCTCCGGAGCCCTGACTCATTTAGTACCTCCAARTGCAGCTCCTCTTCCACAGTCTCGTCTCCATTTTTTTTACACTTTAAGCACTCGTGTCTTCTCCACTCCTCCCACATTTTGCTTCCACTGCTTTGCGTTCTCTCCCGTCCCACACCACCTCCTATTGCTTTGCCTCCTCTTCGTWTTTCATCTTGTCTGGTGTCACTCTCTTTCCCTCTGTGAATATTTCTCTTCCCTTCATCCTTCCTTCTTCTGCTCCCTCACCTCAGTCCTTTTCTTCTCTGCCGCCTCAAGGCGTTGGATCGCTTTGACTTATCTTGTCAGGTCTGTGCATTCCCRCCTCACCTCCAGAGACGGGGAGTCTGTATGTTCATTCAGTGCAGTCCATGTAAGTTTTACATTAGCTGATGCTCGGGAGGGGAGATCGGTGTTACTGCTGCGTGGCTGTTTGTCTGGTCACACGCTGGTTTTCTTGGCCAGAGGGTCTTTTCTCTTCACCACAATGGCATTACTCCACCTTTTGAAATGACTCGATAAAAGTGTTGCCCTTCTTTTATAGATTCCTCCTTTTTCGAGTGAGCTGAGCAAACTTGGTCGCCCCTCTCCATTTAACACTGGTTAATTCTTCTCCTTTTWTGACATGAAATACCACCCTCAAAGAGCGTTGACTTCTCTGAGGCAGTCTCGACATATTAAGAAAAAAAACAAATTAAAAAAATCGACTGTTTTGGTTTAGCCTGGCATTTTAATTCCAKTTGTTAGCTAAGATTTGAATCAAATACAAAGAGTGCTTTCGTGCTTTACTTTTATACTTCTTTTAAATTAAAACTTGTCTTTGTAATTTGGTGAATCTTAATTGTTTTCTGCAAAATTGCTTTTATTGTCTGTTTTTTATGGATCTTGTGTGACGGTCACATAGATGCAGCGTGGAATATAAGGYAGATTTCCTTATGGTGAGAATCATAAAATATTATCACATAATGTGGTTAAATATTGCTTTGTTATTGTATTGTATTCTTATAYAGTATTATCACATCAAACTGACAAGTTGACTGGTTTAGTAAATGACTGGTTTAGTCAAATTTGGTCAAAATGACCTGAGCACATTTTCTGATTCCTGCTTTTAAAGCTACGTTTTGATACCAGCATCATCCTGATATTATGATCTGTTCCAGATATATGCTCTGATCTGACTTGTTAATTAGAATAACCCATTAATATTTGGTCCAAATCCTAATTTTAGTTAATTTTAATGAATGGTTTTAATGCTAATTTAAAGATAAAACCTACCACAATTGTTGGATATTAAGATTTACCAGCTGGAATTT
>NW_013952426.1:3354717-3357057 GCF_001266775.1 Austrofundulus limnaeus | reverse complement strand
GTATATATCATGTCACATACTGTCATGCTATTGCAAAATCTGTGTTCTGTATGCTTGTGGGTGTGGACCCCAGGAAGAATAATCCTTAAATAAATAAATGTCGGATCATCAGATCTAAGGTATTGCATTGTAAATGTTTGTAAAAGTCAAAGTTTGGAGCCAATGCGGTTTGTAGCAGAATTTTAATGCACTGGTCCAATACTGGTCCAATGTCTGTTCTGTCAAATGATTGTTTTCATAACAAAGGAAAAAAAATCTCTTTAGGTTTGTTTTATGTTCGAACTGGCCCTGCACATACCTTTTTATATTATTCAAATTTTAAAAATAAGTCAAAATTTCAATAATCAGCAGTAGTTGGTTACCAACTTTTATAATGAATTACCAGTATAATGTATACGCCCACAGGCATTCATAGACATACTTGAGCAGCTGCTATAAAAGAGTAAAACTCATATTTTCTCTCTCTCTCTCTCTCTCTCTCTCTCTCTCTCTCTCTCTCTCTCTCTCTCTCTCTCACACACACATAGATACTCAGGGGTATCATTAAATGCACCTCCATGTCAGTAAATGGACCCTAAAGCTTGTCAGTGGATTAAAAGAGGTGGAAAGATTTTTTAACAGTGGCTGTCAAGCGCCCACATGCACCTGTGAGAGCCACAGTCTGGCTGAACACTTCCAGTCCTTCCCTTCTTGCCTTGTATTGCTTTTGCTTCAATCACCAAACTGTTTTGTTGTGTTTGAGCAGAGAGTGAAGCCCAAAAAAGGATTATTTACTTAATTGCAATTTGGATAACTAGTAACTAAAGTATTTTTTCACCCCGAGGATTGCTTGAGGCTTCTACTTGAGCAGTGAGATGGTGGAGAAGAGGCTTGTTTGGGTGCAGCAGGGATAAAACACTCTGTGCTTCCTGTTGAGCTCTTTTTATTATTCCAGCTGTGCATGTGAGGACATGTGCTTATAAACCAAGTCTTCTTTTAGACAGAATATACTAAGAACTTAAAAACCTACATGATTAAAAAAGTAAAATAAATTTAAAAATTGCATATTCAAAAATCTTAGTGGTTTACAAGATGCTAAAAGCCTCCAAGAAAGCCAGAAAGTGGAAATAATGGTCAGGAGTTTTGTAATGAATATTAAGTTAAGGCCATACTTTATTTGCACAAATTTTATTTTTTGATTACACAGTAAAAAAATCAAAGCTYAGCAGGTTGTAATTTTTCAGAGTTTGCCTTGAACAACATTCCTCCATTTTAAATATCGAAACAAACAAAACAGAATATTTGACATTGCCACCATTAGTGTTTCTTTCTTCCTCAGTGCTTCTGATTATTARGCTAAACTGTTTATCCACCAAATATTATTCAGAGTTTGGTTTCTCATTTTTATTTATCCTATGAAATGAAGTGATAACCTGCTTGCTGAAGTTTCCCCACATGGTAGTTCCAAATTAAAACATCCACACGATGACTTGCTGCACTWAACAGGCCAGGATGCTTGTTGTGACTGAATGCACTCGTCTCTATGCACACACTTACTAATAAGCCACAGCGTGAGCTGCTAAGGAGTGAATGATGAGCTTCCGATGAGGGTGATTTGATTACATCGGTCGTTTGTCCGCAGATATTTTACCCTCTCCCACTCTGTCTGTCTCTCTCATCTTTCCCCTCCCACTGTGGCAATCCATTTCCCTCTGAAAGTGACACTATAAAAGGCTGATAGCTATTTGGCTGCGTTTCAGAGGCTCAGATCAATCAATGGCTGGCGGAGAGCATAGCGTTGAGGTACAGCAAGGTAAACCAGAGTCGAAGTCAACAGGACAGGTTTTGTGTTAACCTTATGGGGCCAAAAATAGAAAATGTTTTTGCCCAGTTTTTCAGTTCAGTTCAGTTAGTTTATTCATTTCTTTAAGAAACAACATAAATTCAACATACAACAAAAATACAAATCATAAATTAAATGAAAGGTAGCAGAAGAAGACAAAATCGTATTTTTTATTTGTTTTTTATGGAAAGTGTTGCCTGTGCATTAAAAAAAGTCAGAAAAGCAGAATTTGTAATGTGAAGTTTTTACCTAATTTGATTAAACCGTTTTAATATAACAATCACATGTAAACGGATAAACTGTGTGACAGTCTGTGTTTCTGTGTACAATCTGTTCTTTGAGTGTTTTTGTTTACTTCATCTTTTAGTGTTTCTGCTCCACTTTATTTTTGTAATTCTCTGAGATTCTCTGTTTCCCAGTTTCTCCTGCCTGGTCTCTGATTCGGCCCCGCCCACTTTCCAGCCCCACCCACTCCCACCTTCTCCAGGTGTTTCACACTCTGCTTCAGTACGTTATGT
>NW_013952426.1:3346682-3353573 GCF_001266775.1 Austrofundulus limnaeus | reverse complement strand
AAATATAATTGAATGTTTGAAGGTAATGTGTTTTTATGAGCCCTATGCATAACGGATAAAATACCATAGTTAACCAAATCATAGAATTTCAATTAAAATTTTCAAGAACAAGTGAAGTTATGTAGCTTTGTTGGAGATGTCAGTTTAAAAGCTTACTAAACTGCTCATAAGAGCTCATTCAAAGACTATAAAGAGTAAAAATCTGTTATGCTAAATGAATAGGGCAGCACTTTGAGTTGAAAGGACAACAAAAAGTTCCTTCAGTTCCTTCGTCTCTCCTGCGTTTTCCGCTGAAATGTTTGTTTGCATCCCGAGTGCAAGTTGTAGCTCCTATAATTACTTTACCTCTTCTGTTCAGCTCGCTGCTCCTGAACAAAGTTGCGATGAAAATAGAAGCCCTTTTTGTTTTGACAAAGGATGCTGAGGCTTGCAGCTGTTCCCACTGAAGTAAAGATGCAGGTCCGTGCAGAGAAGTCTGGCTGTGCTCATATTGGATCTTGTATGTCTCTAACCAGCCCTGTGGTTACCAGCGATCCATCCACGCCACCTGGCTCCATTTCGACTCATGCTACACCTCCCAGGGGAGGACCTCCAACCCAGATCAGCTGCTTTTCTCCTCAAAGCTGCCTTGGCTTGGCCCCAGTGTGCAGCCAGTTTGGCTTTTGGGGAGCCAAGAGCTATGGTGTATGGATGGATAATTATGCAGGGGTAAAGCCCACCTTGAGGTGCGATGTGTGGCATTGAGAGGGGAGGGGGAGCAAAGGCTCCCTACAGGGATGGGAAAGGGAGTGACGCCAAAGCAGTCAGCCAAGCCTGTTTCCACACCATCTCCCCACACCCCAGGGCCTGGAATCAAGGACAAGAAATAGAGGAGAACCCCCACCCCTACCCCACCCCACCGCTCCCCTCCCTACACACAGAGATTTTTTTTCCCCCCACAGGAGACACACTGTCCTAACTCTGAAACTTTATTTTTGTATTCACATGTGAAGTATCTCCAGCAGTATAAATGGCTAAGCTGACACCAGGCCATGTTAAAGTGTGAACTGCATAAATATTCATCAGTAAGTGAGCAGCAGTGTGGAGGAGAAGCAGCGGAAGATCTCAAAGGGATACTGTGATTTTTTTCTTCTTTTCTTATATTTTCTTAAATATTCTTGCTGCGGTGGAACTGAGTGTGTCAGAACATTTGCTTCTTTTGCGATTGGAAATGTCATCCTTGTAACTCTCAGTCAAATCTAAAACCAGTTATTGCCACAAGCACTCTTTGTCCTGAACTTTCAGAGACCAGATTAGTGGCTTTGTGAAACTCCTTTTTCCCCGCCTTGTTGTTTCTCACAAGCCCAGAGAGATAAAATGGAGGCTTTTAGTCCACTTTCATTGAGCCAGATGATGCCTCCTATCCTGCTGGTGACCCCCCACAGGCACTGGATTGTGACCCAGCATGCCAGGCCTCCGGGCCTCTCCTCTCTTCTAACTTCCTCTGAGCGCGCTCATCTCATATCTCTCCATCTCTCCGAGTCCTTATCACATAAACACAGAAGCACCATATTTTAATCATGCCCTCGAATAGAAGACACTTTTCCAATTAATGGAACCGCCACTGTGATGCACTGTAACTCCAAAGCTGCAATGCGCAATCAGCCAAATAAGCCGCTGCTTGATGTATAACTGCCTYGCGAGTTCTGAATGTGAACATGATGGGTTTTTGAAATGGAGAAATCCGCGRTGAATGAAAGTCTGCTGGTGAGGCAGCAAAGTGGCAAAAATGAGTGAGCAATGCTCGGGTGAAGCTGCTGATTGGCCAGCAGTAAATGTCTGTGGTCAGCTCTCAGGCGTGAATACATGGAATTGTGTGAATGTGAATAGTTTTACTAAAAAAAGATCATGCAAGCTAAGCAAAAAGCTACCCGGGATAAATCATAAAGGGTCAGAGGCTGCTGTCATCAAATAGTGTCAAGTAATATCAGAAACTATTGACGGGTCGCACAACAGACAGGCTGCAAWAGAGTTCTTCTCAACAAAGAGTGCTTTGAGAGCTTATGCCTCACAGTGTAAACAGTGAAAAGAACTTTAGCAATAAATGGAAGCATTGCAGAGTTTTGTGTGCCTTTGTATTGGCACTTTATTTCTATAGCACTGTATATTTCCCTGATTCTATTCCTAACTTTGGCTCACTTCAAGTAGGGGTAGAAMATTTACTTTTAACAGCTCGCAAAATAACAAGGTAAAGAAAATACAGTGGTTCTGGTTAGGATGAAAAGAGATGTTCACWTTAAGTCATCTGTTCATCTTCTCACAAACGCACAACACTTAGAGCATGTGTCAAATTCAARGCCTGAGGGTGAGCAWTTTAGTGGAATAGCCCTCTATTATTGTATSAGAATAAGCTGCTTTAAAGCCAGCATTGACCATAAACTCCATCCCCCATAAKGCATGTCGATTATGCACTRGAATTTCCTGTAGGAAAGTGGGAGAGTTCAGAATTTAAGACTTACCACAACACAACAGCAAGTAAAACTCTCTTTCTTTTACTTTTAATAGTATTTCTGTATTATTTATTTCACATTTAGTAATTGTCCACATWGTGCCTTTCAGTGTTTATAAAATGACTCGTTGAAACACTGTTTCTATACAGGAAATACCATGTAGAGCTCAGTTATTGTTTGTTAGCTGTGCAATGAGAAGAGGAACGTGACGATTTCTGTTTAGTATTTTTTTCATCCATTATGAAACGAGGCTCTGTGAAAAGATTTTAAAATAACTAAAAAAGTTGCTGATTGCTTAATCACTTTTAAAACTTGCTGAAGAAACAAACTGAGCTGAAAGATGAAAGCAAGAAAACACTAACWAAAAGGTAAAAAAGCTAAAAATAGCCGAACTAACCAAAACAAATTAGCATTAGCAAGTAGCAAAATTAGTACTGTATTAGTAGAAGTAGGAGTAGTATTACCATTATTGTAGCAGAATTGACTTTATTGGTAGTAATTATACCTGAAGCATGTTGATGTAGATTTCAGAGATCAATGGTTAAAATGTCAATAGTTGAATATAGAAAAGTTACAAAAAAATCAAAACTTATTTCCATGAATGGCTAAAATAGCACAAAGTACGTAGAMGTAGTCAGAGAAAAGTGGATCATGCTAACATGCGTACATTTTTACATCATCAGTTTCTCAGTAGCTGTTTACTTAGATGATTACTTATGACAGGTATTTTACTCTGTTTCTGCTTAATTAGCCATATAATATGAAACTGATGACAAGGCAAATGTTTATAAATGAGTGTTTGCGTGATCCTCTATGAAAGTTTGAAGGCAGCAGTTGTTTTAGAACAGAAATACTAGCGTCCACTCCAACTGTAATGGCAGGATAATCATTTCTTTTTCAAGTAAACTTACTTCTTAAATAGATCACTGCTATCTTTAAACAACTCCAGTCTGCAGAAGCTACATTACCCTTTGTCCGTTCTTGTGAGCTGGATAACTTGATAACTTCCGTTTTGGTGTGTGGCTGCATCTGGGCACAAGTAAAGTTCCAAAATTGGATTGCTTCGTCAAATTCCAATATGGTCATGTAAACCGGCCACCCCAGTCATTCAGGAAAACTATGCTTTCTAGTGTTTATATGGTTTAAAAGTTTAGTTTCTTCAAATGATTGGGATGGCTGGTTGGCTGGCCGAAGACTGAGCCATGATGGGCAGGGCCACCATTGGCCACTCCTCCAGCTCCACCATTGCATCTAGTGGTGGATAAAATTGCCTCCTCTGCTTGCAAGGATCTGTTAATCTGCGTTATTTCACAAGCAATAAAAATAAAATAAAAAATACCTTTGTTATTATACATAGTTTAACTACTAACCACTTGAAAATCTTTCACCAAATCTTTTATTGTATTACTTGTATTCACTGTTCTGTTCCGGTTACTTAAATCCTTCAGTGACAGGCAACATCAGGACCACTTGTTTAAACCTTTACATTGCCATCAGTTTTGCATTATGAGGGTTATTTTGGGAAAAATATGAAGATATTCTTGCCAGACTATACCCAATGTGCTACAGTTAGCTGCCACTGATGATTTTTGCACTTTCAAGCATCCAAGGAGTTCTATGTAGTGAGAAATTGACCATGGTGTGAAGGCCTATAACATTTTTGTTTTAAGGAGGCAACCACCTGCTTGTACTTTTACCCCACTTGAATTAGCCATTAGCTCGTCAATCCTGTCAAACTTAAAACTCAGTATTTTTAAACTGAGGTTGCAGTTGCAGCAGATCTGATGTATATTTCTTCATAACCTTTCCACAGAGACCCCACTTCCGAATATCTCTTTAAATATTCACTCTCATATTGCAGCGTTTTATTCAACTTGTGCACTTCACAGCTTGCGTTCTTTTCCCTCCATGTAATAACTTCTCCCCCCACTTCATCAATCAGCCTGACACCAATCAGCGTGGATCTGCTGTGCGTAACATGTTTGCAAAACAGAATCACTTTCTATCGCCCCGCCAGTCTCAGCAATATGTTGTGCATTTTACACCTGGCTCTCCTCTAAAGACACACTCTTTCGAACAGAATTAGAAGGGAATTGGCTGCTCTCCTGCATTGACAGGGAAGGTTGAACGGGTGTATTAACCAGAAGTAATTGAATGTAGAAGCAACAGTGCACAGTTTAGCATGGGAATTAACCCCTGCACTGCTGCTCTTTCCGTCTAACTTRGAAAGGGAACCAATAAAGCTCTTTTTTCCACCTCCTGTTCTGCTTTGGACATTTTTTTCGAGTTGTGGTCCTGTGAGACCATATCAGTTTGACCCAGTTCAGTGGTATTCATCATGAGTGACAGGCAGGGAGGTAAAAAAAAAGGATAACACCTTTATATGTGAGCAATGAAGCTGTCTTATTGCTCGTTAGAAAGCCAAGTGGATGCTTGCTAGAACTCTTTTTTGAAAGCAACAGAAAAGAAAAACCCACCATGGTTCTGTCTCGATTGGGGTTGCAGCCATGTAGGGCATTTTTGTCAGCTGCTTACGCCACTGCCCTGCACTGGGTGGAGCCAACGTTCACTGTGGTCCACGTGGGCTACAACCCCCGTATTGAGACACAGCCCATCAGTTTATCTGGGCTTTATTTGTCCCCTCTACATACGTCACACAAGTGGAGAGAGTCTATTCTTTTATAGGATTWAGACAACATTGGCGTGATGTGGAATCCAGAAAACATGCAGATGTTGGATTTAATCTTGACTTGTTCACAATGATCTGTGACATTTGACTCAGTAAGACTTAACCTAAAGCCCATTTGCACCTAAATTCACTGCAACATTTAATCTGACAGTGAAAAGCAGAACTGACCTTAGCAGATTCAAGTTAAACTCATACATTTTCTGCAAGCTTTTTATCATTTGAGTCTTTATTTTGTGTTTTTTTTTTTTGTTTCTAAAACTCTCAGAAGGTCAGGTGAAGATCCCACAGATGGCCTTACTTTCAGGCTSTAATAACTGGAGCAAAGGAAAGAAAAGGTTGAGATTGTATCATCTGCATTCAATGTGTGAGAGAGGGAAAGTAAATACTTACAAGAGGAAAATTGCCTATACCACATGTCATGGCTAGAAATTTCACTGCACTAACTAAACAGGGCACATTCTTCACCAYGAATATAATACTCAAGTTTCAATCTAATGTGTATATTTGTAGGTTCAAACTATGTTTTGTATATACTCTAATATTTAACTTCAGARCATCTAAAACTTGATGAAAGTTGTATTTTGTCATTTGTTTTGGAAGGGAAGAACCCTTCTTAGAAGAGTTGATGGAGTTTATTTAAAAATAAAACTGAGTACAGTTAGGTCCATATCTGTAAAGYAAATTAAAGCACCTGCTCTTGTTTCACAACCGGCTCCCTGACTTGTTTAACGCTAAACTGTTCTTTTTCCAGATCCAAACTTTCCCATTGTGCTGTGTGTTTGACGATCCAGTGGATGCTTTCAAAAAGGCTACAAGTGAGACGCCTTTCCAAGGTAGACCAAAATACATACAAACCACWTAGTTATCCCTCTAAAAGATACATTTTATAAGAATGAAAGGAAAATTAAAGTTTTCTTAGGGCATTCATGTGTTATAAATGTCATTGTAAATGAAAGTTAAATCTGTCACTCATGTATTGTGAGGTTACGTAACGTTAAAAAGATTAGAATTGAAATAACAAAGAAGGAGCTGATTTAAGCAAAGCAAGAAAGGAGACAGACTTATTGAACRAATGAAAGCCCAAAGTGAAGCACTCTAATTGTCCCAAAGGGAGTTTACACTTGAGTAGTTTCAGAAAAGTATGAAGTTCAATCAACAAGAGAAAAGAGAAGAAAGAACGTGAATGGAGGAGGGGCAGAGATGGAGAGCGATGGAGGCAAAGTCCGAAAGACTGAGAGGTCTCCTTAACGTCTCCATTTTGTACGGAGCCGCAATCTGAGCTAGTTTCCACCAATTACATTCGTGTCAGTGTGTGTCCTGGATTCAAAATGCAACAACAGCCTTGAGGGGCCTTCACTCTGCTGGTACGCACTCAACATCTCTCCCTGCCTTCCTGCCACTCTAGTATTCCTCCCTCACATACACGCACGCACCGGGACACACGCATCAACCCCCCACACACACGCAAACACGCCACGTATGCATGCATCACACTCACACTCACAATAATCTCATCACTCCCTCCAGCTTTGTCTCTTTTTGTCACCCACATACACTCACTCTCTCTCTCTCTCTCTCTCTCTCTCTCTCACACACACACACACACACACACACACACACACACACACACCTTCCAACCAACCAGCCAAATGCTTTCCCACCAAGCACCCACTCACACACACACACACACACACACACACACACACACACACA
>NW_013952426.1:3339208-3346374 GCF_001266775.1 Austrofundulus limnaeus | reverse complement strand
CACACACACACACACACACACACACACACACACACACACACACACACACACACCTTCCAACCAACCAGCCAAATGCTTTCCCACCAAGCACCCACTCACACACACAGACAGACATGAAAATCTTCTGTCTCCTTCTACTGTCTTCCAACTCCTTCATCCATCCATCCATCCATCCATCCATCCATCCATCCATCCATCCATCCATCCATCCATCCATCCATCCATCCATCCATCCTTATGCTGTCTGAACACTCACCACCAATCAGATACATTTTTTCTCTCAAATCATAGTAATAAGGCTGGTGATTGCCACAGATAGAGATGACTTATGGCACCTTTTGATAATTGTGTCCATGACAGCGAGTTAGGGCCTTGATTATTAGTGGTAACAATAAAAGCAACACTCAGACTTTAATGGAATGAAAAAAGGCCAGCAGCAGCCAGACGTATGAGCAAGAGGTGGGTGAGAGTGTTGGAGAAGGAAAAAAAAAATGAACACGGGGTTGGGATTGATAGCTAAGTAGAGAGGCAGAAATATGATGCTAGAGAAGCTGAAAAAAAAGGGAGAGGAAGGAGAAAAAGAGTCAGAGAAAAAAAAAACAAGGGGACATTAGGTGAAGTGGAAATAGTGGAAAAGAGTGCTTCAGAAGGAGCATGACAAGGCACACCAGAGAGAAGCTTGGACAATTAGGACACTTTTATTGAGTGGTGAGATGAATAAATAATTGACAACTTAATGTACAAGTGGGGAAGACGAGGAAAAAGAGCAGAGACTTCAGAGAGGATCAAGGAGCATGGAGAATGAACAGTACAAACAAGAGGGAAATATTTCTGCGTCAGTTTGTTGTGGGAATTTATATGTCGTATTAATTGATATTTGTTGTTTTTTTTAATAGAACAAAGAAAGTAAAAAGAGTTCGGTTCAACATTTGATGCAATATTGARCCCTGCTAACACGATCACATGCTGCAATGAGTGAATCTAATCTGTAGCCTATGCACTAGCTTTCTTTTCTAATTTGTTCTGGTTAATTAGATAATCTGTTTTTTGGATACAATACAATTAACATATCACATAATACCATACACACATTTCCATAAAATATGTTATTTTTCTTTTGGCTGCTCCCTTCTGCAAAGGTCGCCACACTTAGYAAAMTCATATGAAATAAAAATTTGAAYTTTTTTGAAGTCAGATGCCCTTCCTGAGATAACTTGGACTTAAACCTGCAGCCTCAGGATAATAAAACTGTGGCACTGATGACCAGTCCACTGCAGGCCATGCATAACTTACAYAACATGGTACAACTGATATGATACAGTACAATAATTTATTTAGGTTTGGTGCTGTTGCAGTAATTTCCTTCACATTAAATGAAGCTGACACGTCTTTCCTTGTTGAGAAATGATGGAGTTATAACTGTTTTGGTCAAATCTTGGAAATGACATTGTGCACAGTTTCATGCAATATTGTCAGGTCTAGTGTGGTTGTTTGGTCTTCATATTATGTGTGGAATATGACTCTTAACTACCACATCAAATTTGAGCTCAATATCAGTGCAATTTACTGAGTTATGCGCATTTTTATCCTTGATAAGTTTGTCTCTAAAAGGTAATCAGCAAAAGACGTTGTGTACGTTCCTTTCTTTATGAGAGTTTCATGAAAATCTGTCAGTGCATAAGATCATTTCCTAACAGACACAGYTGACGTCAACAGTTATTTTCAAAATTTGAAGCAATGACCTTGGATAATATGTGAATTAGTCTCTACTCCTGTCTACAGCTGGGCACTTTGGCTGAAAAATGTATCAAGACTTAAGCGTTTGTTTTACCTGTTTGAAATAAGGACCAGGATAAAAAAGTGTTGATTAACACAGCCGAATTGGTGACGTGACCTTTCCTCTTTTATTCACAAGTTTCCTCTCAGACTGTTGCACTCATTTTCTCCTTTTACTCCACATCGTTTCCTTTTTATCTTTAAGCAGTTTTGAGGAACAGTGGCGAAACATGGAACAGCTACTGCACGTTACTCAATAGGTTGTCGCTAGTTCACCAAAAAGTCAGTGAGTTAGTTGGTGCCACTGACTTTACTTAGCTGGGCTGTAAGAGGCTAAGTAGCTAAAGCCTTTTCTCTGCCTACATCCCCCAGAATGCTGTGTGGTTCTGGATTGGAGTTCAGTGAAATGATCAACGTTCTATCAGACATATTTTCTATTGATATTGATCACATGTCTGTCATGACATACATTGTTATTRTTTTATTGCCCAGCCCTACTCCTACCACACCAAAGTGTAGCKCAATATTTGTAAAGTCAASAAAGTTATAACCATTTTTTTATATTTGATGAGATTGATTAGCTGTGCTGACCATCTTGAATTGTTAACTCAAAAAGCTGACGCTTGTTTTGTGAGTTGAGTGTCAGATGCAACAAAAAATGTAAGAATTAAACAAATAGGTTGTTTAGGCAGAAAATCTAAATGTCTAAGTGAAAATCTAACCCAGAGCATGAGATTCTGGATACATAACCTTAAGCAAAACTGGACTCTGGGAAAGAAACAGAYAAAGATCAAGGAACAAAGTGAGTGAACTCACAACAAATAGCAGAATTAAACTCAATCTAGGATCATGAATATATAAGTGTTGGGTATTTATTCATATGAACATTTACATGTCATTTCATTTCATTTATTGTTTATTTGAATAGGGACAAGTGTCAAGTATTAACAATACTATACACTACAACATTTATAGCCAGCGCTAATTTGCAATGTCCCTCCCTAGATGGGCTTTTAGCAACATGAAATAAAAGTGTAAAATACAGTTAACAAATAAAAACATCAAAATATTAAACCTCACCAAAAAAGCTCATAAAACCAACTTAAAAACAAATCATTAAAAGTGACAGTTCAGTTATTCATGACTACAAAGCTGATTTTCCTTCAAGAAATGCTTCAGTTCTAATCTAAAATGGTTCCAGTCAGACATCAGTTTTAAATCAGCAGGTAGGGAATTCCGCATGTTAATCCCTCGAGCAGAAAAAGCTGTTTGACCCATAGCTGTTTAAAAAAAAGGAACGTTACAGTTCCCACTGTTTGYTCCACGAGTTACTGAGCCTGTAGACATAAGAGGAACCAAAAGCTCACAATGCACTTGAGGAGCCTGTCCATTCAAACATTTAAAAACAAGTAGATTTCTTTACAAAGTTTAATTTAACCAGCTAAGCCACTTTTGTTGAAGACTATTGTAATACATCTAAAAATCTGGAAATTTTGATAATAATCAGTCATTTCGTTGAGATATATTCAAATATTACAATAAGATATTTATTTGTGATTTTGATAAGTTGTCAAACTTGACGGGTAGAGTTTGGTTAAAGGGACATTGATCAAGTGTTTGTACAGAAAGGAAATTGCATCTCAGTGGTCATCGCTTAGTTTATCAGCTTGTTTTATTTTTTTTCTGAGTCAACATCAGAAGGCAGTCTTTAGTTGCCATGCGTTTATTGACAGATTTGATTAAGCAGTGCAATGCCTCCACAACCAAAGCTGCTAATCAAATTGTCAAGGCACACCACAAACATGCTAACAAAGCAGCAAGACAGGTCCAGGATTAGGCTAATGACACCATCACTCATAATAATAAGACAACATGATTTCCCCATACCCTTTCTGTTTCTGCTGCTGGTAGGAGTGCTAAAAAAGAGGGAGAAAACCAACCAAAAAAATCAAAACAAACAAAATGACTGTGAAAAAAATCAATGTCTCTATCTCCACTTTGTTACAGTGCGGGGGAAGGACTATATTAATAATCAAGGTCAACTCATGCTCTGTCTGAATGAAAAAAAAAGAAAGACAAAAATGAATGAAAATGAAGCTGAAGTTTCTGAGTGAAGAGCCAGGCTCTTATGAAAGCACAAGGAGAAGAAATGTGAACGAGACGTAAAAAAAGACGCGTTAAAAAGACAGACAGGTGCATCAAGCTGCACCTGAGGTGGCTCCATGACTGAGAGAAGCTCCTGGGTGGCGACAGCAGCAGCTGCCCTGAATTTTTTATACTTGGCTTCGCGGTGAGACGGCTGAAAGTCACCATGATAAGTCTCACCCGTGTTCCTCTGAGACCAGCCTTTCATTAGTCGTCTGGCGACCTGGGGTGAGAGCGGCTGGGAGACCAAGTCAGGAGGAAATAAAAGTCGAAATTGTTTTGAGAGAGAGGGCCGAAAGAAAGGTAATATACTGAGGAAGTTGTGAGTGTATTTATGGTCCTCTGAAAAATAAAAGCATTCGGTCTTTGCTGTTGGGAGCTGTTATGATGGATTTTGGGTAATGGAGTTTTGATGGATGAGAGGTGTCTGGCCATAGCYGGGCTCTGGTTGGAAGGAAGGTATTACTACACTGATATCCGACCACCAGAAATGAMTGCTTTTCTTGCAGCTGATGCTTCATACTCCGCATGCCTAATTTTACAGCTACGTTGTTTAGGTATTGAGGATCTTATAACCTTTTATAAGTGCTATAAAGAGAAGCAAACCCTCCGAGACAAAACCACAGAGGAGCCTGTGAAATCCGCTTTCCCTGTGATCTCAAATATCCAAACTCCCTTTTGGCTGTCCCTCTTTAAAGACTGCAATTAGGCGAGGTAAAATGATAATGTTTTCGTCTCTAGCATCCCTTTGGTAAACATTGCCGTTAGGATCAATTAACCAGCGGCTAATGAGCAAAGTGGGGGTCTGCCTCGATATTGCACCATTGTTCATTGGCGATTTTTAATTAATGGGTTTAAAAGTAAAAATTGCAAAAGTTTTTAATTGTTTTTCCTTTTTTTTTTGAGTGGGAGGGGGTGTAAGATCAGAGTGTTAATTATAAAGTAGGGGCTTGAAAGTGAGAAGGATTTAGAGTTTTAATTAAAGAGGAATTWGATGCGACCACCAGTCTGGGTTCAATTGCCTAACAATTCCCTGTTATTCTCCCCCTGCTCGTCATCTTCTGTCTGCACTGTTTTTTGCAGCGTTCCATGTTCTGCCACTCATTTCACTCCCTCTTTCTGTCTCTGTCTCTTCCTTGCATGGTGTTGGTGCCTCCCTCCTTTCAGGGTGTTGCTATCAGAACCAGATTAGGAACAGTGAGGCTGAGGGCCTGAGTAAAGGGATGAAGGCAATGAGAAGAGGAGGGGGTTGCTTGGTCGGGTAGCTCAGTCACTCAATCGGCTTTTCCAGATTGAATTAGTGAGCTTTAGACAAATCGGGCCCCTTTTAGACATGTCCACCATTCTGCTTTCTCCCCRTTTACAGCCCAGCCTCCATCTGTCTCTGCATCTCCGCTCCTCCTCAGCCGCTACCCCCGTTCTCAAGATAGTTTTCTTAGCAGTGAGAAATTAGGCTGAAGTGATTAGCGTGGTGTGAAACATGATTACATACTGTAGCTCTGCTGATTTGTTGAACAGATGCCCTCTACCAGCTAGACTTTGCTACGTTACCGTGTTAAACTCAACTGGCTTGCAGCTGTAGATCCCAGCAGATGTATGGAGGTTAATTGCTTTGATTGTGAATATAGCCCCACCGTACCTTTTGGGAATGCAACTTGTATTTCTTTGGTCGTTAACAACCGTTCACACCGTTCACACTCACTYGGATGGATATGGTGGAAAAGCCTATTTGCAGTCCAATGATTAAKCAGGACTGAATAGTAGTTGCATCTGAAGCAACCATCATGTGAGATGTTAAATCATGAATCTGTCAGTCGACTTTACAAATGAAGAAAGATCACAATATAATAACCTTGGATTAAAGAATAATAGTGTGGCTTTTTTAAACAATCTTAACAGATCTGCTTTAATGAGCTCCACAGCTCAATTTCTTCCACTCAAATGACTCTACTTCTGTCGACACTTGTCCTTACAGCTTTTAATCGCAGTTCCTTTTCAGAAGAAGTCTACCTTTTCATATTCAATCTGGCATCACTACATTGTTAGCCCTTTGACTCTGTTTACATCCAAGGATTTCTTTTTACTGACTCACTATTCATCACAAGTCAAGACTGTCCAAAATGTAATTGTTTCTAATGTAAACAAATGACTTGTAATTGTTGGCAACAAAATTTGACTGTTGATTTCATTCATTTATTACAAATGATACAATAGGCTTTTGGCAGTAAATGATGCATACTTAATGTTTTTTATACGAAATACAGATGTATTATGGTATATTCTTCATTCAGTCGTATGTCTTTAAACTTTGACTTGTTTGCACCATAACTTTTTGAAGCTCATCCTGTGTTTGGTAATGGGCTAAACAACACTGCGTTGTTGGAAATGCATGAAATTTTGATGTACAAGTTAGGGAGGATTTGAAAGAACAACGATGTCGCAATAGTAAAACCTAACCAGTCATTGTAGTTAATCATAATGCAGACCATATGAAAATTCAAGGATGATCTGTAGTGGTCACATACAAATTTCAGATGGCACATTTGGTAAAGGTATTTTGGGATGTGATAAATGTTGCCTCTGTGTGGCMACAAAACTAAGGTTAAACATGAAAAGCAACAYCTCAGGAATGATTTTTRAATCATTCCTGGGTCACAAGTTATGAAAGAACATGTTTCTTAAAATTTATATTGCTTGGAGATAATCGGGCCATTGCTATAGATTGTTGTATAGTAGTAATTTGATGGACATATGATGTACCATATGTTTACCATTGATATGGGGTGTTCAGTCCTGGTCCTYAAGGGCCRATATCCRGCATGTTTTGGAGGTTTCTCTGCTCCAACRCACCTGATTTGAATGAAYAGGTGATTGACAGCCTTTTGCAGAACATGAAGAGGTAATGCAATCGCTGAGTCAGGTGTATTGGAGCAGGAAAACAGGTAAAGCATGCAGGATAGCGACCATCTARGACCAGGAWTGGACACCACYGTTATAAATTMTACACATAYACAAACACATTGATAAGTTGTGTATTTTGACAGTAATTATGGCTGTAAGACGGTGGGTCTGGAGGCATTCTTGTGGGGTGCTACAGAAGAATAGAGTGCCAGGATCACGTTTTAAAATGATCTGGTTCTTGTATAACTTACACAAGAGCTGTATTTGTCTTATCAGCACAAAACTGAACTTATCATCAATGTGGGTTGGACTCTGCTAGGCTGCCATCTTGTTTTTGTCTGTTA
>NW_013952426.1:3332559-3338469 GCF_001266775.1 Austrofundulus limnaeus | reverse complement strand
CACTATCACCTCTGTTTTATCATTATTGAGTTAAAGATAGTTGTCAGACATCCAGGTTTTGATGTCAGAAAGACAAAAAGTACGTTTAGAGACGAAGACTTGAGATGAAGATGATTTGGTTCTGTTTCACGCTTGTGTAAGTGTGAAGCAACGGAGWTGAAAATGAGCTGCTCTAAGGCTGGAAACATACTCGCTCCGACGCCGATGGGTCGACGCGCGGTCATGTGGTTGTTCGGCAGTCGTTTTCGCACAGACCTTTCATAGTTCCTGCACACTGCTCCGAGCTCGGGGGAACCCCTCCCCCCCACTGAAACATAYGTCACTGCATGGAATTTCTCCCCTCAACAGCAATGCAGAAAAAAGTCACTCACCCGACGGATTTTTATCCACATCTGTCCTGGTTAAAAAGCTCCAYAGTTTCAGATTCTTCTGTGCATGTTTATCTGTTACGTCTGTTGATCCCCATTCATGTKTTTTTCACGGTTTGACYATCTTTATAAAACTCTGCTTCCTGGTCGGCTCGGGGAGCGAGTCATTTTTTTTATTCCTTTTTTTACCGAGTGGTTGAAGTAAATGCACAAAGACGCATGAGTTTTTCTCRGTTTGTCTATCTTTAAAACTGCTCAAAACAGTCTGCTCTAGTCAGAAGCGAGTTTTTGTTTTTTTCTTTTGCTGTGTYCATCCGAGCGCTTTCAGTTCAGACCAATCACACATTACTGTCGACACAGGAGTGGGGTCAAAAAGTTCTGCCGGCGGCTTGTGCCAGAAGGGGCTGTCGACACGACGTTGCGAAGCCCGCTGACGTAATTTTCATCATTAAACTGTGACAACCCATGCCGACGTCGGCAGTTCGCAGGGAGTATGTTTCCAGCTTAAGTCTGTAATGGTTCTCCAGTGGAAAAAGACAGAATGCTCAGTTTGGTCAGGGTTGAATCTGCATCTCGAGCAAGAGAAGCTCAATTACCTGGAAATCTGGTTCACATGTGATGAAAGGAAATTGAGATGAAAGAAGACATCATCCAAAACATTGCTCTAGTCTGTTGTGGCGAGGAAGGAGATGTGCTGAGCAAAGCTCTCAGTTTGTTCCAGCCCTCATCTCTGGTCATAAGATACTGACACGACTGAACAAACAAGATCTTGGAAACACGCATCTGAAAAGGGTTTCATTTGCTTGGTGACCAGGCTCAGCTTTAGAAATAAGGCGAGGAGCTCCATTATTCAGGGGAAACTACCGATCCTACACAATGAGAGGAGTCAGCAGAGGTGGTTTGGATGTGGTTGGGATGCCTCCTGGGCACCTCTCTCTGGAGATTTCCCATGAATGTCTCATTTAGAGGTAATCCCACAGAGGACTCAGAATTTGCTGGAGGTATCATACATTCTCTTTGGCCTTGGAACACATTGGAATCCCACAGGAAGACCAAGAGAGTTTAACTGGGAAGAGGGATGTCTGAGTTTCTCTCCTGAACCCCTTTTCTCCATGAAGTGACCACAAATAAATGGAATAATATGAATGGATGGACGGACACACGAATAGAATAGAAGATACAACATTTGCCCACCATCACAAGAATTAGTTTGGTGGCAKACTTTTATCAGCAGCAGTGAAATGTGGAACAAGGTGCTTTTTTTTTGAAGAAATCACATCAGCAGGAGCAGAATAATGCGAGGGAATAATAACTGGAGAAATTTCTGACCTCCTGTTGTCTCACCCCTTCCGCCCGTGTTGCTGTGATTACGCCAATCACTGTCATTAGCATTCTCTGCTATTAATGTGATTTCTYATGCTTTGTCGCATGCATGCTAATGACAAGCACCCAGCTCCCTTCTTGTTTCAWCTGCTCGAACTATCCACAGCTCCCTCTTGAAACACTTATCTGCATTACCACAGCTCCTCGAGCTGTACTGTATTAATAAGCAAMGTGCAGCCGGCAAATCCACTCCTGATTAAGACAATAACCTGGCCCAGCATTCATCTACTCCTGAATCAGCCCTTATCAGCTTTAGCTCAGTGTGCTTCACATCTCTCATCCATCTTTCTCTGTCCTTAACTCKTCTCATTTCCACAGTTTCAAGGAGGAGCAGGGATTACCATACGTCAGTCTACCCCCGATCCCACTACCTTTTTAACTTTGTTGCCTCTCATCGCGTGGGTGCTCTCCTTATCTGTTTATCCCACTCTCACTAATCTTCTTTTTTCCCTACCCTCTACCATACTTTGCTCCCTCCATTAATACCTTTTGTTGCCTTTATCTGACTCATAGCTTCTTCCCTTTCTTGCCTTCCCTTGCTTTGCCCAAGGTTTCTCTTTGGTTGCACATTAAGTGTGTTCCTTACACAACTTACTGAGTGCAGAAGAGATGCATTTCTTTCTGTGGCTCGTTGTGGCATGAGGCATTAATGTCGTCAGGGACATTTTGTATCACAAACAGGATTTGGAATATTTATATGAAGTAGAGGGACATGTAATAACATTGTGAGGAGATTATTACAGTCCGTATTTGTTAAACAAACAGAGCGAGGAGCCTACTTTACTCCAGCTTAATCCCTWATGCACGTTATGCACAAGGCACACCAACAGTGAGGCTCCAGGTCTGTTTTTAGTGGAACTTTTACAGATTGCAGATGGGCTACAATGAAGTTGTGCAAACAYGCTCATATTCTTTGCAAAATAAGTCATTAAAGGGGCAGGGATGTTCTTTCAAATATTACCACATCAGCAGTGACATCAATTACAGAACAGAGAGTATGAAGARAAGGGCAGAGATTGCCCTCTAGGAGCCAAACTAAGGCCTTTTTCAATGTTTTTAGGACTATCAAACATGTTTTTATCTGAAATATAAAGGTGTGAAAGAACACTAAATGATTTTTAACCTCTACACTTTGATATAACACAATTTGTTTGCATAGTTTGTCGCTGTTTTCAATCTGCCCTATCAGTACTTCTGGTCAGTCCAAAAAGTTAGAGACTTTTACTCAAGTAATTTTCTTATAAGAGACTTAACTTTTCCCAATGCAATTATATAGTAAGTCACTTGTACTGGACTCCTGACAGGCTGATACATTCAGCAGCTTTACAAGATAAACAGTTGCTTAGTAACATGAATGATGTAAAATTAAGAAAACAGGGTCAGTGGGCAGATCAATCCAAATCTTGAKATGACTGATTGTTTGAATGAATACTAGTGTGTGGGATCAATACAAYATTTTTTCTTTTCATTCCATTCAGTATGTTTCTCCCCTTCTAAAACTACAAGAAAAGKTTAAAAAATGTTCAGCTATTATATGTTTCTGAAAAACGATCATTGTCCATTTGAATTGATTCCATTTTCGGTAATTCAAATGGTTATATTTAATCMATCCTTGGTTTGAMAATGCAGTCAACTCAACAGTCAAAAGCAAAAATCTGTTATTTAATAGTGATGCAAAAACATACYCTATAAACACTATGTGAAAATATAGGTTTTATATAATAACTTAAATTGATCTGATCAGATCAATACKGCAAAACTGACCCTGTATTTATTAGTCTCATATAAAGTACCTCAAAGTGATATTTATATATGCTTATATTTAACCATAAAATTACTTTAGTAAAAGTTGAAGTCTCCTCTAACAGTAGTACTTGAGTAAAAGTCTCACAGYATCTAATATTCTTTGTACTTAAATTACAAAAGTAATTTTTTGATGTAAAATGTACTTAGGTATCAAAAGTGAAAGTATTGTTTGTGGTTAGAATTTCCTAAATGACTTTTATTGGGATGTGACCTCCCCAAAAACATTTTTCTAAAGACCATAATGACTATAATGATACATGCTACATGTTTTGTTGAATTGGAAATTCAGTTAAATTACTTCAGTTCCAAAATTCTATTTCAATTCCTTTATTTTTTTTGAGTGTGTCACACATCCTGATCCTTGAATTAAAAACTCTTTTTGTGAAAGGTGATGGGCAATATGCTACTTTTTAAATGCTGGGCCTTTAATTACAACCCTGACTTTGCAAAAACGCCTCTCAAACATCTGTATGTTGACATCATCCCTGTGGGTGCTCTCACCAAACTACTTACTGTACATCACTGCTGCATCTCAGCCTCGCTGGAAACACAAAGCTCACGGTTCAGCGTGGCGCTCTCCGYGGAAAGGTCAGAACTGTAAATCAGGTATTATTAGGCCTTGTTGTCTTTGTCCACTTCCACTTATTTTTCGACGTGCAACATTTCTGGCATAAACTGCTGCTTTCTGTTTTTCTGCACTTAAAGGCTCACTCACTGCAAGGTAGCATTCATCACGATTATGCWGCCTGATAATGAGACATAGTGGAATTAATATTCATTTGTTCCTTGTCTTCCTTTGGGGCTTGAAAATGTAAATGTGTGCACTCTGCTGTAACTCACTGAGTCATGTGCAATATATAATGAAAGGAAATGGAAACAGAAAAAATGTGTTTGAAGCTGTTTTGATAATTTAACCTGGTCAAATGATATTGCTTTGATTTTGGAGCCATTTCTGTGTTTGTAGGTTTGTTTTTGATCAGAATGTCACAGAGCGCTGTTGTTGTTGTTCTTTGGGCTGCTTCCTTCTCCAGCGGTTTCATCAGCTATTGATCTGGCGCAAAAGTTTTGGCTTTTGTTTTATGGCAAACTCTCAAACCCGCAGTGTTAAGATGACAAGACCATGAAACTGACCACTGAGCTACTGCAGTCCATGTAACATTTCACAGAACACCACAGAGCAAAATTTCATAATACCTCCTGGTGAGCAGGAGGTGGGTCAGGGGCAAAGGAAGAATGTATCCAATTTTGGATCCAGATCACTTTCTTTGAAATTGCTCGAAAGGGTGCTGACCTTGCCAGAGGGTTGTGCACTCTCGCAGACCTCCTAGCTATTGAATGTGGCGATATTTGTTATCGAGAAGTCAAAAGTTTGCACCACTGAAGAGACATCTCAGCAGGAGGAATGATTAGTAAACAGATATTTTATTTCCTGTTTGCAGCTCCTGTAAACCAAAGCATCTAATTAAGTGGGGAGGGGATTCCTTTAGAGTCACTCATCACTTTTATTGGCAAAACTTAGTTAAAAACAAATAAGAAAAAAAAACCCAGCAACATGTTTGGATGTTTAAAACAGAATTTAATCAGGCTGGTAGCTTCTTGTACATTAGATCTGGCGCTGTGCTCCTCCTGGGCTCCATCTCAGTGCTTTTAACTAAAACGTTCCGCTGAGGGATTAAAAGTTGAGGTGTGTTTCTGACTAAATAGTGTTTTCTCACTCGTTCAGGTTTGACACAGAAAACATGAACATGGTAGTAATTTAGAGCACACTTTGTGTCTTTGAGTGTAACTTGGGATGGATGTTCCTTGTTCAGCCAAATTATTGAAATGATGTTCTGAAGGGGATTGTTTCTCCTCCTGGCCTATTACTGTGGAGTTTATTAATACCTCTCTGTGGTGCTGTAACATATATACGTGTGTGTGTGTGTGTGTGTGTGTGTGCGTGTCAATGGTTGTGATCAGTGCTTCCTGTGCTCTAAAGAGTTGCAGGGCAATCTGAGTGCAATCTAGTGCACCTGGCAAAGGTCCACGTATTGCAGAATGTAAAAGGGCTGAAAATGAAATGCTTGTATTTAGAAGAATGCTGCTCTTTAAAACGCCACGTGAATAAAAACGAGCTTACATTTCATACAGAACATCTAATAACTGACATGAGTTTGCATGTGCCATTCATCCCAAGCTGAGTCTCTAAACTTGTTTTAAAGGGACAATATCATGTAAAATCAACTTTTTTGAGTTTTATATCATGTTATAATGTTATACTCTCATGAAAAACACAACCAAAACCTTGCTCTGACTCATTCATGCATGTTTGAGAAATCCTGCAGCGTTTTTAAGCAGCCATGCTGAGGAGCAA
>NW_013952426.1:3318728-3331005 GCF_001266775.1 Austrofundulus limnaeus | reverse complement strand
CAGTGAAGCTCTTTTCAGATTAAAAATGCCTTTGAGGAAATGTATTTTCAGACGTCAAGTAAACTGCATCATAGCGCATGCGCACCCCCCCCTGGAACGGGACGGGACAGAAGCAGAAGGTGGTTCTTAAAGAGACAGACCGATTTCAAGGTGTTTAGAAGAGGAAGTGATGAGAAAATAAGTTTATTTTCTTTTTAAACATAAAAACAGCATTTTAATAAAAGCTAAATGTGACATATATACTTTATGGTATAGTATTTAAACATATGCCTGAGAAACACATAATATTGCTCCGTTAACTGGTGCTTTTGCGGTTTGTTAAAATATTAATCATATTTGACAAACTTTGGACCTTTGAGGAACAACGGGCAGGTGAGGACAGGGCTCAGGGTAAACGGGGCGTGACTGAATGCAACAGTCTCGAGAGGCTTTCGAAGGAGAGGAGCACGAAAGAGGAAATCTGAGCGCGGGAGGTGGAAATGGAAAGAGGAGGTGATGGAGGGAAAGGCACGGAATGACCTCTGCAGCTCTGCTGATGACATGAAGCAGAAGACGAGGCGAGATGAGGCGGAGGAGGGTTGGCAGAGCGATCAGGGAGGGGAGGGATTAAGGGAAGCAGCTGGTGAAGAAGATCCACAGGAGACTCAGGGAGGATGGAGGGAATGAGAGATGGGGGTGGAGGAAGACGATAGGAGGAAGTGGAAGGAGAGAAGGTGCAAGAGATTGATGAGGGAGAGTTAGAAACTAATTCTCACTTCACTCTGGGATGGCAGATTAAGGGAGATTAGAGAGATAGAGCGAGGGGGAGATAGAGTTTGGGTGATAACTTCTACTGCATGCTACAGAAAGATATCTGAAAGGCTAATACTCAAAGAAACACCGAAATGGTGACTGAGAGGGTGGGATTATGGCACAGAATGAGGAGTAAAAACCCCACAAACAGAGTGAATGATAAGGAAGGAGTCTGAGATGGAGAGTGATATGAGAATAAATACAGTAGAAGATGACATATGTGTGCAAATCAGGCTCAGAGTTATCTTAATGGTGATGTACACATTTCCTCTGTAACAGAGGCCATTTCTAGCAGCATGCAGTAATCCATGCCATGGGAGCGTAGATGCAAAATCCAGGTCATCTGTATACCTCTCCAGCTCCCGCTTTACCCCAAGACTTCCCACTGGGATTCATTCTCTTTTGCTGTGCAAGTCTTTGTGATGGTATCTTTTCTTTTTTTCCACGCAAAAAAGCAAAACTATTTTCTATTCCCCACCACTGACGTCTATTTATTCTCCCCCTTTTGAATGTCCTGGAAAAAGAAAGAAAAAAACCAGCTGGTTTCTATACGTTTTCAGGTTAAAGGAGTGTTGAAACAAAATGCAAAAGGAAAAGTGCACGTAGCCATCCGAGGGTGCATTATGCGAAGGTATACTTGCCCGAGCACCTATATTACATTGGGTTTGACAAATGTAGGTGTCTGCATGCTGGAGCACGCGCCTGCTGCCACAGAAGTTTCTGCCGAAAATGAAGAGGAAAAGAAAAAGGGAAGAGAAGGGGAAACCGAGAGGGAGAGGGAGTGCTGCAGTGGCAGACTCAATCYGTCATGCAGGATTACAGTGTAAGCTTCTCCACGGCCACAGATGTGGTTTTTATAGGAGAGACACGGGGCTTTTCTGATGGCACTGGCCCCTGTTATCCCCGTCCATATTAGAGACAAAAGCAAAGAGGGGGTACGAGTGTGGGGGGAATTCTCCCAGTGAGATCTTAACCATAAGGTGGCTGCTGTCTCCAATCCTGATGAAGAGAGGGAGAAAGAGGGGCACCAAGGTGACAGGTTGGAGAAATCTGTGCCCACCTTCTTGGCCTCAAGCTCTCGAAGTGGGCTCATTAGGCCCATTTCATGATGGATCGTCCACTTAATTGTCTGTTCAATCCCAAGGGCTGATGTAAATTTCAGCAACATTTGCACAATAATAAAACTCCATGCAGAAGGTGGTGATAAAGACACAGCAGACACAGACGACTGAGTTAAACCAGATGATGAAATAAAAAATAGGGATGCTTATTTTGAGGGAAAAAATGAGTGAGGATTTTACTTTTTAATTTTTTTGTCATCATTTGAAAAACTAGAGTCAAAACAAAAAAGCTAAAAAAATTAGCCTGCATTTCTGAAAAATGTTTAGGTGCAGACTAGTGCTGGGAGGTTTGACCCAAATTTTATGTCACAACATTTTCAACAATTATCCTGGTGTCACAATATTTGACTGTATTTTTCTTTTCATCGTAACTCAGCTGATGTTAAAATATACAAACGCTGTTTGTTGAGTAGCAAGCTGTGGTCAGCTGGTTACTTTTCTGCAACATATTTCTTAACTTTTTTTTCTTTCACTGTCATGATAGTCATTAAATCAATTAATCGTATGATAAATTATTTTGAAGTCGATAAAAAACTGAGGACGATGATTTTCATTTGCCTTCTTACTTGTTTACGTTTGTCTCTCTCCCTCTGTGCTCTGGTGYACAGGGTGCTCAACTGACCCCTCCCCTCCTGTTTTCTTAATGTCGGGAGGAGTGAACTCTCGCCTTAGGTATTGCCAGGTGCGTGGTCTCGTACTTCTTTAGCACAAGAGTTCATAGCTTTAATTACACGGAGCTGGTTATCAGTGAAAACTGCAACATTTTTGTTGCAATCTAGCCGCTTGGTTTACACGTCACTGGTGATCGGAGTCACTGACACCGGCACTTTTTTAAACCAGGTCTCAGAGTGGAACTTTTCAGTAAATAACGGTGACCCTCAGCTGCATGTTTGAAACTAATGTTAAAAATTTTAAATACTGATAACCACCAACAGTGAATTTAGAGGGGTGTTTCACTTTTTCTGATTTAATGACAGGCCTAACTATAACCAAACAGAGCATCAYGCAGCCTTCAGAACATAAAATAACAAAATAAAATAAAATGAAATAAACGTTGGTCACCATAAGTCCAGAAGTTGACATCATAAGTCAGATTACAAAGAAATATGTCCTGTATATAAAAAAAATCACTTTTTTTGTCATTACTCTTCTTCAGCGATTGAGCTTGGCGATGTTTCAAACTGTTAAACACTGCCACCAACTGTTCAGGAGGATTATTACACCCCTAAAAGTTGTTTTACTGTGGCAGGGGTGTGTACAGCAGGTTGGCCAATGGGGTGGCGAAAGATTTGTCTGTGGTGGCCATGGCCACCCCCTGGCTCCACCCCTGACTGTACCTCTGACTGTGTCACTGTTTCCTTCCTTTACCTGACCGCTCCAACAATACCATTAGATTGCTAATGCATATTGTTGAGCGGTGCTGCGAGGAAGTGTCCCCTGTTAAAGAGTTCACTGGGGTCGACGTAACTGTAGAAATGTTGCTACTACTGCAGCCTGATGTCTCAACTTTTCTGTGATGATTATCACATGACAGGATTAACCCTGTTCATGCCAACAAAAATAACAATAAGCTCACTTCTTTAACTGGGTTTGTCCACGGGATCAAAGAGCCAGGTAAGCTTCGCTCCACCTGGAGGAGAAAAGCTTCATAACATTCTGAACGTGTTCAGGCTATTTAAACCAGTATTCAAAAAGATTCATAAGATAAAAACCGTTTTTCAGTATGCAGCTCTACTGCAGACTATGCTGGAAAATATCCAGTACAACAWTACCAGAAATATGATCTCCACCCACACCTCCACCAGGAGGAAGTTGTAGTTCCTTGTTTAGTTTCTGCATTTATTATTTGCAAATTACAAAATAAATAAATAAATAAAAAAAAATAAAAAAATAAAAAAAAACTAAACCTGTGTGATCAGAGGAGAGAGTTTATATCACACAATGAATTTCATTCCCAAGCACAGAAAACACATTCCTGGCGGCTGGAGCTTTTTTTAACTGCAAAGTAAAACTGTGGACTCATGAGTACCCACTGTACTGATGTTGACAAGGAATATGGGTACCATTAAATGTAAAGATTCTAAACTTCCTTTGGTAATGTGGAAGTCACCAGTTTTCATTTTACACATGTTGAACAAAACTGTTGGTACCCCTCGTTTAATGAAAGTKAAACCCACAATGGTCACAGAAATAACTTCAATCTGGCAAGCGTAACAAAAAAAATGTTTGCAGCCATGCTTTAGCATATTAAAAAAAACCTCATGAAACAGGCCTGGACAGAAATGGTGGTACCCTTGACTTGATATTTTGTTCCACAGCTTTTTGAGGCAATCACTGCAATAAAACGATTCTTGTAACTGTCAACAAGACTTCTGCTTCTCTCAGCAGATATTTTGGCCCACTGCTCATGAGCAAACTTCTCCAGTTGTCTCAGGTTTGAAGGGTGCCTTACCCAGACGGCATGTTTTAGCTCCTTCTGAAGATGCTCAATAGAATTAAGGTCGGGGCTCATAGAGGGCCACTTCAGAATAGTCCAGTGTTTTCCTCTTAGCCATTTCTGGGTGTTTTTTAGCTGTTATGGATCATCACATCCTGTTGCAAGACCCATGACTAGTGACTGAGACAAAGCTTTCTGACACTGCAGCACGTCTCTCCAGAATCCCTTGGTAGTCTTGAGATTCCATCGTACCCTGCACAGATTCAAGACACCCTGTGCCAGAAGCAGCAAAGTAGCCCCAGAACATATCAGAGCCTCCTCCATGTTTCACAGTAGGGACAGTGTTATTTTCTTGATGAGCTTCATTTTTCCTTCTGTGAACATAGAACTGATGCACCCTGCCTAATAGTTTCATTTTTGCATTATTTGTCTGGACATTCCCCCAGAAGCTTTGTGGCTTGTAAACATGTAGTTTGGTAAATTCCAGTCAGGTTTTTTTATGATTTGGCGTCCTCCTTTGTCGTTTCCCATTAAGTCCATTTTGGCTCAAACAATGAGCGACGGTGCGACCTGACACTGATGTTCCTTGAGCTTGAAGTTCAACTTTAATCTCTTTAGAAGTTTTTCTGGGCTCTTTTGTTACCATTCATATTGTCCATCTCTGTGATTTGTCATCAGTTTTCCTCCTGCAGCCACATCCAGGGAGGCTGGCTACAGTCCCACGGATCTTAAATCTCTGAATATGTTCAACTATGGACACAGGAACATCAAGCTGCTTAGAGATGGTCTTATAACCTTTACCTTTAACATATTTGTCTAAAATTTTCTTTCTAATCTCCTGAGATAACTCTTGCATTCACTTTAACTGGTCCATGTCGAGTGTGGTGCACACCTTGTCACCAAACAGCACAGTGAATATCTGGAGCCCTATATACAGGTCCACTGACTGATTACAAGATTGTAAACACCTGTGCTAATTAGTGACACACCTTGTTTTAACAAGACCCTTTGGTCACATTATTTTCAGGGGTACTATTTCTGTCCAGGCGTGTTTCACGAGTTTAATTTTTATTTATTTTTTATTATTTTGAAGCATGGTTGAAAAGCAATGTCTGACTTTCATTTGTTCATTTTCATATAATTTTTGTTCTGTATTACTTTTGTCCAATTCTAATTATTTCTGTGACCATTGTGGGTTTTTCTTTCATTAAACGAGGGGTACCAACAATTTTGTCCACATGTGTAGCTGTTTTTTTAAAAGTTTTGAGTCCTGCATCTTCTACATAAAATGAAAAAACAGTTTTTGGCTTGTTGCTGATTAGTCAAATATTCATTATTTAAAAACAAATTTAAGGCCTCTCCATGGTCCATCTGAACCTGCAAAATACACTCTTCTTGACATAGTTGTATGAAAAAAATTGCACCAATTTGTTGTCAGCCTTGTGTCGCCTGCCCCTTCCTGGCACAAGACCCTGGCTAAACTTTTCACCCTCATCAGCATGCGCAAGTTATTGCATAGTATTTTGTGGGCGTGTCTGTTTATTTGGAAAAGCGCTTAGTTGGCAGTTTGCTTTAACTACTCCACTTCTATTGTGCGTGTGCAACAAATTTTGAGGTCCGTTATCCGAGGCAGTAAGAAAGTATGTCCATCTATTGTACATGATTCTTTTAGACACTCATAAAGGTAGTCAACTGGCCAAAATCTCATGAATGGAGATAGTGTAGATGTTTTGAACGTAGGAATTCGTCTATGGAAAAGTGTGGCATTTTAACCGTGACAGATAGGTTGTCAAATGGCGAATGCAGGGATAGGGTGAAGACTCCTACAGTAAGAAACCCTTTAGCTGTAGGTTGTGTGACACTATGAATGTGTGCCAATATAGAAAGAACAGAAAGCACCAGCCCCTCATGTGCAAACTCTGGTTCAAGAGTATAACATGGCCGTTTCCATGAAACAGGCCTTCTGATTTAACTTTCAATAACAGAAGAAGACAGGATGCAAGATTTTGTCTTTTCTAAACAGCTGATGATGAATACAACAAAAAGGTGAAAATCATTTTGAAGCCTGCACCTGTGTTGAAGATGCGACCTTGAATAGTGATGAGAGCGACAAATTTCCATTTGTTCTTAAATGTGGTGAGCCTGTGAGGTGTCAAAGACCAACCAGTTTCTCCCTTAAATCCTAAACAAAATACACAGTTTCAATGCTTTTGTGGCCTCAAAACATCCATAAAATTACACAACATGAATCCATCCCACAGTAAAATAAATAAAATAATAATAATAATAATAGTAMTACCTTTAAAACATTCTGGCAAACTTTRATCTCTTATCACACTGCAGAGAAGGGCTAACACAGTTTAGTAATCTTTTCTCAACATACCCCCTCTGCCCTGATGGATTTCTTTGAACTGCACAGAAGAAGCATCTAAATAAAAAACCAAAGCAGCTACAAGCAGTGCTGGAGGAAAGGCGAAACAGTGAACTGCCTTCCTCACATGGCAGAGGTTGTCGTCTGAGCCGACACCCGCCCCGCTAAAGAAGGAAACAACTGCTGACGTGATTCTGGATGTTGCAGAGCATGTTGCTGCCTATATCACTCAGTTTTAATTTCCACATCCTTGATCCGATCCTCACCCAAGGTGGCCCTGTGTTATAACCTGCCAGAGACAGCGACTTAAACGTGTCGCAATCTGCTCTGTCTCTGTGAGCTGCTGGAAAAATAAACAAAATGCCAGACTGACCCAAATAGAAAGAGACTGAGGCRAAATGAATTTCAAACTGGGGCTATATCATTAGAATAACAAAAATAAACTGTCAGTAATGGTACAGAGGCAGGAGAAGACCTAGGGTGCATGAAAGTCATAAGGAGAGGGGTGGGGTGGTGGTGGTGGTGGTGGTGGGATTTCAACGATGGGGATTAAAAGCTCTGACAGAACAAGCTTCTAGGCCTGTTGAGCTGGCGGAGCAAAGGTGTGAATCATGACAGCCATGATAAAGAAACAGGCCACAACAACATCCTTAGGATGCACATGATTCAGATAAAACACTGATCAACTGCAGCAYTACATACTTACAAGATAAGCACTTTGGTAGCTGTTGATGGTGCCACCTTTTGAATGAAAGCGTTGTCGTCCATGTTCCTGTTTGCTCACATGGTCACAAAATTCATGGTTCTGGTCCCACAGGCCACTAGACAAATTGTTCATGTACCCATGTGTCATGTTTCTACCTCTGTACAGCATAGGGCAGGTAGGTTAGCTACGTAGCCTGTTTGTGTTCAAGTACGCGTAAGAATTCAATATGCTTCAAAGGGTTTTTTATTTTTAAATTTTAGTTATTACATTTCAATACATTCAGCAGAGTCATCTGAAGGCTGTGGTAGCTTAGTGCTCATTGCCATGGTCTTGTAAAGCTGTGGCCCAGGTTGTGTCAGGACAGGTACTCACTGTGGTGACTGTTTGCAGTACAATTACCAAGTGTCACTGGAGAACAGGTAGTTGCCTATCAAAACAATAGTCATAAACACTATTTCAATTTGTATAATTACTTGTCTCATATTTAAAAATTATTGCTCCTACCTACTCTTTAGAGGACCCATTTTAAATCCAATTTTCTCACCGGAAACAACAATTTTATGGCCACTCAGTACTTATTTAGTTATTTCAGCTGGCCACACTTTACTTTGTTCTGCAACAGGTCCTTGCAAAGAACTGTAGGCAAAGTTTGAACTTGGCCAACTTTCTCTGTAAATAACTGTCTGATGCAAAAGTGAAGTAGTGTAAAAATTTACAATAAAGCCTTCACATGAACAGCTATAAAAATTTATTACAGTTTTCCGCAGACAGCTGCTAATTGTACAATAAGACCATTAGCGTTAAATCATTTTGTCTTTCACCATCTAACCCTGTCTTGTTGAGAGATAACCATAAAATTTATTTTTGAAAGTATATTGAAAAGAAGATTGAAATGATTAAAGCGGAATATTGATCGTCATTATTCACCCTTCTTAATGGCCAGCGGCCTTGATTTTATTTTAAAAAGTGCCATCTTCCTCCGTGCGCATCCCATATTATCACAGATAACCTTGGACAAGTTGTGTTTATTCATCTCTGAAACGACCCTGCCGTGCGCCCTCCTTCACCGCCGTGTCCGGCTCAGGTTTCTGTTGAAAGGAACGCCCTTGAAAGGTAAACAGCAGAGCTGGAGGAAAACTGAATTATATCCCAGACAAAACGCGTGCTGTGCAGTAAAGCCCCTCTCTTTCTAATAATGACTAAGTCTGCCGAGCTGACCCCCGATGCTTTATGGCTCACAKAGATGATGGAGGGGCAAACTCGGAGCTCATTTTTCTTATAAAGTTTCTCTCACAGAGCACATGAAATATTCTGCTCTTTTTTATTTACACACACAAGCCTTCACACACACGATGTGGACAATGTCCATCTGCCAAGCACTTCTGCGGAAATGTCAGCCGGTGTGTTGAAAGGATCAGATAGGTTTTTGATGTTGCACATGCGGTCAGGTGGAAGAGGAAGAGAGACAAGCTTGATGGGCATCAGGTGTAATTTTGGTAACTGCTTTGGCAGCTGATGACTCACAATTCAGACAACGCAGGCTGAGCACCTACCTGGAGAGACGCTGGCTCCGAGCAGACGAGCTGCCTGAAATAAAAACATCCACTGACCTTTGTGCATGAAGATCATTGAAGCTTATCATCTCCTTCAACTTCTCAGCAGAGAGCCCTAAAGGTGGAGGCATGTCAGATATTGTTAAAGTTCAGGTGTACAATGATAACGTGCTGTAGCTGCATGGTGTAGAGACAAGTGGGATTTTTTGACCTGCAGAGAGCAGGTGGTGGGGCTGAGGGCGWGCACTGGAAGAGGCCCTACATTTGTTTGGATGTAAGTTTCTGTTTTTTATAATTGAGTAAAGTTTATTTATATAGCACCTTTCATAGATATAAAATTACAAAGTGCTTCACAACAAAAGCAAGAAAATAGTTTAAAAATCAGCAAAAACCGACCCCAAACATCATAGATAAAGGCCCTAAAGCACTAATAAGGAAATCTTTTACCYTATTAGTGCTTCAGTGCTTTGAGGGAACTGTGCCCACCTCTGATCAATAATTACAGAAAGCTAACACTATAGGATGGTTAAAATATAATGTAAACCATGCAAAAAATACAATGGAAAAAATGGATATTAGCAAAAATCAGAATTGAGCATTAAGACCTGCGTTGTGAATGTAGCCTAATCCATCTTGCAAGATCTCACATGAGCTCACACCTCATTTACAAGATATGACTGAAACAGCAATAACGTGTCATTATAAAATGATTTTTTTCCTTAAGATTCCTTCATGAAACATAGTAAGAGWGTGCATTCTTTCAAGAAATGCTAGCCCTTTACTTATTTATGTAGATTTACCAAATGCATTATTAATAGAAATGAAAAAAAAAACTTAGATTGTGAGCAAAAACTGTTGCCTTTACTGGCTTGGTGTTGTCACCTCTGGTAAATTTTCACACTTTTCTCCAGCTCTTTACCTCATGATCAGACAAATGAGAACAGGAACAACCTGAACTCTTGCCAGGGAAATAAAATATGGGCCACAAACGTTGTCCCTGCAGTGACCCGGTGGCACGTCTCCTGACAAAGTGATTCTCAGGACTGTTTCCTGTTGAGATTTATTTGATCTTTATGGCACCGCTCACAGTTTATATTCTGTAGCCGGAGATAAAGCAGACAAAGTGGAGCTCGGATTTGCTGTACACAGGAGGCACAGATGAAGTTGAAACCCAGTGACTGTCAGACGTTTAGCAAATCTTGGGTTCAATTCTTCAAAATATGACAAAGGAAAAARCCTTTGTAGTACTCTTTATGTTTGCATTCAAAAGCTTCATTTTACCATGAGTGTTTGCTAAATGCATAAAAGCATACCTATTAGTCATTCTACTACATTATTTCTCCAAATGTTGATTTATTAGTTTAAAATAAAAGTCGTATCTCATTTCAGCACTTTGCTACTTGTTTGCTTTCTTGACACAAAGCTGAAATAGAAGCCTTATTTTCACCCATTGTTAGGCAGCAATTTGCATGTTTAAATGCATTTTTGTGATCTCAGTATTTTTCACAGAATGTTCCCGGCTTTTTAGCAACACTGTTATCTTCTTTGTGAAGCAAGCATTAGAAAAGGAGCTAAGTCTGATTCAGTATAAGATCATAAAAAAACTGCTTTGAAGATGCAACTGGAAAAAAAAAAACCTTGTACAAAGTGTTTTTGTGTGCTGCTTCATTTATGGACACCTAATTATTTTATTCCAGTTCAGTTTATTTATACTGCATATATTCAAAAGAAAAGTTATCTCAGGACAATATACAAAACAAAACCAACAATATGGTCAAATCAATTACCCTTATATAATACAATACATTCACATACTATTTATAAAAATCGTCYATCTAAGGAAGCCTGAAAACTGATCCAAATCTTCATTTCATTGTAATCCTCCATCCTGAGCAGAACATCAGTGACAGTGGAAAATAACAACCTTTTAACAGGAAAAAAATCTCAGCAGAATCAGGCTTAGAATGAGCGGACATTTGACTCAACTGGCTGGATTTTTAGAAAACAGGAAAGAATGAAAAACACAGATGGATCAGTCCAGGTCTAGTTTCTGTGAAAAAAAAAAGATGGAAATAATAGTAAATACAAATACAGAGAAAACAGCCGAGTCTTTCAGCAGTCTTGTTCAACTGCTCCACAAAACAATCTATGTTGTTTGCATGCACAWCAGCCGGCTTCTGGAAATGGAGCAGTGCCACCATTGTTGTCTGAGTTCTTTTCTGCATAAACAGACACGTCTACAACCTTTTGACCAATCACGCAATCACTCTGCGCGTTCGACTGAGGAAAGGTTTGGCTCGGGCCTTGTGTTGATATAGCGCGGACGAAGCTACTCATGACAAAATAACGCGATTTTCATCACACAACTGCTTCAATGGGAGCCAATTTTGCAGCTTCTGATGGCGTATGCAGGGCCCTTGAAAAATTGGTAACTCTGGAAAACCAAGGCARCCCTGACTTTAGGACTCATCAAAATCTAAATTTTTAGAGTGTCATCCTTATGGASAGAAACTGGAAGTTCAAGTAGTAGTCAAAACAATATTGATTTTTAGCATTCTTTTTACAGGCTGGTTAGGGATGTTGTAACCAAGCCATAATGTTACACATCCTTTCACATGTATGCCGTTCAAATTTCATGCAGCTAGCACTTTCCTTTTTCAAGTTAATCTTAAAAAACATGTTGCTTCCTGCCTGACCCGATCAAGCTACTCCCCGCTGCCTCCAGCCTCATACCCCACCATCAATCCGACCAATCATATCTCTTGGGCCATCTCCACCCACATCAAGACCTCCGCCAATCACGAGCAGGGATGTCTCCGCCCACATTAAGACCTCTGCCAATGACGATTTGGGCCATCTCCGCCCACAGGACAAAACCTACTGCAGAGACCCCTTACTCTGGAAGTTGGTTCCACAAAAAAGGAGCCTAATAAATGAAAGCTTCGCCTCCTATTCTACTTTCAAAAACTTCAGGAACTACAAGTAAACCTGAAGTATGAGAGCAAAGTTTTTTGTTAGGAAAAAAATGGAACAGTAAAATCTTAAATATAAGGAGGAGTGTTGGCTCTCAACAGATTTTTAGTAGCAGCAAATGAAAACTCTCCAGATAATTTTATTAACATCCAGATGGTAAATAACTACAGTAGCCCAACCTGGAACTGATAAATGCATGAACCAGTTCTTCTGTATCATTTTGAGACAATGTTTCTAATTTTAGTAATAATGGGCCTCATGCAAGAACATGTTCATATTCTTATCCTAAATTTCTCTTACTTTTGTTCGTACAAAGGGTTCGTA
>NW_013952426.1:3303995-3318718 GCF_001266775.1 Austrofundulus limnaeus | reverse complement strand
GTTCTTGCATGAGGCCCATTGTGCATGTGGAAAAAGGTGGCACGGTGGCTCAGTTGGTAGAGCCGATGCCTCTCAGCAAAAAAAAGGTTGCTGGATCAAATCCCGGCCTGGGGACCTGGTAGAGTTTGCATGTTCTCTCCGTGCATGTGTGGGCTTTCTCTGGGTACTCTGGCTTCCTCCCACAGACCAAAAACATGACTGTTAGGTTAACTGGTAACTCTAACTTGTCCCTAGGTGTGAGTGAGAGAGTGAATGGTGTTTTGTCTAGTTTGTRTCTGTCCCTGTGATGGACKTGCGACCTGTCCAGGGTGTACCCYGTCCCTCACACAGTGACCCTAAAAGGAAGAAGTCAGTATAGATAATGGATGGATGGATGGAAAARTGTGATTCTTGTAATAATTTAATGTGACTGTTCATAAGACATTTCACTGTATTGATGGTGCTCCACTGGTTTAGGAAACGTTTTGTGTTAATTTGTTGTTTTAGCAGTAAAGATGCACCCACAATATTATTTGGAAAGCAGAAGAAAGAGACATGATTTAAGGAGTACAGTGGGATTTGTTCCCTCAGGCTGAGTCTGGATTTTCACTTTTTAACCAACATCTCAACTTTATTTTCTAAAAAAACATTTGTACTTAATGCTCAAATCTGAGAAACAAACCGAAACAATCCTTACACTCATTATTTTGTCTGAATGGCCCCAATRAGATCAAGAACTTGTATCGTATCGTATCCCATTGTATTGTTTAGAATCGTATTAAATCGAATTGCATTGTTTCATATTGACAGATTGTCAGATCGTTGGGTAGTTACTTCATTAGACAGAAGTTACATGAAAATAAAATATCTGAATACACCAGCAAGTAAWTGGTGAGGGCACCTATCTTTGGAAAAACGTGTCTTTGATCTAATATAGAGCCATGTTCCAAACAGATATATATCCTAAGTCATATTGATTTTTGTTTTTATAGTTGTATGCTGCATATTAGCCGAAGTACCAGTGATGCCATTTTAACAGGCATGGCAATTTAGTGTTGAGTAATGAAATCTGCTAAAAACCTAAAGGCTGCAGCTATTTTGTGCTTATATAACATAATATATGAAAGAAAAAACCCAAAATCTAACAAAGAAACAAGAATCTGAATGTCTTTTATTGCCTATTACACATAATCTGGCAGCTTTTCTCACAGAACCACATCATCTAGTTAATACAAAAATACTCTGCAAAAAGACTTAGGAAGTCCTTTTAGAGAAAGAATCTTTTGTTTTCTATGAGACCAAATTAATAGTGAGCATTTTCAGTTACTCTCAGAGGCTTTAACACGAGCTAGAAAGAGATATCTGTTTGGAGGCACTTGTCCTGACCTGCACAATAACAAGTATCCTTTTATTAAAAATAATAAATGAAGGTGGGGATTTAAAAAAAAAGGTTGCTTTGACACAGAATATCCTAATTCAGTTTTGACACCTGGTGACATTTTCTTCACTTTGCYTCAGTTATTTTAGTTATTCTTCTGTTTTTGGTGATATTTCCTTCTTTTGCTCTTGTCTTTTTCTGTTTCTCTTTGGAAGACCTTGATTATCAACTCTTGAGGTGTTTTTTTTTAAAAAAAGGTTTTATCATTATAAACCACATTTCCCCACATAGTCCACATTAGTACAGAAGAATAAAATACTCCAGTTAAAGCTGCAGATGAAACCMAACTGGAGTTAAAAATGGATCTGATGCTTCAGATATCCTCCRTTTCAAACGTCCACCATCGCCTCACTGCTTCTTTTCTGTTGCTCTCCTGAATGTGGTGAAAAAGACAATGAAAACTTTTGTTACTCAGAACTGACAAACTATATCTGAACATGAACTTCACTGTAATTTCAGTATGCTGTGTCAGAAAGTGAAGCACACAGAGACACATTGTTCAAAGCGATTCTGCAGAAGGTTCTGTAACGTAWACGAAACACGGAGGGAAATCTGCCTCTCTTCAGATTCGTTTTACCTTTGTCTTAAAAAAAAGGAAAGTGACAGAAAGTAGTGAGTTCATAAGTTTATAGAGTTAGCAACTATATGCTAATAAAACTGGGGGGGAAAACATTCTACCAATATAATTTCATAATTTTACAAAACCTTAAAACAAAATCTGTGGTTTTCAACAATAATGAGATTTTTGCAGAAAGAGGGTTTAAACGTGCATGTTAGAGGCACATCACATGCATGTATACACTCTAAGTCTAAGCTTTGCATGTGAAAGTTTTAATGAAGGAACTCACTATCTACTAAGACATTTATGTTGTATTTGTATTTTTGTGTTTATTATTTTAACGCTCAGTGTCCATGTTCCTTTTTTTGTTTTGTGTTAACCTGCTCCTCTGTGTTCCTTCTCAGCTCCTCCCACTCCTGTTTCTCTCCTCACAGGTGTTTGTCGTTTGAGTTTGTTAGTGTCCCTATGCATTGTGTGTCTTTATGTCAATTAATCAGTTCTGCGTTTCTTTGGCTCCCTGCCTCGTCTCATTTTTCTCTTTGTGTTTTCTCTTTGTGTTTCCTCCAACTTGGCCTCATTCTTGATTTAATAAATTGCTTTGTTTTTGARCTCCTTGTGCCCACCTGCTTCTGGGTCCAAACTCCTTTAAAAGCCCTGACAAGGCCCTGTCATGCTGATAGTTTAGACAGTTTATTCCAAAGTATAAACAYGTTGTCCAACATGCTGGCATACGCTGAATATGGGATAAAATAATCAAGTGGAAGCCTATTTTGGAAGTATACCACATTTACCACATATAACCATTGAATAACTTACCCTTAACTTGAGTTTTTTTTATTAAAATATGGAGAACTTATGCATGTTGGAGTTTATTGCAATTAGAGCAACTGTCACAGAGCTGCTTGAGTTGTGTTAAAGTCTGTTCAGTGGTTCATGAGATATKTTGCTAACAAATAGTAAATTCACATAAACACAGAATATTCCAACCATAYCAACCATGTAACAAGAATAAAAAAAAGCTTTAAAATTACAGATATGGTATTGAAGGAAAGACAATTTAGAAAAGTTACTTTTTCTAAAATCTTTAAAAATTTTCTGAAGGGCAGATGGCTCAATTATTATAATGAAAAAAACATTATAAAAGTTTAAGAAAAGTCAGAATCATTACATTTTTAGTATAATAGAATAGATCTCTGTAAAAACTTGCCCCAAAGATTCAGATCGGTCCAGGATAAAATCAAATTTAAYGATTGGAAAATGTCAAATGTGTCTCTTTTCATCACAGTTTCAACAGGAAAAGGAAATTATTGAGCAAAACTAACCAAAGTTATTGTTTTATTCTTTTAGTGCTCATTTTGTGTCTTGTTTAGTGCTCAGTTGTTTATCGTAGCATCACTGATTACAAGTCAAACAAACCCAAAGCCCCCTGTTGTTTCCCTGGTAAAACGAGTATTTTTAGCCCCAATCCTGCCAACAAGCAAACCTGTAGGTCCCCCCTCCTCCTCCCCACGTCTCCAGCAGTAAAACATTGTGCTGTCAGATTGTTGACTTTCCCCCTTGTACTGTTCACACTCTGGGGAGTTATCTCATGCCCATAAGCTGCTGCTGGATACTTTCCCCAAGAGAGGTTAGGACCTGCTGTCAGCGTAAAGTTAGGCTGAGATGGAAACAAGGTTTGGGACACAGGTGAAAAAGRCATTCATACATTAACAGATGAGAACTTAAGTTACTTCTCACCTCTCAGCACTCTGACAGGTCTGCTTTTATCTGCAGGGGTTCAAAGTGAGGGGGGTATTTGGGATTCCTTTAACAGATAAATCCATCCTCCTTCTGCCCCCCACCCCACCCGCTCCTTCCATAATTCACAAAGAAAAAAAGATACAGGGGTTTCAGGTTTTTTTCTGCACTGAGTTGAGCCTCACCTTTGCAGCTCCATGTATAATTCTTTTGTGGCAGATGCTTTTCTCTTCCATCCTGGTCTAAGAGAGCGCTGCCTTTTTCTTCTCTTTGACTCGTTGTGGTCAGAAAGACAGTCTCTCGGGATTTCTTTGTTTCTCAGCAATGCAGATATAAGTGGCACCTCGGCGTCTTTTCAGGTTTTCTGTGCCTCTGTGCCTTCATGAATGTGCTTTTATGCGGGAGGATGAATGAAGCGTTGGGAATCCAGGTATTTTATGCGTACACATCAGTTAAAAAAAAGCTCATTCATAGAGCGTGAAGCCACACTATGCGTGTGTATGTGTGTGATTGTTCGTCACTTCACAGTGGCTGCGAATGAGCTGCTGCTGTAGTGGAGCATCTGTACGCGGTGTTTGCTTGATTAATGGAAGGGCTATCCAAAGAAAGAGAGTTTGGACAGCAGGCAAAGAGATGAATCGTGATTAAAATTTTCAATCTCGTTAGGTTGTTGACAGCTCACAATCGATGACGAGGATCTGCCTCCGACACTAACGAACCAAAAGCTCAGAGTTGATGAGTTTTAGAAGGCATGGCAAAAGTAAGGAGAAAATAATTAAGTTATTTATTGCCCCAATTAATCAATTCACTCAGACACATGATGTACAGTCATGGTAAAATGGTAACACACCCTCTTTCAGTTCTAAGTTTTCACTTGTTTGAATGTGTTTACAAAAAATAATCTGATCTTTGTCAGGATTTCAACATATCCTCAAAAGCAGCCAGACATGACACTGTTTTTCTTTATTTAACAAAACCTGAAATAAAATGCAGAATAGTGAAGGCATGTCCTGCTAATCAAGTGATCATCAGTAACTGTTAGTATTTCTATGAGAACCAGTTATGTCAGGTTTTCTCCAGATCACTTAGGTGTGTGTTCATCCAGTGTCAAAGAGGAATGGCATCAGCAAYGACCTCAGTAAAACAAGTTGTCTTGTCCATCAATCCTGTTGCTATTGTCGAGCAAATATAATCTGAAGTCCATCCGACAGTGTGAGAGATTATTTATGAGTTCAAATCATTCAAGATGCTTGCCAATGTTTTATACATTCCTGGAGATTTACCCCAMGGTCAGGCAATGCAATGCTCAAAGTATCTGAGAAAAAAAAAACAAAACGAAACCAAACAAGAACTCCAAACTCAATTTGTTAAATTTGGATAAAATGAAACTCTACAAGTATGACTAAAATTTGATAAGAAGCCAGGATATAACACAATCTCTTTAGAAAAATAATATGACAACTTGGTAAAGATTTKTAGTATTGAATTTAAACAAATCACTAGACTTCTGAAACAATGCCTTTCAAAACATCCCCACAAATTTAAAAATATTTGATCAAAGTGCGTAAAGTCATGTTTAAAGAAAACAAATACATCAGTTAAAGAAAAAAGCTCTTRTCAGTAGTTAAACATGGTGGTGGATTGGGCTTCTGTTGCAGTCACAAGATCTGGGCATCTTGCTGTCAAATGTGAGGCCGTCTACCCAACAGCAGAAGCATCAACCAAACTGGGTCATGCAAGCCCAACAGCAAATTATCCAAATGTTACTATCAAAAGAAGCCAGGAAGCTGTCATGTCCCAGTCAATGTTCAGTCCTAAACTACATAGCAATAATTTGTCTGGTCCACTTCTGGCTCACACAATGCACTCGGTCAAGACATTAACATTCGGTCAAGATACTGCAAAGAACAATATCCCTTTTGTGGTCCAGGTGTGGTTTGCCAGAGGTGGTCCATGCATGGGCCAATACCACATAAACCAAACCACAACTGCGCCAGTTGCGGCAATGACAGGTGGTGGGCAGCAATAATCCAAATGTTAGTTGCGCAAGATTTAAAGAGCTTGCAACTTTATTTAGGTGCACTTGTGCTCAGTAGAACTTAAAAAAGCACAAAATTGACCCGGAGCTCACCAAAGTACATTCCAGTGATAACATGAGACACTCTTGCAAAATACTGCCAACTAGAGACACATCATTTGACTTTTACAGCATCACAAATATTGACACAGTTTGGGGAGGTGATTTGTTGAAACAGACTTTTGGCTCATGGTGATAAATACACAGTTGTTGAGGATTTCTAGTTCTGCTGCTTCTTGGTCATTTCCTTTATGCTTATGGTAGGGCTTCAGTAAGAAAGCATGCAGGATATATGTAATTTTCAATTGTTTCTTGGAGAACTGAAGAAATGCATTCTGGGTACCAGATAGTGTGATGATGATGGGAAGCAAAAGCATGGTGAACAGGAAACAGTCTTCATGTCAAAATAAGAGCATGAATTTAAACTTTTCCCTACTTATGTTATGGCTCTTGTTACCGGCCCTTCTCCATGAGCACAATTCTACTCCATTTGGTTCGAGTCGGTTCGATTCTGCTCAGGTGTGTGTCCCACGCTGTGTGTGTGTGTATGATTATGGGTGAGTGTCCACAGCCCTGTTGTGTTAAAAACGTGTGGTTTTACTATTTAGTATTTTATTTATTTATTTATTTATTGTTGCTGTGCTGTTTATACTGTAAGTGCTTTTGTAACCGTGGGTGGTCAGTTTGTTCGAAAACTCCCGGGATATCTGCTCGGCTTCGTCTCTTTCACCTCTCTCCAGGAAGTGTTTGCAAGTTCTGCTTTTCCCAAGGAGGAAGTATGCACATGTAATGCCTTTCCTCTGTCAATCAATCCTATAGCTAATCCACGGACAGCATTCAGCTGACGTCAAAATCATGAGCATGCTGTACTCGCTTCAACCCAGAACCATCGGAGAAGAGGACAAACTGCACGGCTGAACTTGGTTCTATGCATTTGGAACCTGGAGACACATTTGGCCGAAGCCAAACCCATATCAGAACCACAACAAAGTTGTGGACGCAACTTTGTGCACGCAAGTGGAGAAGGGCTATGACTGGAAGTGTCGCCCAGAACTCGCTCCCCGCCACGTAAAAGCAAAGAATTGAGGGAATTGTCTCAAATAAAAACTGTGACCCAGAAGAACTGTCAGCTAGAGTATATAGTTTCTGTGAACAAACACACATCTGAGGGCGGGCTGTTTAAATACAATGACTCTGCATTGTATTGATGTGGTGGCTTTCTCCCTTCGCTGTTAAAAATACTGAAGATCAATAGTTGATAAAATAATTAAATTAGTGCTACCACATTTTTAAATTTAGAAAGTGAAAATCCACACAGTTCAAAAATTGTTTTTGCAAAAGTCCTAATGTGCAAACGAAACATTTAGGTTTGCAATTAGCGCTAGAGCGCTATAGGGGACTAGTGCCCTCCACCCGATATGGGTCACATAAACCAAACCACAACCAGGCATGCTGTGGCATTGACCCATTTGGGCCAGYTCACAAGTGAGCCAGTTGTGACATTGACAGATTTGGGTCACATAAACCAAAACACAAAAAGGCAAGTTGTGGCATGCCTTTTTGAAAACATTGCCATCGTTGCCAAACCTGGCTCACATCAGATTGACAAACCACTTGCCACACCAGCAGTCAGCCAGCAGTGCCAGCTTGACAGCAGGTCTGGCCACACCTGTTTGCTATGTGGGTCAGTTGGAAAGCTGTGTCATGACTCTATGTGCTGTGCATTGAAGAATGGCTGCAAATTAAGCAATTCTGTGAAGGACAGTGGAACAAAATTTCTCTACAGCAATGTGAGAGACGGATCAAATCAAAAAGAAAATGACTAATTCAGTTTCTTGCATTTTAAGATGGTTCTACAAGCAGTTTAATTTATTGTGATTTGTTTTTTTTATAAACTGTTGCTGCTCCTTTGGTGTGCATTGGTTAAACAAATAATGACAGAAAGTAACATGCCATTTATTGGTTTTCATCCAAGGTTCCCTATGCCTTGGTTGAAGAACTAAAATGGCAAAATGATTTCAACGTGACCTTACATTTTGGAGTCTGTTCTTACTCGTAGAAAAAATAATTAAAGTATGTGTTTTAAGTAAAGCATTTGCTACCAACTGCCTCACCCTATTATCCTAATTTACTCATTCGTAAAATGTAAAGCTAAAGGTGCTGCCCCTCATTCTTGTTGGTTCCGCAAGAATGAAAACAACAGTGGTTCCATATTAGACTGTGAAAGTCTAATGAGAAAATATGAGCTCTGCTTCTGCTTCGTACTGCAGCACCCAATTATGCTCACTTATGCTGCGCACTCTGTATAATGGCATAACCATAGTTCTCCCTAAAGGTGCCCCAGCACAATCTGAAAGGCTGTGACACAAATCAATACGTCTCAGAGCTGTCTCCATTGTGTTCTGGCTCAAATTTCTTTCAGAAAATGATGTAAAAGATTATAGATTCAAAGAATGAAAGGGTTTTTYAGTCCTACTTGGCTCCTTTAAAAGAAAAGTTCACATTGTCAGAGCTTTTCACCAGGAAAATGTTTTAAATTTGTGCTCAGTGCTGTGTTGATATTCAGCCCAGCATTCGACCACCTGCCCCAGGCTTGTTAACAAGGTGCCCGTGGCAATGATTGCCTGGCCATCAAACTCCCAGCTGATAAGTTCCTCTGGGAAGGAGAGAGACGAGTTCTGTCATTGAATTTCCCCTGATCGGCTGCTCATGCTGTACATTTGAGATAACACTCAGCCTATCCCAGCCTCACACTGTCTATAATGGCCTCGGTCACGTTTTCTTTTCCTATACAACTTATTCCGTAAAATCTTCACAGCGTGTTTCGCCCAATCTCATGTAACTACTGGATCTATCCTGCTTGGTACATTTTTATCATCTGATGACTCGATTTATAAGGACAATTATAGTGCTGTTGCCTGTCGTCAAGATGGTAGCTGACCAGACACCTGTCAGTTCTAATGTTGCAAGGCCAAGGAAAGAGATTGGCTGATTGATTGAAGTGTGAGTGCACGATGGGTGAGGGACATGGTGACAGGCCTGTGATTGACACAGATGAGAGAGGGGGAAGGAGGTTGGAATGGAGCAGCAATGTAGACAGGATGCTAAAACAAAAGCAGTGGAGGAAAATTTACAAAAATAAATACATGAGGAAGAGACAGGTGGTGAGTGGGAGAGGTGGGGAAAGATTCATGAAAAATAAAAGGCTGCTTAGAGAAAGCGAGGCTAAAAGAAACGACACCGAGGACACAGAGAGGATGCGAATGGGTGAAAGGTATTCCGGGAGGAACCTCCTGGCTTCAGTCATGCCCCACTGAATGTGCTGACAGGGTCTGCTGTCTGCGGCACCAAGAGGAGCAAGTGTCATACACCCAGACAGAGCACACAACACTGCTCAGGATAAAATGAAACTGGCGTTGTGCAATTTATAACACTCAAATTTCACAAACTACACACAAAAACTCCTGTTTTACAAAGTGTGCTACTTTGGTCAACAAGAAAGGAACATTCAGGGAGACACTTTAAAACCATCAAGTCTGTTCTCCACTTAGAGGCTTTAAATGTTTAAATATTTTTTTTGTCCTTACAACTGTGGTGCTGTTGTTGTCTGGTGTCTGCAGCTGCAGTTATCACAAAATATGTGCAGTGCATGGCTTTTAGACCATATTTTGCAAATCATTTTCCCCACAAGTTCATCACAGGGTCGCATAAGTCGTGTTTCCATCAACCTTTTTCTATAAGCATTAGTAAAGGTGAATGGAAACAGCAACATTCGCAAAAACTTCCTCAATTTTGCAAAATGGTTTTTATGTTCGCTTGAGGTGGTTTTTGAATTTTACGAAAAAGAGTCAATGTGAAAAATATCACCTGAAGTTCTGACATAGCGAGCATTTACCTGGATCAGCTGTTCCTACTCTCCAATAATTGTACCGGCTGCAGCTGCAGCTGGACCCTCCTCCTGCTGTCGGCGTCTTGTAACGTGAAGAGAATTGCATTTCTTTTTCTACATTTCCAGACAGCATGTAACATCACCAGTTGATATGACAGAATAATTACAACTTTCTCAATAGTAGCAACACATTCCTGATGACTATTCTCCGTGTCCCGAGATGTGTAGTCCTGCAACTTTGCAACTTTACTTCCTGTTTACTACAACCATGTGTTATGTTTACGTCTGACATAATTATATTTTGCGTAGCCTGGTTGATTCGTTCCAAACCAGTTGATGGAATGTACATCCCAGTTGATGGAATGTACATCTGATCTGCATTACTTTTATTGCAACATTTTAAAAGTTCACTCAAAATTTGCATTAAAATTGGATGGAAACACATCTATTGAGACAAACAAGACAAACAACCATTCACTCTCTCACTCACACCCAGAGACAACTTAGAGTTACCAGTTATTCTAACAGTCAAGTTTTTGGTCCATGGGAGGAAAGCAGAGTACCTGGAGAAAACCCACGCATGCATGGCGAGAACATGCAAACTCTACCCAGAAAGGTCTCCAGGCTGGGATTTGATCTGGTGACCTACTTGCTGAGAAGCATCAGCTTCACCAACTGAGCCATTGTGCCGCCTAAAGCTTAATTGTAAACTTGAAACTGTAAAGCAATTCAAACATAAAGGTGCACAAGGTCAGATTAACCATTTAGGAGCATTCAGCAGGGTGGTTGCTTAGGGGTATAAACTGTTTCAGTCTTTTAGTTGGGAAGTCTTTTAGTCCAGAAGGATTACCTTGACGTTCCTGAGACAAGAACTTTACAGTTCATTTAATGAGGGTAGAGGACAGCCAACTACCTGCTGGGTGACCTTGATGAACCTGTGGAACTCAATCTTCTGTACTGTGCAGCTGGAGAACCATGAGACGGTAGAACCAGCATACTCTCTTCCGTGCAGAAGTAGAAGGACATCCACAGTCTCATAGAGATGTTGATCTTCTGAGAATCCAAGAATTTCCCCGACAACTGTTTACATAAATGCAGGCAATTGTGTTGCCCCAAAATGCTGCATAAACTTACTGAAATGTAGACAACCTGTGGGAACAGGTGGTGTTTAGTTTGCAGCRCAGCTCAAGGTGCATGTCTTGCTTTGCAGGAGTTTTGATAATTAAACAATTACACCAAATTAATAATTCCTTTAGCAAATTCTGACCTCACTGTCCAAGATTTACAGCCCCAAACCTCCTGAACACAGTAAAATAGTTCAAAATGTGTGCTGTTAGATTGTCTCTGCAGAGAAGTACACCAGCTTATATTTAGTTTGTCAAAATAAATGAAAAAGATACTTCTTCAAAATGCAAATATCCAATTTTCTTCAGGAATATCTTTGTTTTATGGGAGCCTCAGAATTTTCAAAGTGTTCAAGTTTTCTGAACGACGATCTGTTTATCTTGTCTCTGCACACATAATGGCAATGAAAGGATTGTTATGTTAATACAATCTGGCAAATAGTCACTTTATTGACTTGTCAGCTGTGTGGGCAGACAGTATTGAGAAATCACTGTAGGATGTCTACTCGTGTTTGAAGACAAGCAAACTGACTGATATCTGACATTTTGATTTGGCTTTGGGTTTTCATTTGTGTCTGGAGTGCACAAGAGACATCCTGAAAGTGAGTGTGATAAATGAGAGCCTGGTAACCTTTTTTTTCTCGCTTGAGGCTCAGTAGGCAACAAAGTCAATCAGCATGAACWGCTCGTATCTGAACTGACATTTTAACCAACTGAATAAAAGATAGTATCAATCTAGCTTATTAATCACACATCACAGTGATTTAGAGATGGCTTTTGTGTCCTAGCTGGTCCCTTTTCTCTTTTGCTCTGCACTGCTGTTCCTCTCATTCATAAGTTTTTTTCTGTGGTACCTTATCTATGTTTCACACAGCAGAATGATGACAAATTTGTGCTTATCTATTTTAGAGATGTAAAGAAAGTAAATTATGTCATTACAGGGGTATAAATGGAAGCATGTTCTGGGCCTAAAAAGCCCTTTATACTTGTAAAATCTGATTGCTGCCCTGTTAACAGACCTGTCCCGCTTGTCTATGGCTTCTCCTACCTGTCTGTGCAGCTCCATTTTTAATTAACGTTACACAATGATTAAAGTTTGGCTTAATTATCTTTATCTTTTTCCTCTCAGGGTGTTCAAGTCTCCGTGGGAAACTGAATGAGACGCTTCGTAAAAGACGTTGGGGGAAAAAAATCACAGCTCAGGGAAGGCTTTTTGAGCTAGAGAGAGATATTAGACCGTGCTGGGGGGAAAAAAAGAGAAAAGGAGTGATTGACACCTGCCCTCCAGCCTGGTGTGAAGGGCACAGCATGGGAGAGTGAGAGGAGGGGAACGACAGGAAAGAAAACACCGGAGAGAATGAAGACAACCAGAAAACAAGACCTGCCTTATTACACACCTCGCTCAAATTAGAACGTCTCGCTACATGACAAGATGATTGCAAGAACTTTAGTTTTATTGGTTATCCTGTCTCTGTGGGAGGGGCTTTTGGGAGGCACCTCTGCCAGTAAGATTGTACGCAGGAGAGGAGTGGGCGGATCACACTTGGTGAAGCTAGGGGACAGCAGATCTGCAGACCAATGGGATAAGGGCGAGGATTCAAATGCAACGCCTATGGTGACTCTAAGAAACCTGGTCAATCACGAACAGGCGAGTGCTGCTGGGTCACTGGCTTACTCCAAGAGTCATCCTTCATCAGTATCCAACAAGGAGAGGCAGTCTTTCAAACCCAAGCGTGAGGTGGATTCTGTCAGTAAAAAAGACATGACTCCATACATATTATCCAGCAACAAACCTTTATACCAGGATGTGAAAAAAGTTAGGAACAACACAAAAAGTGTTGAGACTTCCAGTTCTGGAAGGTCAGAGAAAACTTTCACGATCCACCATAAGTCGGAACTGCACTCCAATAAAACCAGGTTTAAATCAAGCTTTAAATCCAGGAACAAACCTGATCTGAGTGTCCACACCACAGGTACGCCCGGGAGAGGGTTAAGCTTAGATTCAAACCGAAAGCTAAATCTCACCGGTAGTTATGGAGTGCTTAAGCTCCTGTCAAAAGAAAACTTAGTGAGGATTGTCAATTCCCAAATGCAGAGAGTTCCCGGCCTCAGCTTCCCAAGCAAGGGCACCCGGAGCAGGAAGAGAGATTTGATTGACGTTAATCACGGACAGTTAGAGACTCAGAAGGAGCAAAGACAAGATATGGCTGCCACTCAAGCTCACGTTGGATTTGATAATCAGACCGCATTTCCTTATGCAAGCACAGTCACCAGCCAAGATCTTAAACAGGACCAGGGCGTTGATGCCCGTATTAATCCGCCAAGTGAAGCCAAACCAGCTTTGAGCAAAGGGCAGTATAACTCCGACGGTGGTGATAACAAGAGCAAACATCTTGTCCATTTTCTGTCAACACCCCACAGCGAGGTCAGCCTCAGTCCTGCAAAAGAAGCGACGCTCAGCCAAACAGAACCCCCATTTACATCGACAAAACATCTACCAGTGTATGCTCTTCCYGAAACAAATGATCCTCCTCCATCTGTGCTGACAATGCAACCCCTGGGAGCAAGGCTGGGGAACAGAGCAGCAGATTCCCACAGAGACCCATTAACAGAGTCAGCTCACACTGCTCAAACAGAACTCAGCACAGCTCAGTATCTCACAGATGAAGACTACAAACTTGTCAACAGCAGTCATGTCCTGAGGCTCCACCCGGCTCCCAAATGGAGCCACGGCGCAAAAGACACCGAGATGCAAGCTGTCGATTCAGAGAATGGAAAGGGACTTGTGTTTGAAGAGGCAGAGTCTGAGGGGGAAGAGTATGCGCCTGACCCGACGGAGGGAAGGGGGCCACGCTCTCGTAGCAGGAGGAGCTGGATCTGGAACCAGTTCTTCGTGATAGAAGAATACGCAGGGCCTGAACCTGTGCTCATTGGACGGGTAAGGAAAACATATATATATTTTCTCTATTTACAATACAGAAGCTGTGAACACTTTTATGAATATTTTATGAACATTTCAGACAGTTTTGTATGTCTTTTTATATGGGTTATTTAACCTCAGCTTTCCAAMTGTTACACTTCTTATATAGGAGATGATTAGCATAATTTAACCCCACAGTCACGCTCCAAGTTTTCACTGTATTGTTATAACCCTGCAATTGGAATTGATTTACACTCCTACAGTGTGATGTGATGCCTTCCAGGGAGTCGTAAAAATTTCAATGAATCAGTAGTCTACCGAGGCTCAGCAAAAGCCGCAGATCTCGTCTGCCCAAGAGGCTAGTCATGATCACTACCAATCTGCACCCACCAATGGGAATTGACACATCCTGTAGAATTAATAGCTTCACTTTTTTCTACCACCATTGATCCCTTCCCCAGGGCAGACAGCCAGAGTGGTCATGAATGTTCCCTCATTTTCCTGTAGGTCAGACCTGTCGGATCTCCTCCCTCTTGGTCTGCGAGGCCTTACTTATGATATTTTCCTCCCCAGACTGATTTACACTCAATTTGACAGCATTTATCACTGTGTTCCTTCTCAATACAACACGCACAGGGCTACGGTCCCACAGCCCTGTGCACTGCGATTTATTACGCTCATTGACCAGGCGTGCCTCACCCCCTGGTCCCCACCCCCCAGCACACACTCCCTCCTCATTTAAAAGAGTTACGAGTATGGAGGAGGTCACGTCAGCTGGACAGAAGGTGTCTCGAAGCCTGGCGCTTTAATGCCTGYGCTCTCCGTCCCCGGCATGCGCCAACTGTCTCAGAACCCAGCTGGGGTAGATGAGCTAATTTATAAGCCTGTGTGGCCAGTTTGCTGAGCAAATGAATAGTAATGATCCCTGCGTGAGTGCTGCAGGAAACTGCAGAGAGAGAGAGAGAGAGAGAGAGAGAGAGAGAGAGAGAGAGAGAGAGAG
>NW_013952426.1:3296048-3303109 GCF_001266775.1 Austrofundulus limnaeus | reverse complement strand
AAAGAGGACGAGAGGGCGAGAGACACCGACAGAGGCAGTGGGAAACAGGAGAGAGAGAGAGAGAGAGAGAGAGAGAGAGAGAGAGAGAGAGAGAGAGATTGGTGTGTGCGAGTGCCTCAAGTTGTGTGTGAGTGCCTCAAGTTGTGTGCGAGTGCTTCAAGTTGAGCTGGTGTTTATGAACTTCAGCTCAGTGGGAAGTGTTTTGCAGTTGATAGACAAAGAAGGCACGAATTGCTTTGTGGTTTCTTGGGGGGGCCCTAATAAGCAGATGGGCAAAGCTTCACCTGATTTCTGTGCAGCCTCCCTGCTGTTTAGCTAACATTTAATTTGGCTTCTTTTGCTTTTTTGCACCCTGACGGATGAAGGTCTGAGCAGAGTGCTGTGAAGCATTGTTACTGGGCTCGGAGAAGATGCGCGAGGCAGCAGTCCAGCTTACAGATGGCGTTGCGTGTAAAGCCATTAGTGCCAATCTGCTGTGTCAAGCAGGTRTTCATGCCAGCACATTGTATGGTACTCAAGAAGGGAACAATGCCAGGCTACACACACACTCGTCCTTATGATAGTGTTGACACTTGGAGTGCACCCAGAGCACTGTTGTGACTGTGTATTTTGTGCGTGTTCTCAGTCAGAGATGTGTATGATTAGTACCCCACTGTATTACACAGTGACAGCACACATAAATAATGCTCTTATAGATCCTAATACGCTTATGAATTTTTAATCTTCTTGGCTCTAGTGTGGGCGCTATAGGTAAAGAGATCAATGTGAACACACTGCCGTGTTTTCTCCCTCTGTCGCGTGCTTTAATAGAGAGAGTTATTGTAGCGCTGGTAGGTGGGAAGGACAGCGACTGGACTGTTCGAGCCAGAATAGCTCCATCTGCCAGGTCCAGCTCAGTCAACGACAAACACTGTTGCCTCTACTACTGCTTTCCTTTACCCCCTAAGATCAGCTATACAATCTTTTAGAAGCAAACCATTGGTCTGTCTTTTCATCATTGTTTTTCATTGGGAATAAATCTCTTCTAAAGCTGGAAACAAGAGCCAAGGCTCTTATCTGTGATGTCAGCGGGAGACAAATGCTCTTTTTTCTTAAACTGATAATGAATTATGGGTCAGTTTTGTGAAACAGCAACCCAGTGTAGTTTYTATTGGATTTTGATAATTGCTTGCTCTGTTGCGAACAATTTTAGAGACTGAAAAGATGCTTAAAGGGACCCATTAGTTGTAACATTAGACTTTATTTGATAAACACATTTTAACTGTAAAATAAAGACTATAAAAATACTGTAGGCTGTTTAGTTTTGTAATTTTTTTAAATATATTTCAACACGGACGGAGCCATTTTATTTACACACAAAGCATTCTGGGTAAATGATGACGTGGATAGGTCCTCGGTGTGAGCGAGCTATATCCACCCTGAAGGTTAATCTTGGACAATATCTGATGATCGACTCTTTTAAATGAAACCAGAGAGCGTTGACAGAGAGGAGAAGGTAGAAATGACTCAGCCTGTAACTGAAAATATGGATGGAGGACAACAGAGCTGCTTCATGGAAGAAGAAACTCAGCTTAGCCTGTTAGCCTTTGCAGTAGCACCAACGCTATATTGCCTTATATGTATTAGCCCGTCGCTAGCGCGACATACAAGTTAAATTGTGGTCCTCCATCCATATTTTCAGGGTGGATATAGCTTGCTATAGCCTCGCACCGATAACCTATCCACGTCATCATTTATCCAAAATTCTTTGCGTGTAAATAAAATGGCACCGTCAGTATACTATATTTTTAAACTTTTAGTTTAAAAATTATAAAAACTAAACAGCCTACAGTATTTTTACAGTCTTTGTTTTACAGTTAAAATATATGTTTAATAAATAAAATCTAATGTTACAACTAATCAGGGATCCCTTTAAAGAAGCCATGAGTAAAGCAACCATTGCCTATCTTCTGTTGTTGGAGATGTGCCTTAAAATGCTTTTTTTCTGTCAGGGATCTAAGATTGCCTTTTGACAAAGTTGTGTATGGATTTCCAAGAACTGCCCAAAAAGAGCACAAACCCCCTTCACCACATTTATTAGAAGTGAGTTGTGTGACTGACTGTATCTCTTCCTCACACACACATACACAAGGACAGAGTCACATACACAAACACACACATACACAAARCTATGTTGCTATATTTTCTCACACTGAAGTGTCGCTTGCTGGTGATAATTGTGAATTTAATTGATACTGTCACATGGTCTGTAATGGGGTTTCAAGTGATTGCAGAGGCTGAGTGAAATAAACGCAGAATATTTTCTCTTTTTTTCTAGGAGAAAAGGCGCCTCAGCAGAGCAGGGATTAAAAGGAAAAAAGTAAAAGAAAAACACCCCTTTCTGATTAGCTTTTCTTCTCCTCTTACGCTTCTCTTGAAATGCAAACTCCCTAATACCTCGTGTGGAGAGAAAACGTGACAGGAGCGAAACCGTTTCTTCCTCTATGTTAGGAAATTCCATCTTGAACCGACTCACCTTTCATAAAAGCTTTAGTGTTTGCATTACCTAGCAGCCCGTTGGCTAATGTGCATTTCTTTCCAACTCGTACAGCACAAGAGGAAATGGACCTGGGCGATCTTCATCATTAGCATATCATTAACATCATAATGTGCATTTGAAATTCACAAAGTAATAAAGACTATACAATTAACATTGATGTCTATGTACCATGGATAGTACACAGGAGGAAAATTTAACCTGCAGAAATCAATACAAAACAAGATAATATTAATGTTTGATGTMGAATAAAACCAACTGTGCAACGTTCATCCATACTAAGTGCCAAAAACTGCCCTTCAAACTACAGTTAAGACTCATCCTGCCTGAGGTCATCTTAAGAACTCTAACCAACCCAGTTTCTGACCAATGGGTTATTGATAACTCCTGTGCCTCTGCACAGCCCCTCTGGGTAACCTGCACTCACGTGCTGTTGCAAAAACACTTGTAGGAAATTGTCAGTGTGATGCAAGTACAAGAAGGAGATCGGAAACTGGTTAATGCCTTTTTTTTTCTTGCTCCGGCAAACATCTTTCATATTTATCTCCGTCATTGGTAGCAAATGAGCCACGTTTATGCACCTGCAGTCCACCCCTCCACCCCAGTCACTTTCGCCATGCAACGTGCAACTTAACACCGTGGTTACGCCAAACACATTGAGTCAAAATTAGATGTGACAACTATTACTGGCTTTCATACAAGTACTATTATAAATAGTTGTTTTGCATCTCTCTGTATTAGAAATTTATTGTCACTAATCAAAAATAATTGTAATTCTGTGTGAATAGATTCAAAATGAAAAGTTTAGTGTTGTAAAAATGAATTCAAATTGAAGTTGCACTTTGATACCTCTCGTAGGAAAATACACAGAAACTCTGCTGAAGTACTAACAGGTAAAAATACACAGGTACTCTGCTGATGTACTAACAGGTAAAAAATACACAGAAACTCTGCTGAAGTACTAACAGGTAAAAATACACAGGTACTCTGCTGATGTACTAACAGGTAAAAAATACACAGAAACTCTGCTATTTATACTCTGAGTTGGAAAGGAAAAATATCAAAATAACTTCAACATAAATCATCTTGAAGCGTTTGAGAGAAAGACATTTTAAATAGTTGTGTTTTATAAAGCACAGTCTTGTAGATTACAGCTCTGCGTTGTATTTCAGGATAAAAGGAGGATCTGTTTTGTTTTTCCGAGTTATTTTCAAGTGTCTTTTTTGATCAAAGTTGGACATTATTTTTTGCACAGTGCTGACTTTTAACATGAGTTTAAAAGTGGTTGAGTTTCAATGTGATTTTTGGATTTATAACTGATRACTTTTTAGACTCAATTAATTATTGTGTGCCATTTTCAAAGATTACCTGTTGGAGTTACCACTGTTGCCRTTAGCAGAATAACTCCTGGACCACAGAACAGACTTTAATAATAGTCTTAGATACAGTTAGATAAATGTCTACACCAGTGATCTTTTGGAGTAAATCAAACTTGTGACAACCACAGCTAACTGACCTTAGCAAACACAATCACAGCTTTTAATGTTTTTTATGAAATGTTCAGAAATGTATAATTGGGCTGACATTTACAATTGAATACCTGCTGGAATTAGTCTAAATAAAGATGGTTGTTGCACTTTCTTAACCTTTGCCTCCTTGATAAATGGCTGTAACTTAATCAGTTCTCTAGATATTGAACTAAAATTTGGTGGGTTGGTAACTGAGCATTGTGCCCAACCTTGAACACGACAGAATTAGTGACATTTTTGCTTAAAACCTTGACAGTCACTGTTGGTGTCAACCCTGTTTGTCTCAGCAAAATATTCCATAAACTGCTGGATGGATTGTAGTGAAACTGCAAAAAAATTACTCCTGGCTAGATTTATTTTTTGAGTGAATCAAATACAAAATTGCTGCTACATCTAATCAGCATTAAACTAAACAATAATGRTACATTATGTAGTAAAAATATTAAGCTACAGTTTATTCTGTTAGTAGCTGAAAAACATTTGCAACATATAGATCACAAGATGTATTGCAGTCTGTGCCTGTTAGTTTGAAAGTAGCTGCAACATTTCTCAACATAAAATGATCTTTGTGATCACAACCTCTTCTTTTTTTCTAATATAATTTCAAAGTATTTACATTATTTTCACATCCAACTATGGAACCATCACTGAAAAGCAGTTATTTTTCTAAATGTAGAATCTTTTAAATGTTGCTAATGGTATTTTTTTCTCAGATTTTGTGTCACAATTTATTTGAGTATGTTGCTGGCATTTATTTCACAGTTTTAGAATAAAATAATGTGGGCTAGAAGAAAATATTTCTTGTTTTACATAACTTTATTTAAAAAATTTAAGTAAATAAAAAACTTTCGTTTTTGTCTAAATTTGATTCGGAAAATAGCTTGCATACAACACTTTAGAGTAACTTTCTAAAACACAATTGTATTTGAATAATTTATTGTTTTAGTTTTTTTAGGAGAGTATATTTTATCCCCTCAGGCTCTTCTGCTGTTTAAAGATGTGATTAAAGCAGGTCAGATTAGCTTTACTTTTGTGAGCTGCATAAATAAGAAGCTGCTTAAACAGAGATGTTTTAAAAAAAATCACATAAAATGTCAACTCAAATTGAACTACTGTATTTAATGAGATACTTTCACAATTTTTCCCCTACTATTGTCCCTAAGTCTTTTAAAGCAGCACTTTAACTTGTAAAGAATTCTTTTTCTTTTTGTATAATGGTACTTTAGCTTGAGCAGAGATCACTTATGCTACCTGAAGGTAAAATAATTTCTACTGCAAACTTCTGTGCTCCACTTGTGTAGGAAGCAGTACAAAACAACTTTTTGTAGATTCTAAGTACATATTTGTGTCCAAAATGAATCCACAGCCCGCTGCGTCAGAACACAGGCYATCAGAAAACACAGCAACCTTGTAAATATGGCTTCAAAGTTACAAATAACACTCCAGAGATAAAAGGGCTGCTTATGAAATTGAAGGAAAGTGATTTTGAAAAAAAATAAAGCGTAATTGTGCCAATAGTAAGGCCAGAGTAGCTGTAAACACACACATTTCCTGATGACTAACTCATCAATAATGGGGAAAAAAAGGAAGTTGCTTTGTTTTCATATGCTTCCTGTAGAAACCATTTAGCCTCCGGGTCCGAGCGCAGCAGGGGTGAGACGGCAATTAGTGAGAAACTACAGCCCAGGCAGGCGGGCGGGGGGAGGGAGGGAGGCGGGAGACTATGTGGATAACAAGGTAGAAGAGAAGACGATTACTATGCAGGACATAGGAAGGATGATGTGGGGGTCGTATGTTAAAGTAAAAGCAGGGCTAATGATGTATAGATAAAGAGAGAGGAGAGGAAGGGGGGAAAAACGGGCGAGAGTTGAAAGTAAGAAAAAGGTTAATAACTTCCTGCTGGCAGACAAGAAGAGCGTTTGCAACAGTTAAGGCAAATGAGAGAAAAAAGAAGGTCTAAGAGATCACTGACTTTTCCCACGCCTGACCTCACCGCCGGCTGAAGCTTTAAGTGAGCTGCTAAAAGAGAGAACGAAAGGCAAAGACGTAACCGGGAATCCAAAAGCGCCAACTCGGGGGCGTTCAGGGTAAAACACAAACGAGTACATGGCAAAGAGAGTCAAAGAATTAAACACCATTTTACTCTGAGCCTCAGCGGAGGCTGCGTTTAAATGTGTCTCTGTGCTGAGTGGGTGCAGATTCACACAGAGGAAGTAATAGGCGGGGATGACTTTAAGGAACAAGGCTATACGTGGGTAAAAGAGCGAGAAGAAAAGAGGGCCAACACTGGAGTCTATTAAAAATGGTATTCAAAGGAGACATAACGTGCCTTTTGCTTCTTTACTTCCAATCTCCCCGCGCTCTTTATAGCCTGTGTTTCATCTCGGGATAATGTCGAACAAATCAGYAAAGCAGGTGTCAGAATTTAAAGCGCTGATCTCTGGAATATATATAAGAATGCCTGTTTTTCATCTCTGGGAATCTGTGAGCCTCTCAGAATTCATCTGCTCTCGCTTCAGCTTAATATAAGACACATATTCTTTTCTAACCCTGGAAATAGGTTGAAGCATGTGTAACCCCGAGAACGTTTGTTGTTACTGTAAAATAAAGCGCCAATTGGTGTTGGAAACTGGTTCATAGCCCGAGGTTTTAACCCTTCAAGGTGAGCTGTGTCAGTGGTGAAAAAAAAAATCCAATGTTTAAGTGTTTAATCTGTAATGCGATGAAGGGAATGTGTGAAGTAACGAGGCCATGCAGGAGTAACAGCCATGATTATGCATAGCTCTGTGTGAGCTCTGTGACCGTGACCTTGAGCTAAAATTTATGCTTTAGCCAGGACCGTGTGCGGCGCTTCTCCCTGTGGCCCTGAAGGAGCCCCATGAGCCAGGGAGCTTTGCTGTCCTCCCTTTGTCTGTCTTTCACACGAAAGAGGGCAGAGGAGGCTGAAAAAGAGGAGAGGTCGCATGACAGTCCAAGCAAAAGTCGAGGTGGGGGGG
>NW_013952426.1:3282994-3295827 GCF_001266775.1 Austrofundulus limnaeus | reverse complement strand
GACACGCTCCTCCCACACCTCGCTGCTGCCGCTGCTTGTTCTGGTCTGAACACTAGTGCGTTCTTCGGTCTGAACATAGAGCGTCCAGTGAGAGACGTTTTGCGCTTTTTGGCCGCTCAAAACGCGTTTGGTGTGAACGTAGCATTAGACCAAATGTTACAGATTTGAACAAATACGCACAAAAACATCAAAATTAGCACAGAAACAATACTATATAACATTTTAGACACATTCTAGACAGTTTATCAGCTAAAAAAGTTAATTTTGGGGTAAGTTACTCTTTAAGGAACACTAAATTTTCTTACAAACCGTTCCAGCCAAATTTTTGCCAAGACTTCCAACATTAACTTCTCTTGTCTCTAAAGCCCACATGTCAACATTTAAGTGTTAGTCCCACACATCCAAGTCAAGTCAAACTACATGCTGAATATTTTTTTGTATTTAAATTTTTTTATGAAATTATTCATAATCAAACAAATCCAGATGATTAAAACAGCTTTTTAATGTGTCTTATTTTGGTAACAGGCTGTCACACACATTCACGAAGAGGAAAAAATGGGCTGGTTTAATTGCATTTTAAACGTCACACTTGATTGTTCGTTCTCATCCAACACCGWTGATGTGGCAGGCCCAACACGTATGGGGCGGACTAATTAATTTGGCATTTATCAGGGGTGCCATCCTGTGCAGAGTGAAGGTGAAAAGGTAGTGCAGGGATGGCATTCAAATATGGAGGGTTGGCAGGTTTTGTGAGGGCGATAACTGAGCGCAAACAATTGATGTTTTCGTCCTCCTTCAGAGAACCGTTTCTAATTAACACTAAACACAAACTACTGATGGCATATTGGATGCCCTGAGAAATGTTTACCTCATTGTGGCCTCAGATGAAAGATTAAAGGATCAATAACTTGTTTTTGTTTGAAACTTTGAGGGCTTTGAGTAGCTGTGCAGTGTACAGTTGCAAGTTTGGAAGTTTTACACAACTCTTTAATCAACCAGGTAATATTGCTTACACAATGATAAAAAAAATAGTGCTTATTATTAAAAGAAATGGAACCTAAAAATATAGTTGACAGTTATACTTTAGTATTTGTACACCACAGCTGGTGTGAGCTGTGGAAACGATGTTAGAAAGGGAAAAGTCCARCTGTCGAGTCACTGGGGTACACGGAGAGGGCACGTCTGAGGAAGAGAGCACGGACATGATGTGAGGAGCAAGAGGCCAGGTGAGAGGAGAGGGAACCTGTTAAAAGGTGGTGCCAGAGAGGAGGAGGTGACAGAACTGAGGAGGAAAAGAAAAAAAAATAAAATAAAAAGTAGAAAAGGGACATGTCTGGTACATGAAGGCATGCAGGTTTACTTCCTTACAACAAAAGAACAAGAAAAAATATTGTATCCATCATTCACATCATTAAACAGTACGCACTGTATWTACTGTATTTTATGATGTAATTGGAATGTGAATTTGCACTGATTCATAGATGACTTTGATTAGTTTAGAAGCCATGAAAAGAATTTGTGAAATTCCATCTAAATAAATCTAAACTGCATTGAACTTGTAAAATGTTTTGCATTGATAACATCTGATCTATTTCATTAAATGAGGCGTCTGCAAGTTTGTTTGTACTGGTGCCTGATGAAAAATGCAGATTTATTTAGTGCTGTTTGTACGTTGTAGGCCTATGTGAAGTATGTATCTCCCATCAATATAAAGATGGACAAAGCGACCYCATTACATTCCATTATACAAAATTAAACCAAGATCCTTTTTTTTCACTTTTTATAGCCTTTTGTTGGTGTTACAATATTTATGTTTGGAGCCATAATCTGTGCACTGGAAAGACATGGTGTTAAATACAAAAAAGYCCTGCTTTTAACCAGTCCCCTCTCTTCTCACCCGGCCTCTTGCTCTTCACATCATGTTTGTGCTCTCCTCCTCTGACATGCCCTCTCCATGTACCCTAGCAAGCCAGCCACTAGGAGGAGCATCTTTTTTGTGTCTTTAATTTCCAGCTTGCAGTCTTGTATTCACTAAAATATCTATACAGGTAGTTGCACCTGAGAGGACATCATGGGGATTTTTACCTCAGTATTTTGTGGGACAGTTGTTGAAACAGACAACGGCAACTATGGAACAGACACTACACTTGTGTTTGAGGTTCATGGAGGTCTATTATGAAATCAGCCTTCARTGTAAAGATAATCAGTCTGTGCCTCCCAAAAGGCATGTGTGTCACATCAGTAGCTATGTTTAGATGGACATAAGTAATTGGAATAAATGGACAACAGGAATAAAAAATATTTCATGTAGTCATCCCAATTTGTATGTTCTGATCCGATTCAGCAGGACCAGAATTAATTTGTAATCTGAATTAGAGGGGTGGTTTATGCTGATTGATAATCTGAGCTGCGTGCATGTAAACACTTATTCTGATCATGTTATTCTGGTTATGGAAAACTGACCTGACTGAGCACGTGTACCCGATGTCAACCTGACATACTTCCACCTGGCTAGATGCTAAWRTGTTGGTGAAGCACAATTGGTTGGTTAGCAATACAACATTTCTATTTTAACACATTGAGGGTCAAAAGTGTTGGAACACAAAGTACAGTAACGTCTCCATCATTACTAAAACGTGGGCRCTCAGAAGACRCAGAACATTTATTATGTTCAACGTGGAAGTAGAACTTCTTCTGTATTTCTTTAGGGAAAGTTACAACTCTGTGCATGTCAGTACTTTTATCTTGAATAAAAGCCTGGTGCATGCAAATGCTCATCATGATAAGATTAAATAATTTGTAGCCACATAAATGATACATTTAAATTCTTTGATCCAAATTCATTTCAATCCGATTAAAGAATTGTGTGCATGTTAATATAGCTACTGAGAGACATTTTAATAAAYATATTTAGTGTAAGAAGACACAGTTGTCACAAGTGTTATTCTGGATTCGATCATTTCGTAGTTGTTACATGTGCGAAGCGGGTCAAACTCACACACTTTTTGGGAAAATCCTGAGGTTGCTCTGGAAACTATTGTAATTTAACAAATTCAGTTGCAGCATTTTACGGCATAATACACACCTAATGTATTTGCTCTAAACCAATTTGTGTCAAACTTTYCTTTAGGATYATGGATGAGATTTTWAATAAATATCTCAGCTATAAAWCTGCRTTTTGAACTTAYTGAATTTGCACAATTCCAATGGTCTTTTCAAAGTAACATCAGTTTTTTCTTTGTTGACCTGTGACCCAGAAGAGTTARGATCTGCTAGTACTCATAACTATGACATAACGCAAAATAAGATAACCCCTGATTTCCCCTTGGCAGTTCAGTAGGACTCTTCAGATATGACTAGTATTAGTTCTTCATTCTAGTTGTGTTTGTTTTTCTTCAGCTACACTCGTTGTGTAGTAGAACTGCAGTATTGATAAAAACAATTTGAAAACAACTGAAAAGTTAAAGAGCGCTACGGTGTCAACATCTGCTGACATTGTTCTATGTTTTCTCACCACAACCTGAACTCTTACTGTCTTTTTTACTGTCATGACTTTTAAAACAATAAAACGGTTCTTTGTTTACCGCAGGATGTGAATGTTAGTTCGAGGTTATGTATTTTTATTTTTTATTATTTTTTTTGTAAGCAGTTATAAAATATCCTTTGATGAAAAGTCAACTTCTTCTTTAAAATAGTCAAAAAGAATATTGCTGCTAACTGCTGAGTTTCTCAAAGAGTGTCAGAGAAATCTGCTCCCGGCAGGTTTTTCAAAATTTGCACTAGAACTCATTTTGGTGTATTTTGTGTTAACTGTGAAAATGAGGCCTAGCCTGTTGCTTTGTTAAATTTTATCACACCAAAACTCCTCGAGGTACATGAAAACTCTGATTGAAGAAGTGCACAGAATTGTGATTTAGAGATGAATCATGTTGTGTTGAATTAATGACAGTGTATCAAGAGACATATAGTAAAGGTCAATGACCAGAGATGCACAACCCGTTTTTGTATTGTTACATAATGTGGAAATTATCCAAGAATATTTACATATTCTGCAAAAGTAAAGGACATTTGAAAAGCAGTGGCCTGGCATGTTTGATGAAATGCAAATTGCCTGCCACCACATTGTTATCAATGTTACATTAAGTGTAACATTTACTGAGATCAAGTCATKTTTGTACTGARTAAGTTTGGTYGGCTGTGGTAGCCATCTTGAATTGGGTTGACTTGAAGAGTTTATCRGGTGTACACATCCAATGATTACTTTCTAAACATTTCATTGAAACCTTTCCATGTCTGATAGGCTTGACTCCAAAAGTCAATGCAAMGTTTAAAGCAAGATCTTTTTTAATGAGCACCTATCTGAAATGATGTCATGGACGATGCTCAACTAATACCACACTGTTTTATCTCAATACCTCAATAACTGAAATAYACCCATATTTGTGTTGTTGTGTTTGTGTCAGTTGATTGTGGTGGCCATCTTAATTTTGGTTCTTTCCAAAGCTCAACTATAGAAATACATTCAATGAATATTTGCTGAAAGTTTCGTTGAAATATGTATAGTAATTTGTGAGGTATTTTCCGAAGGAACACATCTTACACATCACATACACAAAAACACTCAAAGATTTTTTTTCCCAGTGACACAAGTCACTTCCCCTGGCAGTAGTATGTAGTAGCAAACATGTGGGCGATTTGCCCTTTAAATGTACAGCAACGATTGAAACCTCCAGTGGTCTTTTCCTTTTCCATTCCCCAATCTCTCTCTCTCTCTCGCTCTCTCTCTCTCTCTCTCTCTCTCTCTCTCTCTCTCTCTCTCTGCTAAAACTACGATACGCTACTGGAGTGGAGCTCTGAAGCAGCAAAACACACACAGCCATCTGACGAGCTGCCACACACATATACAGCTGCTGGTACATCAGCTGATTATGATAATCAAAAGTGGGATTTGCATACTCCGAGGCTAAAAGCACAGTTTTGTTCTGAATTATGTATCGCGGAGGAAGAGAACAGTGGCGGGAAGCATTGAGCGGCTCWTGGTGCTAAAAGAAAAGTCTAATAATGATGAATAATGAATGTTCTTTTAGGAAGTGTATGAGAACGAGGAAGTGTGTGAGTGTGACAGAGAGACAGTTTGTGTGTGTGTTTGTGTGTCAGGCCACACATTGTGCCCTCCAGAGACAGACAGAATTGGATCAAAGGGAGAACAAGCCAACATGTCCACACCGCAACTGAATTAAAGAGGGTATCCGTGCCTCTCAAACTTCAATGCCGACTCAATGGCGGATCGATGCTAAACAATTAACAGCCGCCCCTCATAACATATTTAAACCGCGATTAAAACAAACCGGCGGGGGGAGCGGGAGGAGGCAGCTTTCAATACCGTCTGACATTTTCCTAAGAGCACACAACAAAAGAGAATTTCCCCCACATTTGCTGCAAGAATGAGCTTGATTGAAAGTTCAGACAGAATTTAAAACCTGCCTGTCTTCTGAAGTCCCAAGCGCTCCTCGGAGGCTTGCAATTTTTTATTACTTTTTTCTTGCTTTCGTGTCTGCGTGGATTTGATGTTCGAGTGCCTCTGCAAAAATGGAAAGGTGTGTTTTGTTGTGTGTGTTGGCGCTGATTAGAGTGGAGGGCAGGCCGCTCGGATGAGAGCATGCAAATTTGCCTGGATGCATATGTGTGGATCACATCTGAGTGGAAGACCATTTGCATCCTTTTTCCTGGCTGCGGTTAGTTCATGTAGTCTTAATGGTCTGTTGTGKTCCGGGAAGAGGACTTCTCACATCTTAATGTTGTGGAATGTTGAGTGGTTGCTTTGGCTTGTGTTTGCTTTCAGGATTCCTACAGAGTAATAGAGGTGATTTTTATGCTGGGTTTACACATAGCCCTCATTCAGCCCCGAATGTCACTGACTACATTCAGATTTCATTTAGCTCCAGCTTTTTAGTTTGATTTCTTTTTTTTTTTTTTCATCACACAAACTAAAAACACAAAATCCAAATCCTTAAATTGTGCTTAAATGCCAAAGAGACCACCTAAATGTTTCAACACTGGTTTACAGGCTTGGTTTGCAATCTCAGCATTAAATAACTGTTTTAACCAGCTCCTAATTTGYCTATATTGTGGATAAAACTTGGTCAGAAAACCCAGTTATTTAAGTTATTTAAGTGAAAAYAAAGGAGGCAACATTGGTTAATATATGAAGATAAACTTGTTTTGTGTCAGTGTTAGTTCTGATGTTTTTATCATCCTAGAGAACCTACCTGAAAAGGTTATAATGATACAAGAACTAACGAATCACTTCATTGAATGAAGAAAAGGCTGACTTTTTGCCTGAATAAGGATGGCTGCTACAACAGATCAGCCTAGACCTTTTGTTAGATGTGGATTAGCCTTAAAAACTTTCTACAAATGAAGTTGTCTTTTATTGTCAAATATAAAACCCTGTTTTCAATTTTTATTATGACCTTCGCTTGAAGAACAGCCTTCCAAAAACATGACAGCCGAGGGCAGAAAATGATGATGCTTTTAAAGCAAGACCTTCCTTCTTAGTCTGATTTTCATTTATCTTTTCTTAACAAACTGTAGCAAGCTTGGTTTCTGAAGTGATTTTCAGTTTTTATTTACTATAATGTTTTTGTGTAATCATCACCTACTGCTGAAAGGCAGAGGCGGAGGATAATGTTTTTGTGTGGGCGGGTGTGTGTTCTTGTGTCTAGCTGTTAATGAAATATCTCAATGACAATTGAAATATTAAAGAAACTTTCAGGAAATCACCACATCTACAACTGTTTCACTTTTGAAGTGAACTTGACTCAAGATGGCTATCACAGACAACTGATCATAAAAACGCACAAAAGGTTAGAACTTGAACAGTATCATCCTGAGCTAAAACCACGGGTAATTGTAGTTGAGAAACATTCCCAACCTTTGATCTGAGTGCTACTCTCTCCCAAGATCTTTACTTAATAGAAGTTATTTTAAATCTTTTGTAAAGTATATTTAAAGCTTAATTTCATGCTAAGCACTGTATTGTAGAGGCATTAGTGGTTTTAAATGTCTAAACTTTGATTTTCAGCCTAAATATAAACAAATATTTGGGCAATTACTTAGCCGTTTAGAAATGCTCTGTGGGCTACTCGATAAGTTGCTGATGAATCAGCATGACAATTAAAATGGTATGTTTCTGAAGTTAAATTTTAAGGTTAATTTTCTTGTATTAATATTTTTGTTCTTTTTGTTGTGAGGACCTGTCAGTCTCCTCTGTGATTTTTTTCATTTTTTAATATTATCTTTGTGTTATTCTTAGTGTAGCCCTGCCCCTGTGCTCTTTCCTAACTCCTCCCATGCACACTTGATTCTCATGTCTCTTCCCAGGTGTTCTCAATCATCCCCTCGTTACCTCACCTCTATGGTGCATTCCGTTTACATCGTATGCTCAGAATTGGTAAATGGTAGTGACGCCATTTCCCAACAAACCACATGAAACTGCATTCCAGTTAGCCGACAGGCGATTGTATTGTTGCCGCTAACCTATCTACAGCACTGCTACAATATGAACAACGGCTGTGTCCAAAACGACAGGCCGCGTCCTCCGAAGGCCGAATTTGTCGGCCGCACACGTCACAGCCCCGCGACGAAGGATGCCCAAAACCGAAGACTCCTCCGATGCGGCCGACAAATACGTCCTTCCTTTGGCCCGATTTGAAGGACAGGTCTGATGGATCCTTCCCGGCCCAGCATATCCCATAATGCATTGCGGCCCAACCGGAGATTTTTTTTATGCTAGTAATGGTGGATGAAGCGAGAGAAAAGAATACGTTTTAAATAAAAATATGGTGATATAAAATAAAAAAAAAATAGCGGTTGTAATTCTAATACTTTTATCATTTGTATAGACATGTTTGTAAATACTATTTTTGTCATAAAATAAACGCAAACTAAACATGCACCTACAGCGGGTCAATTAGTTCTTCAAATGTTACCTTTAAGTTAATTTTATAGTTTTGTGATATTAATAATGYTAATGTATTGATATTTTTCTCATTTTGATTTAAATTTGCTTGTTTAGCGTCATCACAGTTGCTAGGTGACATGACGTACGCCGGGGTAAGGAGGGGAGGCTAGACCGTCCAAATTCACAGCCTCTTTTTTTCCGGTCTTCCCGGTCTACCAAGGACCCGGCCCGCCTCGACCAGGTAGTCTGGGTYCTCCGGAGGACCCGGCCTATCGTTCTGGACACAGCCAATGACAAAAAGAGAGCTCTACTATGTACGTCATGCAAATAAACATTGATTTTAATACGTACAGTATGCACAGAAAACGCACTACTTGTGCGAGTGATTAAACATGCACGAAAAAAAATTAGGAAAGATAATTAACAGTAAAAGTTATGGAGTTAAATTTCTAAAGCTGCAAGTAGCCACCATTTTGAAATCAAAACTGGGGGCAGTCGCATTTCGTCCATTATATGAGTGAAATATTACCACTGGTGGGGGCGTTCCAGTTTAAATCTACCAATGGGAACAGGGAAATTACCACTTCCCATGACTACTGGAACACACCATCAGTGTCTTGTCTTCACTTCCCTGTTGGYTTATTGTACATTACARTGTCAGTTAAGTTCTGTCCTCCGTGTCCTTTTTAAAATTCAGCAAGTACTTTTTGCTGCCTCATCAGCCCCTTAGGTTTTTTTAAGAAATTGTTTTTTGTTAGATTCCTGAGTCGCCTGCTTCCTGGTTTCTTACACACCAAGACTTTAATATCTGTTGAATGATTTTTCTATCAGCATTATTGAAAAAAAGGATTATTTATGCTTTATTAGTTTTTTACTTCCTTATTAATAAATTTGACCAATATGKTTAGGCCCATCTGCTAAAGTTATGAAAGAAAGGTTGTTTAATACAAATGAAGTGTCAGGAATATTAGGCATTTTGTGATCCATGCAGTTTACCTCTGACATCATGTACCAGTTCAATTTAGTGTGACAGTCTGACACACATACTGTTTTATTTTAAATGATTACTAGCCTGACTTGTCTGATCTGTTCAATGATTTGATCCGTTGTGGCCTTRGCTGATCTGATCAGGACATGACATAATCTGAAATAATTCATCTGTGTGTTTATCGTCCATAATCTGGTTTGGTTTTTGTGTGGTTTAACCATTAGCATAGTAGCTCATGTTTTCAAAACAGTGATTTATGCTTGTCAAAGGGTAATCTTTACCTATAAATTGTATGATAAAACTACATGCTACAAATCACAATCAAATTTATATGGAATGCATAGGGAAAAAAACATTACTACATTTAGTATTAAATTTATTTATTACATCATCAGCTTTAGAACTGGATTCAGATCAACAGCAGATTCTTGGAAGATGTCCTTGACTGCTGTAAAGCTCAGTGGATTGGTCAACTTGTAGTTATTAATTTTTACGATAATGTTTGTGTCATATGAAAGAGTGCTTGAATCAAAAAATGAGGCCATCTCTCAAAGTAACAGTCAAAGTGATCTATTTCCAAGAATACCAAGAAATCCAGCAAAGACTCAAAAAGGATACTGAGGTGATTAAAGGATTGTCAGAATGAAGATTTGYGGCTCTTTCTAGTATTTAAATGGATCTATGTGCACAAACATTTCACAATAAGCAATGTTTCTATGATATTTTAGCAATCTATATCAAAATATTATTAAGAAGGGGGAAATTGGTCTATAAATTAACTATTATAAGGTCATTGGCTGGAATTTATTTATTTGTTTTTTTTAAATTTGTGTTCAAATACAGTTCTGTGCAAACATCGTCATTAACGCCAGATTTCTTAAAGGGCCAATATTATGTGTTTCTCAGGCACATATTTAAATAATATACCATAATAATGTATCTATGTCAAATTTAGTTGTTATTAAAATGCTGTTTTATGTTTAAATAGAAAATAAACTTATCTTCTCATCACTTCCTCTTCTTAACGCCTTGAAATTGGCCTCTGTCTCTTTAAGAACCACCTTCTGCTTCTGCCCCGTCAATTTCGGTCGGTCGGGGGGGTTGCGCGTGCGCTATTTACTTGGCATCTGTAAATACATTTCSTCAAAGGTATTTTGAATCAGAAAGGAGTTTCACTGAGTGAGCAGTAGTGTTAAGAGCAGCAGACAGTAAGTTTCACTTTCACTTTGCTCTGTTACTGCAGAGCCTGCAGGGCGTCGTGTGTGGGGTGGGAGGTGGGGAAGTGTGCTCCKTGATGAGGAAGTTCGGCTTAAAGACACGTCCCAGAGGCGTTTCTGGTACCAAAAGGTGTTTCTGGTCCCCACCTGTTGTTTTGCTCCTCAGCATGGCTTCCTAMAAATGCTACAGGATTTCTCAAACATGCATGATTGAGTCAAAGCAAGGCTTTGGGCATGTTTTTTTTATGAGAGTATAACATTTTAACATGATATAAAACTCAAAAAAGTTGATTTTACATGATATTGCCCCTTTAAAGGGAGGCATTTACTGTATGTTAGTGTGTCAGTTTGTCTGTTTTGTCTGTTAACAAAATAACTTATGAGCCACTGGACTGATTTTAATAAAACTCTCACTACAGGTAATCAATCTTAAACATACAAATAGCTATAATTTTGTCAGTTTTACAAATATTCATCTAAATTTTGGCGTAGTGTAGCTGAAGATCATCCTTATCAATCAGAGATTCTACAGTACTGTATCTTTGTTTCAAACATCAAAGTGGCATATTTGTTCAAGAAATACTACGGTTTAATCTCTGTATATTTTTACTTAAAGGAAACAGACAAAGATAATTTGGAATCTTTTAAAGTGGTCTTGAGCCATTTCTCCAGGCTTTGTGAAGGTCTTTGAAAGTTTTCATTTGGACTCTGGTTGCTTTTCCCATTATGCTTTGTTAAGTACTTGAACTTGAAGTATTTTTCTTTTTCCTTCTGATTGTTAAGTTTCTCAAATCTGACCTGTAAATTATTCAGACAAAAGATAAACCAGCGATGTGCACTTAAAAAAAAAACAGACAACTTAACAAAATACAAATTTTGATTAGGTCCTTTGATAACAACAGTCCGTCACAAAGAGATGCATTCTTCTGTTTTGCTTTAGGTAAATCTATGAAAAATATCCAAAGATTAAACAGTTTGACACATAAAATAGTATTTTAATCTAACATTGTGAGTCCCAGTGAGTGAAACTTGACATACAGTAGACGATCATCTGAAGGATGATGTACCGCTCAGGGCCAGATTCAGGTGTTTGATTGCTTTTATTGTCCTGTTTCTTAGAAATGTCTTTCAGATGTCTCTTATCTCTTGTAGAAATTGTTTGTTCTCCACTTGTCCACTATTCTCTCTTTTTTTCTTTTTTTCAGAGCTCACAGCATTATATGCTGTCAGGTTCCGGTGTAAGGACTGGACAAAACATGAAAGAAAATGCAACAAAAGGCCAAAAACTTTAAAAAGCCTGACAAAGACAAGGATTACAAAAGGTTTTTTTGTTTCTTCAAATGCCAAATATGTTATGGATTTTAAAACTTTTGCATCAAATTGCATTTCTTAATCTAAAAGTATAAAAACTGTATAGTATAAGTGCATTCACTTTGTTACAGTATTTAAGTAATTTTTTAGGATTTGTAATTTTAACAAGTTTTTTATCATAACTTTTACTTTTGTTTTATTACATTCAAAACATAAAACTTGTACTTTTACTTCTTTAACATTTAACACCTATTTGCTTGTTACAAATTTAAAAATGGCAAACAATGTAAAGTAAATGTAAAGCCACTTACTGCACTCTGTTTATTGGAACCAGTTTGGTTGAGTAAATTTCAAACTTCATTTCTTTGATTGTGTGTGTAAAAGTACTTTTACTTTTCAGAGCAGTTTTAGGACTTTTACTAAAGAAAAATTCTAATCAGTGACATTTATTTTTTCCAAAGCAATTTTCTGTTAAGCTATTTTTACTTTTACTTACAGGGGTTAGACAATGAAACCAAAACACCTGTCATTTTAGTGTGGGAGGTTTCATGGCTAAATTGGACGAGCCTGGTGGCCAATCTTCGTTAACTGCACATTGCACCAGTTAGAGCAGAGTGTGAAGGTTCAATTAGCAGGGAAAGAGCACAGTTTGGCTCAAAATATTGCAATGCACACAACATTATGGGTGACCTTAGTGATGGGATGATGAAACCTCAAGGAGTGTATTGACACCGTATTAGTCACTCATTAGTGGCCCCTGCAGTAGTTAAAAAACATTGCAGGTAAACAAAATGAAAATAAGATGGAAAAGCTTACATGCTGCAAACCCAACATCAGCCTGTGAAATATTGAATCATCAGTTCCTTGCTTAAAATATGATCTCATCATTGTACAATTTCATTTGCTCAATTTGTTTGCTGAGTTAAGTTTTTCATGAGGAGTTTAAAACTTATGTAAGAGTGAGCTTAAAGTAAATTAAGCTTTTCCCACATCTCTCATACMTAAGGTTATGAGGAAACTTTTACCAAGGTATTTCTCATTACTCGTTAATATCTTGACTGTGCGAAGTGAAAATTGACACAATAAGTGAACGTTCAGACGAGTTCAAGTTGATTCATAAAAGACTATGGAATCATTTATTTACACAAATTGAACAGATCATGTTACACTTGATTGTGGTTATTCCTATAACAAGCGTCAGAGTTAAATGAGATAAAACCCGCGTCTGAATTTCAATTCACATAAACTCAGATTACTTATATAGAACAGTAAAACATCAGTTCTGATGTTAACAACTTAGTAAATGTAGAACAATAAAAAATTACTGTATGTTCATTACGTTGTTGTCCTGAAA
>NW_013952426.1:3277208-3281843 GCF_001266775.1 Austrofundulus limnaeus | reverse complement strand
GCGCACACACACACACATATAAATTCTTTGTGACGTCTTGGCTGCTTGTCCACTCTGGACTGCACTCTGCCAAGAATAATCTCTGCCAAGCCAGAAGGAGAATCAGAGTCATTACAACACTTTCTTGACTGTGCGGGTCTCATATACACATCTTCACCTGCAAAAGCCTATTCTTAAAATTTCCTCATAGAGTAAGACACACATGGATACCAGTGAGCGCGCTCAAGACTTACGCTTGAGCAAAACTACTGATATGATAGAAGCAGCTGGCCTCAAGGCACAGTTTCATTTCAAACCATATGAACTCATATGGTCTCTGTCCCAAATTAATTTTCCTGCCATTTTCCCTGATCGACCTCTTTCTGCAGACATATCACTGAATAGGTGGACCTGCGCCAAATCGATTGGCTGACCCTCTCCTCCCTGCTCTGCTTGACACCTCCTGGCAGATATAACAGAGCTGGCTCAGTCCTATCTCACAGCTTTACATCCACCAAGTCCAACTCATGGCCGTCCCGTAGGCCTCGGGCTCTTTTGAAGACACCAAAGAGAAGATGAAAAGCTTCCCCTCCTCCGCGAGCCTGCCCAGGAGATTAGGAGATATTTTCACACCTGCCCGCATGCCCTTACACATTTCCCTGATGCGTTCAGGGAATTGAACCCCGCTGCCAATCACAGGGCTCAGTGGTGCCCTGCAATGTTGCTGCTGCTGCTGCATGCCTACTGGCATTTCCCGTGRGCTGCAAGCCAATTTTCCACACAGTTATTTTTCCCTGCTACTTTTACCTCATCTCTGTTTTAGGCACGCATAAACACAGCAGTGGCCCACACACATCGCAATTTGTGGGGGGAACCATCCACATTCATTAGGCTAATGCACATTTGTAGGAAAAAAAACACACACATTGTCTTGGTGTTTTTGTGATTTATTGTGCAGCATAAATGTGAAATTGTGTGCATGGGATATTAGTTATTTAAGTGATTTAGCAGTTGGCAGAGAGTATTTTTTCTCCTCACTTTATGATTTATGGTTATTGCAAAAATGTGAAATTGAGTATATGAGTATAAGCATATTACCTTCTGATAATATAAATAATTGAAGAGATTTAGGATYGTGGAGAAGCTGGGTCTTGCATACACAACAGCTCCAAAGAAAAGAGAAACATCATTTTATCTGATTTAAATCATTCTGAGCGCAAAGGCGATAAGATTTCTCTGGCCATTGCTTCATTTCGTTTGGGCCGTGATATATTTGATAGTGTTTCAAAGGGAAATTAAATGTAAAATTTACAAGTTGTAACATTTCTTCTCTGTTAGGCAGAAAGTCTTGCGATGGCCTGTGCCCTTTAATGTTACATACTTTTGTTGTTTCTGCTCCCTTAAAGGGAGCTAAAAAATGTTATTGCTGCTCTGTTTCTGTAGCCCTTAGATATCCATAGCCATTATCTTTGGTTAACTGCATTTTCCTTATTATACTTTACTATTAATCTTAGAGGAACAGATAAGGGTGAGAGGTCAGCCTTAAATGGATTTGGTTTCCTTGGGCTGGGCTCTTTTGCTTCAGAATGACTCGTAGCAGTGCTTTCAATCAACACTGCCACCACTCACTGTGGTAATGATGGCCGGGGCTTCATTAAGAAGCTCATTAAGTTCCCTCGTTAAGCTGCAGGGCCGTTAAGACTTTGATTGTTAATGGCTCTTCGTTAAGGAGAAAGAGAAACCAGACTCCTGCGGTGGTCCCGACTGGCCGGATGTTTTGGGCAATTGGTCCCGGATGGCCTCCTCCAAAGATGAGAGGAACCCATCACTCTATATTAGTACAAGCCAAATTTTAAAGCACTTTCCAAGGAACACACACACAAAAAAAAAAAACCTGTGAACGAGTGTGTTGCAGATGGATCACATCAAACAACTTGAAAAGAGGTTAAAATGAGTGAAGCACTCAGCCACACCACATGCATCGYCGACTGTGTGCCTCACTGGCAATTTGAACCATTTTCTCTTTTGACTTTTTAGTAGTTGCAGTTAAAGTTGGTGTGTTGACCAGGTTTACCCATAAAATAAACTAAATCAAAAGACAATTCACACTTTTCTGGTTATTGTTTTTATAGGGCGTCAAAATCAGTTAAACACTCAGCAACCAGATCCCAGAAGGAGACGGGGGTAAAAAAAAAATCAGTTCAGCTTTATTAAATTTATTTGAATTTAAGTAAAACCCAACTCGGTGCCCTTCTAAAAATGAAAACCAAATAACTTCCCAAGTTTTTCCACAGAGAAACCTGAGCAGAACCAGAGMCAGGGAGGACATTTGCTTTAACCCGTTTGACAATCAGGAGCTATTTTATGGGGTCAATCACTGCACTGGCAGTATGCTAGAGGGATGGCCTGTGCAGGAATTTGTAGACAAGGAGAGTCTCATTAAGGACAATAAGGTGCTGATTACATCACTGAACTGTAGCAAATACAAAAGGGACCACCGGTGACAGAATTGTGGCCAGCCCTTTTTCACCGAGCTAGTTGTAAATAATGACATCAATTTATTTATTTTACCACTTTCATTTTTTAGAGTCCTGGTACGGTGCACTCGGGTTGACAGTCCCACTGTTATAACCCAGCAAGACATATGAATACAACAACTTTAATATTATCATTTGCTCCTGAGCATTTTCCCGCTGTGACAAATCAGAAGTGGGCTGTGAAAGAGGCCCATTGTCCTAATGTTACTCGTGGGTGCTGAAAATGGCCTAGAAAAGGCAAAAAGAATAATGAGAGAAGTAATAAAATGGCACAAATATGTAATACTTTGTTAGGAATATCAACGGTTCAACCTATTTCCCAAGAAACATGAAATATCCTTACATTGTTTGTAAAGCATAATCATTAACTGAGTTGCCAAATGAATTATTTCAGAAAAAAGTGTTGTTCTACTTTTTGAATATGATTCTTCACTGGTAAGCTGCACAGAAGCAAAGGGCTGCATATTAATAAAAATTAAAAAGAAAAMGTTTTAATATTTCATGTTCAACTTTATGTTTATTCTTCATAACTGAGTAAGAATGAACAAAGTTGGTATAAGGTTTATGCTGTCATTCTGTTTGTTCATCTTTACAATGTATTTCTGCCAAGCCTCATGTTTAAATGAGAATCAGCAAAAAATAAATAAATAAAACAAAATAACGGCAGCTAAATATTAATGTATATTAAGACATCTTTTGTAAATCTAGCAGCAAACATCGAACTTGATGGTGCAGTGTCATTTTTTCAGAGCTCATTAAGTCACTACTGGATGATATCAGAAAGAAGGCTGCAAAAATCTGCTTACAATGCATATGAATTTGCTAAAGTACTTCTTAATATTTGGAAGCGAGTTTATCACTGTTTGGAAATAGTTGGAAAAATTCTTACTTTTCGGTGCAAAACTTTTTGACTAATTATTCAGCCGTTATTAAATCACAAGCATCACTTCCACTCAGAGCCATCCATCATCCATCCATCCATCCATCCATCCATCCATCCATCCATCCATCCATCCATCCATCCATCCATCCATCCATCCATCCATCCATCCACAACCTTAGGCCTACAGTCCTTCTGATTGGATCAAAGCAAATATACTGTTGCAACATGTTAAAATAAATAAAAATAACAAATAAGATTTTCTTTCAGCTTTATGCATGTCTTAAACATGGAACTGAAAAACTATTCAYTTAAAATATAAACTAACACATTTAATGGAGTATTGATCTAGTATCGACATTGGTCCTGAGTATCAGAGCATTTTGTATGAGTATGAGTACTTGTGCTGGTATAAGGACACCACTAGCTATCTATTACCGTAACATGCATATTTTTGGTCAGTGAGAGGAAACTGGAGTACCCAGAGAAAACTCATGTGTGTGTGGGGTGAACACACAGAAGACGATACACTTTAACCTATTTTTATTTAAAACGTAGATGCAGGATGAGATTATAACAACCTTAAAACACAATGAAAAGACAACCACATTTCTTAATTATCATAGAGACATGCTCATTTTGAAATAGACTGTGCAAATGACATAACCAAGAGAAATAATGAGTTGTGATTTTAGGAACATTGCATGCAGTTCTATTCATGTCTGAATGTTATAGATGGGTTTTGCAGTTTGTACTATAGATCAGCGCCATATGCATGATGTACGTTGGGGTTGTGGTCAAGTGCAGTGATGGTTTTCTGTAGAGATGCACTAATCCAATACTAGTATTAAATCAAATCAAATCTGTCTCAATATTGAAAAAAAAAATCTAGATTGGGTATTGGTGACAACAGACCTGATCCATAGGAACAGATCTATTCAGTCTAATTCTATGCTGAGCTCTGTGAGTGACGTCATGTGCTAGCAAAACAAAATGGAGTGAGCAAAAGGATCAGCTATTTGAACTTTTTTACTCTACCTCAGCCAACACATTAGCTGATAATTAACCATCTGGAGCCGTGCTACGACATGGTAAGCCAAAAATAATTGTTGGGGACGGCAATACCCGAACTGCATGGTAAAGTGTGCAAACATAAATTAAAGGAAATAAAATATGTCAAAGCGATGAGTTTTATATTATAAAATTTACATTATATTTTAAATTACTAATTACACTGAC
>NW_013952426.1:3275674-3277198 GCF_001266775.1 Austrofundulus limnaeus | reverse complement strand
TGTGTACAAGCTGTTTAGATTGTCAAAAGCCTGTGTTTTTAGGGTTATTAACCGAGTTCGTGTACTCAGACCAGTAATATGTGGGGTCACAAGTTTTTGTCATGGATATTTTATGGGTCAGAAGATAAAAAGTTTGGGAACCTCTGCTATAGATTGTTCCTGTAATTCGTTTCTTTTCATTTAATTTCCGGAATTACTTCTGATACACTGTCCATGGTGAAAACACAATTACTCAGGGCGACTGTGGCAGAGTAGTTAGGGGAGTTGTCCTGGAACCGGAAGGTCACTGGTTCGATCCCCCGTCCAACTGTCTCAGTTGTTGTGTCCTTGGGCAAGACTCTTCACCCTCAATGCCTCTGATGTGTGTCCCATCAGTGTATGAATGTGACTGGGACTGATTAGTCTCCATAGATGATTGTACATGTTAGCTTTGTAGAGACCTAATAGAGTGATGTGTGAATGGGTAAATGAGGACACAGATTGTAGTGTAAAACGCTTTGAGTGTCCTGGATGGATAGAAAAGTGTTATTTAAGTACAGTCAATTTACAATTTACTTACCTGCTGCACATAGTCACAATCATTTTAAAAAGAGATGCATAAAGTTTACCAAGTTTACCCAAGTCTATTTTAATCAGCAATGCCAGATGTACTGTAATTTTTTGGACTATAGGCCGCTACCTTTTTCACACAATTCTGCAGCTTAAATAATGATGATAAATTTGGAAATTTCACTTTGCGGGGCTGATGTGCAGGTATGGGTCAATTCAGGTTTTGTTCCCCTTCAAAGAAAAATGAAAAATAACTTTGCCAATTTTTTTTCTGAAAATCACCTTTCACTGACCTCACCCATTTCTTTAATTTCCTTTACAATCTGCATAAATCAAATCCATTTTTCTGCCCTGTTTTAATTAATTTATTTTATAACACAGTAGCAGTGGCACATTGTGATTGACAACTGATGCTACATCTCTGCACAGGAGGCAGACAGACAACCACAAGGTGGCATTAAATAATGTTTTGCATTTTTTTAATGTCCTTTATTTGACTTTTTGTAATTTGACACATTCAAAAGTGGGACATTGTGTGTGTGTGTGTGTGTGTGTCACATTGTGCACATTGGGCCTTGTGAAGGACAGATGCACATTCTGAACCTACAGAGTTAGCAGTAAGGAGAGGCAGGTCCAGTCGTGAAAGAGGAGGGTTGAGCAAAGATTAAGATCAGGCAAATTTACGTCACCCTTCTTTGCAGGTCTCTGAAGAGGTGTATCAGCGATGGCGAAGATGGCATTTAAAAAAAAATTTTATCAGCCAATGTAAGAGATGAAATCGCCACCTGACATCAGTTTTTGAGAAGGCTGCCTCCACGACAACTCTAGCTAGCTTGCCCTGTGTGCTGCTAGTTCCTGCATGCGCGTTCAGTGGTGCAGCACGGAAAAGCGTCCCCCATGAAACAGTTTACTGGCGAGCGTGATGCAACGTTCCAAACATGTTCAGGCAGTTGAAACTGGTATGCTGATATTCGG
>NW_013952426.1:3270840-3274219 GCF_001266775.1 Austrofundulus limnaeus | reverse complement strand
GATTAGACATGTTTTTTTATTATTGTCATTAGTGATTATCTCAATTTTGGCTAAAAGAATTGACAAAATCCCACACACCATTCCTTTAAGGTTGCTGTAGGCTACTGGTGCACAGTAATCAAATACATTTGTAATTCAGTGCCTTTCTTTCTGTGTTTAATAAAATACAAAACTGATATTAGATTTGTGATCAGCCAAAAATAAACCTCAGATATCTTTATCGTACCTGAAGTGAAAAAAGTGGATCAGTGTATCCCAAGTTTTGTGCGCATCATCTATGTTACAATGTAGACACCTGCAACTCATATACAAGTGTTCATCAAGTGACACCTTCAATAGCATCAATAATTCCAAAAGTACCATAGTGTACTGTGTGCCATGTTGTTTTTGACTACTTCAACCCATGGCTAAATGAATTTGTCACCAAAACAAATKGATTACAATGTTATGTACCATGCTAGCTTGTTTAGTGAACAGTCCAGTGCAAGCCAGTCCGACTCATCCCACACTCCACACATGAGGAGATGCTGATATGCGGGGGAGGGGGGTGGGCGTCTTCGATTGTTAAAGTATTTAAAGTTAAAAATGTGTTGAAGCCAAAACAATGTTATGTCTACAATGTGTTACTGGTTACTAAAGGAGATAATTTTGAGCCACTTTGGAACGCATATTGGATTTGTACAATGCTTTTCCTCAAAATACAATAATTTTTAAGCCACTGATATGATCACCTGTAAAACAGTTTTCAATCCATGGCACCCWGTGAGCTACATAACTCTTGGGAAAGAAGATCAATTCTAGCCTGTGATTCTGCATTCTGGAAGTCAGGCCAGCTCTGACTTTGAAAAAGCTTATYCAGCCAGTTGAACAGAACCACTTTTAACACTTTATTTGAATGAGCATAGATACTACTGGTAAAATTTAAGAAAAAAAACAAAACACTTCTGTTGTTTTATGTCTAAATTCTGCAAAAGCGCCCACTGTCTTTTCAATTGTTAATGAATACAATTTCCAATTAGCATTTTGTTCTAAATAAAGGAATTTTAAAGTGGTCTTTAAATTTCTAATTTGGATCTGATTGTTCAGAATGGTTTAACTTCCAACTGAAATTCTGGTTTTGTGTATTTTCTCTGGTTCAAACAACCTTGTCAACGCCGGTACTTATCATTTACCCCCCAGGAAGTTGGCATATCTGTGCCATTTCCCTCCATGAAAAATGGCAATCCTCAAAGTAAATGAACATTCAGCCTCACAGTATCCATTCTCATTTCATTTAGCAAATGTGCTTAGCTGTTGCCATGCAACAATGCCTTTCTGAGCTGAACCCTCATCCTCTCCCCAGCTTCCTCTCCCCTGTCTTCTTTCCATCTCAAGTCACAATGTCACACTTTCTTGTGAGTGGGGCCTAATTTACCGCTCTCCTTTTTGGTCACAGTTGCTATTCGATCCACGTAGGAGCAGGAGTAATGAGATTGAATCTTGATGCGCTCACTGCGTCCCGCTGACTTGTCTGTCTCATCAGGGACAGAGGACAGTGTGGAGCCTTCCCTGATATTACCTCTACCTGTGTAAGGGGACGCTGGTCACTATCCTGCCAGGCACTGATCCAATAAARCACAACAAAGGACTGTGATCAATACCAGACGTCCCACTCCCATGCACCCCTCTGCTCTCATTCACACACCTATTAGTTAGGGCGTAATTGATTGGCCCACTGTTCATTATACTTTTGATATGGTTTTCATTAAATGGCCACTGCATGTGAACAGTACGATTTTGCCATCCACTGCTGCTGTGGACCTGAACTGTTAGATGGAGACTTAGCGCTTCAAACCTTTAGAAAAGTTTATAATAAAGAGGATCCAAGTTKATAGCTACAGAAATAGAAAGAAAAAAAAAACTGAAAAAGACTGGAAGAAAGTGTGAAAGGAAGCCAGTGTAAAAAAAGGGAGGTATTGTATGCATTTCTTTTGTCTGCTTCTGTTCAAATCCATTATACCCTGAAGGCATGCAACAGATAATCTGCTTGTTTTGTCTTCGCTGCCTGGCTTCTCAAGAAAACARTCTTAATTTTTAACTGGTGTATACTCTTCTCTTTTTCTCCACCCTTTACATTCTCATCCCTCCCCACCTTACACCGCCCGACACTTTCCATTTCTTCTCTTTTATCCTTCCTCTCCTCTTTGCTTGCCACCCTTCTCCTGTTTTTCTTGTTCCTCTCCTCACCTAGCTCCACACTGACATGGACAGAAATGATGGCCGCACTAAGTATATCCTGCGAGGTGAGGGGGCGGGCTCTGTCTTTGTGATAGACGAGAAAACGGGCAACATTCACGTCACCAAGCCACTGGACCGCGAGGAGAAGGATGAGTACCGTCTCATTGCCACGGCCACCGACAGGCAGACCGACCGTCCCCTGGAGCCTTCRTCGCAGTTCATAATTCGAGTGCAGGACATCAATGACAACCCTCCTGTCTTCGAAGAAGGGCCCTACAGTGCCACTGTGCCTGAGATGGCAAATATAGGTAGGAATGGAAGAGTCTGTTTGGACGTGGTTTTGGGTTTGTTGAAAGCTTGTATGGGTCTTCAAATAAATGAGACACACTTTATACAATACTCAAATAAACAAATGATACAGCACCAAAAAATATACTAAAATGTTATCAATAAATTGTATAAATTAATACATTTTGTAACCAGCTGTGATAGCTTTCTGAACATGATTCACAATGATGTATTAAAACAACTCTTGATTTTTTTGGTCAGACGTTTGAACATTTGTCTGAATCCTACTGAAAAAGATTTCAAATGCAAATCACAGTGTAAATAGTAAGTCAAAATATTCAAAAAATGGACCGCTGAAGCCCAACAACTTATATAAATGTGGCACTAAAGTTCAGCAAACTCACTACCTCCAATTTACCAGCTAGCTTCTATTAGGTAGAGCCAGTTGCAAATGGAGAACCAAGTGTAAAATAAAATGTTAAAAAATGTCACAAACACATTTTCATTATGCAGCCCATTCTCTCATTGTAAAATTCTAGCAAAAAAAAAAAAAAGTTCCCCTAGCTCACTGCTTTCATTTAGCAATTTTTTACTAAATGTTAACCTGCAGGCCTATAATACCATAAAACACCTTAAAAAGTACACACACATTAAATGAAGTACTGCTTTTGAACCCTTTATAGTAAATTCACAAGCTTGGTCTCTTTTTAAAGCTAATAATCTGAATTTTAAACTTCAGCAGTCATATTCATTGTAAATAGTGTTTACTATGTTGAAGAAAGAATACATAAAAATCAAGATATTTTTCTCCCTAAATTTTTTTATTTTTTATTAATAAAGTATCACAGAACATAAAGGGAATGAGATATTAGGA
>NW_013952426.1:3266305-3268263 GCF_001266775.1 Austrofundulus limnaeus | reverse complement strand
GGGAAATATGTCGCTACGTCACACAGTGGAGTCTCTCTGATTGGTTGACGTGACGCGTCGAGCTGCAAAAGTTCAAATTTTCTAACTTCAGCTATTTGCGCCTCAGCGCGTCGAACGCTCAGATCGTTCAAATCGTTCAAATCGCGCTGCTCTAATTGCACTTGAGGCGCCGCAGAACTTCCCGACGCTGATTGAAGTGCATCCACCATAGACTTTATATGTAAACCTGATGCTCCTGATGCTGAAATTGTGTTCGGTGTGAACGCAGCATTAGTCTAATCTACTCAGATTCAGCTATCATTACTTAGTGCTAATGTTTACTCATAATGCTAACATTTGAGCTAGCATTATACTCTCCGACGCTTTAGGAGTGGATGAGCCAAATGGGTGGTGACTGCTGCCAACTAGTGGGTGGAGGATAAACTACAACACAAAAATTAAGCACTGACATGAAAGTTTACTCTTTGCACAATATAAATCGATACAGTGCTTTAGAAAAATCATTCAGTATTGTTAAATGAAAGATATTGCAATATTTCAGTGTATCAATATTTTTCTTACACCCGTAATTAAACTGTACACTGCATTAAATGATTAAATGAGAAGAAACTGTAAATGAATATAYAATCGGATACAGTTTTGAGAGAATCTTTAGCCAAGCTAAATAGGTTTTTCTGCATTTCAAAATGATTTTAGTATGAAAAAGAAAGTATGAACAGAGAAAAAAAAATCTGTAAAAATCCAGAGTATTATAAGTAGTATTATATTATAATTCTGTTGAATTCAGTTTATTTATGTAGTGCCAAGTCACAGCAAACGTTGTCTCAGGGCACTTTTTGAAGAAATGTGAAATGTTTGTTATGCAAATTCCCAGGCTGTTTATTTCTTTCTTAATTTTTTTGGTCAATGACTTTGTTTTTTGTCTGGAATCTTTATGCTATAAGCCCCTTTTTATCTTTCTTGCCCTTTCTTCACTCTGATTGAGTAATGAAAGCAAAATGAAATGATAAATAATCTCAGTGACAGCAATAAGAACTTACCTTGACATAGTGGACTGTTGGAGTTACATTCWGTATACAAAATAGGGCTGTAGCATTTTATTAGTTTACTATTTAATCAAAACAAAGTAGCAGCCAGTGACTGCTGTCAAGCACCAAAGTGATGGATGTTCCACTTGAGCACAGCTAGACCGTTTGTTTTATTATTTCTGTCTGAGAGCGCAGCTTGTCCGACAACATTTTCTTCTAAAGCTTCGAAGTGGTAGTTTGCAAAGCCTCCACAGAGATGCCCACTGCAGAAAGCAGAAAAAAATACAAAGCTTAGGAAATATAGCTATCATTGGATGTTTAAAAGGTTTATTACATTAGATTATGAATTAGATTATTATAATATTGCATAGATGTTCTTTAAATTAGGCTTTGGTATGTGTACATACACAGTCAATATACACAACAGAGCATGTTGTCAGCATTTACCTGAGAGGATTACATTTATACTACTGCACTACAATGAAGTCTAAAATCTATATTTTTGTTGGAAGTCGGTAGTAATTTATGTGTAGTGCTAAGAAATACTTTTAATATTCGAATCATTAGAAAAACTTGATTGCATCTGAAAAAAAAAATCAGAATTTTGATTGACTGTTCTCTAAAACAGATGGTTATAGTATTTGTCAGGACAAGGCCACAGCAAAAAACAGTAATTCTCGTTATGATGTTGCTGCAGTGCGTTTGCATATATTTTTTTATTAAAATTATTTTATCTGTTAAAAGATAAGGCTACCCTTCATCATAGTTATAAATCATTATTGTGTTTGTTGATAGAAATTGGAAAAATGCCATTTGATATGATCACTTTCAAATTCAAAAATGGAAAAGGTGTTCAGATTGATTTGTTATATCAGTGATCCACCATAGTTTCTATGAACTTAGCATGCTTATTTCGGAGAGGACATTCCC
>NW_013952426.1:3256065-3266096 GCF_001266775.1 Austrofundulus limnaeus | reverse complement strand
GGGATAGCTGAGCTAGTATACTACATTCATTGTAAAATTACAGCGTAATTTGTTTTCTGATCAGAAAAAAAATATTCTTGTTATTTTCTGTCATAAAATGTATTTATATTCACATCAATTTTGTTGATGCAAGTTTTACAACTAAAACCTAATAGAATCAGACAGTACCTTGCTGTATGAAATTGTTTAATGCTAAGGTGCTTTACTAACCTAACTATGACATAGAAAAAAATCGAAATGAATTGGCTTTGTGAGGTCATTGGGTAAGAATTAAGACTGCCATTTCCCACTATGATTGATGGGTCTTCAATGGTTTCAAGCATGCACTAAAGTCGCAGTTTGTCAATGTTCCGGGTGGAGCATGGTGGTGTTGATGTGCACCGCTGTAAGTTGATTTCAGAGAATTTGAGGCAGGACTGGCCATTCAGGCCTCATGCTTTGACTGCGACTGTGAACGACTTGTGCAAAATTGTATTGAGTGCGATTTATTGTCTGAAATACGATTAGCGCCACATGATTCCGACATATTTCTGTGCCTGACACACTCTCATTAGCAAGCGTACATGTGAGCCCGTAACAATGCTGAAAGGTGGCACGGAGCAGCTATCCTCAATTCTCAATTTACACTGAGTCTGCTCTGTTGCACTCTGCTACGACTGCCGCAGTAAAAACACAACCGTTATAAGCAATGAGAGTATTTATCCTACCAGCGCAGGGTGGCTGCATGTGCACAGCGATCTGCCAAAACTAGATTCAATCCTGTTTTGCAGGATGCTGGAGAAAAACACATAGTCAATTGACAAAGATCACTCCGCACTAACAGGAAAAGGAACAAGCAATGATGCAGTTTCAACTGTTGGAGTCTGTCTTTCACAGAATGAATTATTTTGGTCTGACTTCCACATGTATCAAGCAATCTCACATTTCCCATGCATACTTCTTGAAGCAACTCTGTGCTTCGCATCGGAGCGGAACGGAAACAAATCATGGAGAACTATGCTGCACGGTGTTAATTGGGGGTAACTCTGACATTACCAACCTTATTTAATCACCTCCATAAACTGGAGTACGACGAAAGCCAGAAAATGTTGACCGAGGACACATTGGCTACAGCAAACTCTCCTCCAGCAGATGCTGGAAACAAACATACTCAGGCGAGACTCCACAATGCATTCAATCTGTCCCTTAAGATTGGCAAAATAAGCCCTGAAGGGAGATATGTAGGGCATGGATGTTAAAATTAAAAAGTTCGTTCATTTGATGATTTGGAAATATAATTTTAGATCACAGGGTGAATCAAAACCATACAAGTGCTATTTTCATCTATTCATTGTAATATTCATCATTATCAGCTAAATGCCATAGATTACCATGATTATTTTTTTTTGCCAGTGTTGCCCAACCCTATGACTGTAATCATGACAAGGTCATGGAAACAACTTGATACATACAACATACCTGTGGTGATAGCACCATAGTAGAATGGCATGATCTTCTAGTGAATATTTTGAAATGGCCTGTAGTGGTGTCAGGGTGTTTTCAGTCTCAAACTGAAGGTTTTATAAATTTGCTGTGATCTGGCAACACTAAAACAGATCGTAGAGGTTGTCAAGTTTGTAGCGAGGTTGTAAGTCAGTCTAAAGGTGACCTTTAAAAAGTTTAAGTTGTGTTTCAATGGTTGTAGTACAGTACATAGGGGTGTAAGAAAATATCGAAACACTGAAATATCACAATATTTCATTTCCCGATACTGTATCGATATTCTAAAGCCCGGTATCGATTTTCATTAAGTTTTAAATGTCAACTTTCCTGCCAGCCATTCATTTTTATGTTGTAGTTCAGCCTCTGACCACTAGTTGGCAGCAGTGAGCCAGCTATTTGGCTCCTCTACCTCTTGAGCGCCAGAGAGTAAGAGAGCATTAGCATTGTRAGTAAACATTAGCTTCATGCTCCGATAGCTGAATCTGAGCGGAAAAGACCGACACCCTCTGCCTTCTAAGCTGATTTGAATTTTCTGAGACAATGAATTTTGGTTTTTCGTTTTTTCGTTTTTTTTTAATTATTTTTTTTTCCAGTAAGAGGTTTTTATTTAATAGAATTTTTGGACCAAAAATATCGTAATATATCGCCTTGTTTACAGTATCGAAATATATCGGGATATATCGTATCGTGACCCCTCTGTCATGATATGTATTGTGTTGCCAAATTCTTGCCAATACACAGCCCTAGTAGTACAGCAGAATAAAGATCTAGTTATTTATAGACGCATATGAGATATAGTACATTCAGTTTTCACAGCACTTATTTTTTTATGTAAATGATCATAAGCATGTAAATGCTTCTGACAAAACATATTCATTCAGCAACACATTTCCAAAGTAGATCAGTCTTGCCTTTTATCTCATTGATTACACTTATAAATTTAACRCTGGCACCATGTTACTCTTTAAAAATATAGCCTACAAAAAATAGATTAACCTTTTTGGAGTCTACTGAATGAATAACTGTTTAATGTTGTGTTTCTCTTCAGATTTTACAAAATAACAGACATAAACTGAAGACCAATCTGAAACCCTCACTGATTTTAGAAATCTTCCAACCTGAATGACAGCTGGAAAAAATCTTTCCCCCTATGCTGTTCCAAACCAGCTTTGTGTCCATGTTGCAGCGCCCAAAATTAAATCTAGGTTGCCCTTTTCAAATTGTATCACCAGTATGAAGTTTCAAACGTGGCCTCAGTGCTGGCACAAGCTCAAGGCAGTCCACAAAGAAGTCCTGCTATAACACATGTGCCTTGCATTCCCTGATCAATTTATTTTACAGTCCCATGAGAGTGGTTTTTGCATAAGTTTGATACAGATATCCAGCAGAAAGCCTGAACAGAAAACAGTCAAAAATATTGCATAGTGCTTTTAAGAATGATAAATGAGCATTCAAATGCAYTTGCTCGAAGCCTTTTCTCCCCCCAGAGTGACAGGGTCAGGTGGAACTGTTAAAATGTCTTACTCTTTTTGAACAAAATTGCCTCCCTGTTTTTTTCCCCTCCTTATGCCAGCCAGAGAAAATTTCATGGCTTAGCAGATGTGCACACTCACAGACAAGCAGATCTCCCACAAACCCCTAAAACTGAATGCAAATGAGGATCTAATTTGAATACAATGCAGGCAAAATCCAGAGTGAGTAACGTTAATATTTGATGTTTAATGACACTGTTACCAAAGCTGCGTGTAGAATGTACGAAGCTCTTCTTTTGTGTTAAATACATACCTGCAGCAATAATACAGCAGGAGGAAAGAACAACAACACACAAACGCCATCTGTGGTCACTAATTTAAAAGATGTGCAGCTTGTGATTCTGCACAGGTCAAGCAGCGTGGGTCATAAAAATGATAATATGGATATTAATATTACGGGAAACTTTGCCGTTATGTAATCATCTAAATGGATTTTATTGTTTTCATTTCCGCATTTGCATTTGTGCTCTGCCCGTCTGCATCTCAATGTGCATTAGAAAATGCTGCTGAATACAAATATTTTATTCACTTGAGCAAAGAAAAATATGTGCAGAGGACAGATAAATCATCATTGTAAAACTTAAAATGCACTACCAGCCTAGTGGAGCTGTTGTCTCTTCATATTTGCATGGCATACTCTGAGTTGCTGCTCTGGGACTCGGTTTGCTAGCTGTCTGGATTCTCCCTTCAGCTCCTTTGGACACTGACATCCTTTTTAAAAGGAATTGAGGAGATGATGTGACTTGGTTATAACAGAAACAGACTCCCAACTATGAATAAATTATTTCTAATTGGGAATGCCAGTGGATGAGCACTGAAGTCTACTTATTGGGGATTGTCATTTTTTTCTAGTTTTTGTCACAATTTTTGATTTACTACTTGTTTCATAACTTTAGAAAATGCAAAAACAAAACGTACCTCAAACAAGTAGCTTAGTTGAGAATACGGTGCTGTGATGTTTATTGGTGTTACACTGTGATAACAAAATTAGCAAAAGACTGAAAGAAATCCTCACAAGGGTACTTTGGCAGAACAAGTTAGCAAACTAACACGTTAGCAAACCAACCCTTTTAGGAACTCTGTAGCTCAGGCTTATGGAGCGTAAAGAGTGTCAATATTCACAAATGCACACACAAGTTTCACACGTGCACAGGACATGTGAATCTTGTCCTGTGCACGTGTGGGCATTTGCAAATATTAAGACTCTTATAGCTCCATACAAATTTACTTCACAGAAGTAACATTCAAAGTTTTAACAAGTCAGAGAAAGTTGGACTTTATTTTACTTTTTAACAAAAACACAATTACAGTTTTATGATTTTGACCTTTTTTTAATCGCAGAGTGTTTAACTTTACTGAGCCCTGCTAGTGTTAGTATTTTTGCGAGACCATGAGTTACTCTGTCCATTACTGGGTGGGGAACACAGATTGTGACAGTGTCCTTGACTATCTTTAATATAGAAACAGCAAATGTCTTCAAAATCCTAGGAGTAATCTTTCCTGATAAAAAATATTTATGTACAGAAACAACTTAATATTATTTATTCTCAGTCCATTGTTTTGAAGGGCAACAGAATAGAAGGCTAATCCAGCCTGATAAGAAAAAGCAAACATCTTCAAAATTACATTTCCTCCACTCATCTGAAGGAAATACAAATTAGAATACATGATTGTTGAACAATTATATCCTTTGTTGGATTGAACATACAGTGGTTGATCATTTGAAATGGAGCTCAATGGCTCAGTAATTAGCACCGACACCCCACAGTAAGAAGGTCCTGGGTTCGCTCCCCTGACCTGGGGTCTTTCTGTGCGAAGTTTGCGTGTTCTCCTCATGCTTGTGAGGGTTTTCTCCGAGTGGTTTCTCCCACCCCCAAAAACCTGTACAATAGGTTGCCTTAAAGCCCAGCTCTTGAAAAAAATGGGATTTGCCTGGTTAAACAACAGTAAACTAAAAATCACGGTATCCTAATTACATTATCATTAGAGTTTATTTGAATCGAGTTTTCAAAGAAACAGTTGCCGTAGATTTTCATCTGACATATTTGCTTTGTTGATATGAAGACCTACAATACAAAGTTGAGAACCATAAAAGCATTGCTGTGAACCAAAATATCAACAATAAAAAAGTCACACAACAGAGTAAGTGTACTATATTTTGAGGTGTACTTGGTTGAAATCCACGCTGAGTCATCTAAATCCATTTTTCTTTGTGTGCTCCTGACAGAGGGGCACACTTTCTCACTCCAGATAAGTGCAGGTTCTGTATGGACCACAACTTGGCTCCAGTTATTCCTTGATCACTGAAGTCTAAAGTAATGTAGACAAAAAAAACTGAGACGTATGATGAGCTGATGCTTCTTCCACTCCCAGGTCAGGATTGTTTTTTTTCTTTTATGAACAATCAAAATGCTTTGCAGAGTAATCGTTTGTGGATTGTTTTCCACTATGGTTGCCTGTCTCATAAAGAGTGCTTGTCAGGAAGCAAGACAGTGTGTGGTTGTCATGGTGTTTATAATAAGCCACTGTCAGCAGCTTTAACACTCCCTTTGATCTCGGTCTTTCCTATACTCTCTATACAAAATGTAGTCATCAAAATGTTGGCTATTTGTCAGTTTTGATTGTTTCACAGTAAGTCTCAAAATACTCTGGAAAATACAACAAAAATATTTTAGAAGATACATCAAAATTAGATAGTAACTGAACTGGCACCATTCAAAGAAATGATAATTTTGCCACATTGCACTTTTAATTAAAGTTGTATGAAAAAGTTGGCCACTTACATTTCATTGAGCTAATAGCATCATTTCCTCATGATCATATTTGGCCAAAATTGACTTATGTGAATATGCTATTAGGCTAATGATTTGCTCTTGCACTTGCAAGATATAAGTAATAGGTATTTCAAAAATAAAAAGAACAAATAGGAGAAAACTAGAAAATGAATTTCATTTAATGTTTATGAAACAATGGCAACAGAATGCCAGCAAGACTGAAGAACAGCAAGATAGAAAAATAAAATCTGTACCGTCAGACAGCAAACATTGCAACACTAATAAAATCAGAGGTAACGGCAGAGATAGGACATTTTATTTTTTGCACCCATATTGCAGTACAATTTTGGCGTGGCGACGACTGTCTGGGATTGTAATTCAAATCATGACTTTAAAGTGCCTTCAGGAGACGGTTTGTATGTACAAAAAGTACTCTAATCTCCATTTAAACTCCACTCAGCCCCTTGAAATGGGTTTTACTTTGAGGAGCACTCTTTGCCTTTTAAAGCAGGCAGAATTGCTTTTAGAAAAAAAAACATTTGAGTTTGCCACAAAAGTGGGCATTAATCCAAAAATTTCACCCCTAAACTACTTAGTTTGGAGAAGTTCAGAAAATTTGGCCCGAGGTCCCCGCCATCTGCCTCTGAAAGGTTTTTTCCCAAACATCGTGGTCCCTCTTGTGCTGAATTGTTTAATTGAGATTGGAATAATGACCCTGCCAGCAGCGTGCCGGGGCCAGGTCCAAGGAGAGGGGCTGATGCAGGCGAACAGTATTTAGTAATCCTATCMGCTGCCTTATGAGCGTCTGCTCCTCACAGCAGCTCACTCTTCAGATTGAGTTGTTCACTCAGTCATGGATTCAATATTTACTTGACGATTCAATATTTACCAAGGCACTTTCCCGCAAGCATGACTGAGGAGATAGTGCTGCTGTGAGGATCCTGTCAAAGCCTCGTTACATGAGATTCTCAGCAGAGAGGCTGCGGTGGGGGAGTTTGTGTCTTATGCCACAATGAGATGCTGATTCAAGCTGTGGTGGAACTGTCACCCCCCTCCCCCCCAATCCAYTGAAATGTGCATCTGTAAAGTGTTTTGTGACGGTTCTGCCCGACTGAGTGCTGACATCTTTTCCGGATGTGTATCTCCATTCTAGGAAAATTAATCACGCTTAAAGTTTAACCTTGAGGTATCCATGTTAAAAATCAAGTATCCTCATAAATACTTTAGATCAGGGATTCCTAAATTCCTTCTCCTTTCTTTCCTCTGAGGACAGATGTCTTAGAGTAAGAACATGCATTTCAGTCGGATGACTGGCAGCATGAATATTTGATCTTTGTGAAGTGTGACTGGCTGCGCAGCACGGTTCAAAGGCTGCATGACAATAAGTTTAGCCTCTGACTGGTGCTTGTTGCATCAAACCCAAAGCCTTACTGCTTGAATCACAATCCTGATTATTATTTTTTTATTGCTTCAAAAAGAAAAAAAAAGCACTTTACCCATCCACTTAAACAATATGTTGTTAGTAAACATGTTAGTGTAAAAACTGCTAAACCTTCATGTGAGTTTGCCTGCTGTGGTGACCTCTAGGCTTGTCGCAATAAGCAATGAATAAATTAAAATGAGGTCGACGATTTTAATTTTCCTACTTGTTTTTGTTTTCCTTCCTCTTTTCTACTTTTTAGCGTATTGAACTCTTGCGTCACGTATTTACCAGGTGCATGGTTTTGTAACCTGTGAGAGCAGGCCTTTAGTTAGAAGAGCATTTTCAGTTTTATGACGCTTTTTTTTCCAGCTCAGGACACCCTGGGTTCTTTTTCTTTTGTAACATTTTTTGCATGTACAATTTGCAATCTTCTGTAACCTTCGTAAGCAGTGCGTGGTTCTGCAGTATTTTTTCTAAGACAATTTATCATCCAGAAAAAAAAAATGTTATTGTGACGGGCCTAGCGACCACTGGAGAAGGAAGCAGCTGTCAATAAGAAACATCATTCTTTATTATTTCTAAGTAATACTGGCAAAACTGTTACTGATAGGTCTGTCACTTTTTTGCCCTCAGTAGTTACACACCACCATGAAAGAAGATGAGCTATTATGAATTGTGTGTGGATAGGCCTTTACTACTGATTAACTTCATTCAAGATGGCTAACACGGTTAATCTTAGCAAACACAAAAATAACCATAACCTTGTGACTTTTACAGCTATTTTGCTAAAATTCGACATGGTAGTAGCTGAGAGTGTTCTCCACATACTCTGAGCACAAACACTTTGAGAAATGTCAACTGTGTCTGTTAAAAAAATCTTCAATACCACTGGATGAACTGTAGCAAACTAGTAGAAATTGTTCATTGGTTATATTTCTAGGACTGAATGACCTTTAGAATTACCCTCTTTTAAGATAGCTGCCAAAACAAATCAACCTTAATCAAATGAGCAAACATTCAATTTTGATCTAGGGGACTGTGTTTGTGTTGATTCAGTGAATTCTTTTGAACAAAACTATTATTTTTGGTTGTCCGCAATTCCGTTTGGATTTAGATTTTCTGATAATGTAACAGCTTTCAAATTATTACAGTTCCCACTTGTAACAAAGCATTGTTGTTTTTTGATGTGATTTTATAACAATAGAACAACTGCTTACGGAACTCAAAGCTATTGATCAAAAATAGACTAAGTTAATACACATGAACATGTTTCTATATTCAACTCAGCCTAAAACTGACATGTCAGTAGTTAATTTTTCTGCAAACGACAAATATTTTTTAAAGTAATGAAAACAATAAAATCTAATACTGACTTCTACGTCAAATTCAGGTTAATTTTTATATGAATGGAGCCAACCTGAACTTGACTGATTACAATAGAATCAGACTAAACAGGGTAATAGAAAATTAGACCTAATTGGTTTGTATTTAATTAGACTTGAACATGTTTACCCTCTCTGTAAAGTGCCCTGAAATTACTGTTTTGACAGGCTACAAAACATATGCATAAAATATTTGAAGTGAACTTGCTACACACCTACCTGCTGTAAAAATATGTTGGAGATGTAAATCCTTGTACGACTAGTGAACAAAATGACAGGTTTTCCACAATTTATATAGACAGCATATATATAGTATCTGAAACAAGGCAGACATGGAGGTTCAAACTGGATAATTATTGTTTCAGTTTGTTTTCTGCTGCCCTGTGTAAAATCTTCACCATCATGAGCTCCCTCTACCACAGTTTGAGTACACTTCCTGTCTGATGATAACCTCTGACTCTTTACTACCTGTTATGGTTCAGTACTATAATCAACTGATCTTGCACTCCCTGTTTTGCATTTCACACACTCACCTATAGATACACTCCTCRTTTTCTCCTCTGTGACTCTGTCTCTGCTTTGATCAGAAATAAACTAGCAGCTGCCGCCTTCCTTTCCTCCTCTGACGGGAGCTCCGCTGGGAACAGTTATTCTGTCTGCCCTCATGTAAAAACACAGTCCTATACAAATCCATAACAAACAGGATGAGCTCACTGTCACTCATTTATTCATTTATTCTTATTTTTGCTTACAATTTAAAAAAAATATACACGCGGCCAAATTGACACGCCGTGATCCGTGGAAAGAAAATTTAAAGGGAATGAGACGGGGGCCGGTTGAAGAGACAGACGGTCTGATTGAGCGAGGGAGCAGGAGGGAATTGGAGACGGAGATGAAGAGAAATGAAGTGAGACAGAGAGAATCAAGGGGTTGGGAGGGGAGGATGTGTATAAGTGTGTGTGTGTGTGTAGGTGTGTGTGTGTGTGTGTGTGTGCTCAGGGTAGCAGGGGGCAAATGAAGTATTTGTCACACTTCTATTGGAAAAAGATTGAAAGCGAAGCAGAGAGATGAGTGGAGGTTATCTGCACGTAAAGCTTTTTGTGCTCTTAAAGTGCTGCTGTATTCTGACCAAGCCAAGTCCTGTTGCCTTTTTCATTTTCATCCTTCCCCMCTTTGCTTATTTGTCACCTTTTTTTAATCAATTTTCCTTGCCTCGTCTCCTCCTTCCCTCCTCGCCTCTCCTCCCTGCAGGCACGTCTATAATCCAGGTGACAGCGACAGATGCTGATGACCCGACATATGGGAACAGCGCCAAGCTTGTGTACACTCTGGTGCAGGGCCAGCAGTACTTCTCTGTCGATCCCCAGACAGGTAAGCGTCTCATCACAACACACACACACACACACACACACACACACACACACACACACACACACAC
>NW_013952426.1:3247217-3254846 GCF_001266775.1 Austrofundulus limnaeus | reverse complement strand
CCCACGCACACACACACACTCTTGTCTATAGGTGTTCAAACACAGGTGGAGCTTCTTATGCACACACACTTTCAATTCAACACCTCTCCCACCTGTGCTTCCCTCGTTTTCTTGTCGCCATCGATCTCTCCAGCTTCCCTCTCTCCAGTTGTGCCCCTTCTGTTCAAACACACAGACACACACGAACCCACACTCGTCAGCCCTCCCCACCCCAATGTGGTATGACTCTGCAAAAATGTATTCATGCTGCACAAAACACTCTAACAGCTTGTTGTTATTTCTGCATGAATCAGAAGAAGGAATAAAAAAGGGGGAACTTGATGTTTGAGACAGACATCAGGAAAGGTGTGTGAGTTATAATTCAACAGATTGCTAAGGCCTCGAAGAGTCTGTATGTTGTGTCACCTAAGAGCACACATGTCACCGGAGGGCAAAGGCTTTTATTAAGGTGCAGATGTTTTGGTTTTCTTATGTTTTGTTTATTTTTGAACACTGAATGGAAAGGAAGCCAAAGCTGTTTGCAAATGAAAATGTCTGTGTGATGCCTGATTTTTATAGAAACACTTAACATTTAGTCGACAATGAGGCTTTCAAAGGATATTTTTTACATACTGTATGCCTTAATAGGAGGATTTATTTGGCCTGCACATCATAATTGGTTAAGAGATCCATTTTGTTTATTTGAAGTATCATTTAGTAATTGACTGCCTTGCTGCATGAGTGCTGTGTTGATTTTTGAAATGCTAATTTGGAATTCAACCCTAAATCAAAGTGCGATGTGTGATCAAAGCATGTGATAATGCCGGGATATTTAAAAAGCTTTTGTATTCTGACCAGGTTTTCTTTCTTGCTCCTCTTTCAATCACCCTGTCTGACATTGACTCTGTCACCAAAAGTCTTATTTAAAATATGCACCTTTTTACATGAAAGTTCATCTTGCTTGTTGGGGAATTCTGCTCATGACGTTAGACGTTTCCACTTACTTGCATGTTTGTGCGTTAGCATTCAGCGCAGCCTAGTTTGACTCTAATTAACCTTGAGCTGAGTCATGTGAGTTGCCAGCACGTAATGTGCAACTTCCTATCATATGTAGCAGAATGAGGTCATGAATAAAGAGGAGGTGATCAATGTTGAACAATGACACACGATATATGAATTGACTCCCAGTCAGACTGCCATTGTGTGTGTATATACAGTATACAGTATATACAGTACAGACAAAAGGTTTGGACACACCTTCTCATTCAAAGAGTTTTCTTTATTTTCATGGCTATGAAAATTGTAGATTCACAATGAAGGCATCAAAACTATAAATTAACACATGTGGAATTATATACTGAACAAAAAAGTGTGAAACAACTGAAAAGATGTCTTATATTCTAGGTTCTTCAAAGTAGCCACCTTTTGCTTTGATTACTGCTTCGCAGTAATCTTATACCAGGCCAACCCATTCTCACTCCCGAGTCGTCACATATTGACGTTTTTCAAAGGTCCCTTTGCGTCCAATTTTGACGCATCAGGTACCCCCTTTGCGTCATATTTTGACGGGATGGGGCGGAATCTGTTGTCGTAATTTYTSAAAGTGTAGAAAATGCACAAATACTACCGTCCCAAAGCGTGAAATTACGTTTATTCACTTTAGACATCCTGTCCCAGACCCTAGTACCTAAAATTAACCATTAACCCTGATACGTAAAATTAACCATTTTTAGAAAATGTAGGAAATTCATGGCAACTACGTGTTGCAAAGCCTAAAATTACCTAATGTTCACTGTAGACATCCTATCCCTGACCCCAGTCCCTAAACTTAACCATTTATCCTGATCCCTAATGTTAACCTCAGACCCCCGACCCAAAGACCCCTGGTGGCGCAACCCGGAAAAGCCGCGGGCGGCAAGGACTGACGCAAGGGGGGTACCTGATGCGTCAAAATTGGACGCAAAGGGACCTTTGAAAAACGTCAATATGTGACGACTCGGGAGTGAGAATGTGTTGACCAGGCACCTGATTAGCAACACCCGGGGGATACTAAATTTTTGTGTGCACAACACACATACTAAGCTCCACTGCTCATCCCACAAATGCATGTTCCTTACAAATGTAGCACCATATAAAAAAGAAATTAACAGACATTCCAATGATATAAGATTTATTGCAAAAAAACATTTTTACAACAAGGACTCAAAAGAGTGATGTAAAAAATGCATGATCACTGTGTACATTTAAGAAAATGATAAACGTTGGATTGTTAAAGAAATATGAAACAGTATAATGTTTATCAATATAAATTGTTGTTCTAGAGGAATTAGATGGCCGTGTCTTTTGTTTTGTTTATAACAGATTTCTTTTGTTATATGAACTTATTCTTGGGAAAAAGGGGCAGATATAAGAGTTTTTTTCTTCTCTCTGCTGCCTTTCTTGTCATTTTATTTGTGATTTAATATACATATATATTTTTCTCTTTTTTATATTTTTCTTTTTACTGTATAGTGTATATAAAATTATTTGTTTTGTTTTAAATAAATGAATAAAGAAATTGAATTGAATTGAACTGTTAAATATATGGGTATGCATATGTATACACACACTTTTTTTCATAAACAAATGTCCCTTTACTGTAAATATCTGGGTATGTACATGTTTGTATGTCTGTGTTTGTTGTTCAGCTTCTTTAAAAGAACATTGGATAACTGTGTAWTGTTGCTGTCAAATGGAAAATGAGGGTTACCAAAGTGTCTGAAAAACTGTCAAGATGTCAAAAAGTGACGCCACAGCAGCAGCCTGATGACAGGGCTTTTTGACACTGTGCCGTAGGTTATTAAAGGGCACAACGGACGCCAAAGAGCTTTACGTGGGACTGCATCTGTCAAACAGAACAAGGACGCTTCAATTACTGCAACGCATTTCATGAAGCCTTTGCCCAACTACTTCATGACTCGATTACCTTTTGATAGTGATCAGATAACTGCGAACAACGTCGACTGCCTGAGGGCTCAGCCTTTAGGGGCTTGTTGTGGTTACATAAATAAAGTATAACTACGTTATCGAAAAGTGAAACCTGGTTCTGATAGAACACACGATTTTATTATMTCTAGCTAATAGATTATTAAATATATTTTAATGACCCCTTCCACACTAGACTATGATGTGGAAACTCCGCCAGAATATGAATGATTTTAACAGAGTCTTGAAGAAGTCCTCATTACATGATTGGTCGACAATAATTGCTTGACCGTGAAGAATTTGAAGCAGGACTGACCACACTGACCATATGCTCAGGCTACGACTGATGTCCTGACAAGTTCATGGGATCAACTTAACAAGATACCTGCGGTGGCAGCATCATGCAAGCATTGTGTGATTTTTAGAAGTCACATATATCCTGGTGCTCAAGCTCATGGAAGAGAAGCCAACTGAGGCAACGAGAGCAGAGTTGTTTTTTTATGCAGGTGTTTCAGATGTGCAGCAATCACTGGAGTTCCTTTTAAACAACAGGCCTTGCGACTGAAAAACACTGCWAAGTTGTAGGAATGGAACAAGAAAAGTTGTTCTCAAGTAGTGCATCCTTCATACATAAAAGTCAAGTTTCATCTTATCRAAGCAGCTTTTAAAGTTTAAGTAATATCTGCAATAAAATGTCACATTGGATACCTGCTGAAATGATCCTGCTGCTCTTCCTGTGCACAGCAGGCTGAAAYACAAAAATGTGATGTCAATTTTGGCACGAGATGCTAATCACGAGGCCAAGAACRGCAGGGGTAACGTGTAGCTGGCTCCTGTCGCGCCCCTGGAGTCGTACCAGGGTGGGCACATGCACTGTGGTAAGGGTGCAGAGCAGGCTCTCTGGGATACGGAAAGTAGCAGAAAAAAAAGTCACTTTGGCAAGAATTAAGAGTGTCGCAGGATCATGATTGCTTTCACACTAAAGGAGTTTTCTTTCATTTGCTGCAATCCAGCCACATTCTAATAGGTCATGCAAGAGTGGRGTCATCATCTAGTGTGAGAAGTTCTCAAAGAAAGCACATCGATTGTGACAAAGATATATGTTGTGAAGGAGTCATGATGGTCTTCTGCTGTGGACTGGCTTCTATTAATACACCGTAAAGTCCCAACTAATTTACTGGCTAATTGACATTTTTAATAAGTTTAAAATGTCTAAAATCAACTGAGCTATTGGTTTTATTTCAAAAAGCTGCAGAGCATCTGGACCTAATCTCATTAAACAACATTAGTAGCACTTGTAGCTGGGGGCTACATGGTTTGCAAATTAAATAAAAAACTATTTTATTAATGACTACAAACAAGTCTAAATGTAGCTTTAATGAAGTCTTAAACAAATGGGTCCGTGACTTTCTCACTTCATAACAGGCCATCAACTGTGCTGTTATAAATTTAAATGTCATTAATAAAAGGTCAAATTGTCTATTCAAATTTTCTGTCTACAACTTTATGAGATAATATGCCAACTGCTTTGTATTTGCTGTTTAATGTTTGAAAAGCGACTCATTCAGTTTATCGCACCTCAAGTCATTAATGTGAGCCCGCTGCATTATATTAATCCATCAAGCCTGATCATAACATCTGTTAATAGAATTTCTAATGGCATGTTGCTGATCCACAAATGCTAAATGAGTAATTTTTAATCATTAGTGTGGTAATTAGCCTTAGCTTTATGTCTGACAAAGTGATAAACTCATAATAGAAAAGGTGTGAAAACATTCCTGAATGCTTACAAGATTTGCTGCCGTTAAAAGGTGAAATAAGTTGGCTGTGTTAACTCCGGGGTTTAAAAAAGGAAAACAAGAAAAAGTAAATTTTGGATGCCAGAAGGTTTATTTATGGATARTGAAATAGTGGTGAAGGCTGATTGTAAAACTCTTTTTTTGCTTAATGTTTGTGTGTTTTTCCAGGTATTTTACGCACAGCCGTGCCCGATATGGACAGGGAGACCCAGGATCAGTACTTAGTGGTGCTTCAGGCCAAAGACATGGGCGGCCACCTAGGAGGATTATCCGGGACCACCACTGTCACCGTCAAGCTCACTGATGTCAACGACAACCCTCCACGTTTTACCCAGAGTGAGTTACCCGGCAGCACCCACAGCTACCTGCAGAGAATCAAAGGCTAACTAAGATCAGGCAGGCGGTGCAACAAAACGTACGAAAAGTGGCTGTGTTTTGGACCCGCTGTGCTCTCAGTATGCCCACATATGTGCAGTAATTGTTGCACCGCCTCCGATACGCCAGCACTTTCTGTTTACTCACCACGTGCAAATAATCCACTACGCTCCAGAGAGCCAAACTGATGGGGCATCACCTCATTAGAACAAAGCAGAATCAAGTGAGCTGTCAGTTACTGTAAAGCAGCTAAATTTACTTACTTTTTATGCTTGTTTTTAACATTGTGGCTCCTGTTATCAGAAAATGCAAGGAGGAAACAAACTGGGCTGTTTGGGTTTTTGCAGCAGAGGGCAGAGGAGTTTTCAGACCTTTTCTGACCTGCAGGTCTTGTCAGGATTTAAACAGACAAACACAGGCAGGGGAGAATCCTGCGGGGCTGCTAAAGGATCTCATCAAACATTCAGGCATAGATTTAGCTTGCCTCTGCAGTGATGGATCAGCTGCTATTTCCAACCACAGCTGTACTGTCAGATTATATCAAATATTCTGACAGTGGCTTGATGCGGGCTGATCTAGCTGCCTTTCTAAAAAAATATTTAATAATGTAATTTTTTCCTACATAGTAATTCAGTTTTCTTCCTTTATTATTATTATTTTTTCTTTTCATGTTAAACAGTAACAAGCAATTGCAAACCCCAGAAACTCTATTCCCTGAAGAGACCAGTTGAGAAATATGTTTATATGTAATTTTGAAAAGTTGTGTAAAGCTATTTTAACTCATGTAGTAATTAGTTTACTACTTTGACACATAGCTTTGGATATACAGTAGTTGAGATTAAACTGATTTATGCCTCCTGGGGAATAATTATTTAAAGGAAAACTGATGGTGACATTGAAGATAAAGTATMTTGATGTTAGTGCAGTTGCCTTCAAGCATTAATGTCAGTAAGAATGTCAGCTGGGGTCCTTCTCTTTGGAGTTTCCTGTTCCCTTATTACCTTCTTATTCTCCCAAGGTCCAAATAAATGCATGAAAGAGTAATTGATTTAATTGGGCACAAATATTTACACAGTTAGGCCTCTCTGTGTTAGGGGCTGCTTCATAGTGTTAGATCTGCACGCATTAAACCCTGACCAAGTTCACTGTTCTAGGGTTAACAGCCCACCTGTTTGTAACAATGATGGTTTAGTTTAACTGGTGGTGATATTGCACTCCCAAGCTGATTTGTAAGCTTTCATTTTAAAATGTTTAATTACTTCTGACCAAGAATCCAAACCCATTTGTGTTTCTTCTGCTTAGTAATCGTAATCTGCTTTATATGGTGTGACCTCAGACAAGCATTGGGGCTAAATGATTGGATGGTGAGGGACTTTGTCTCAAAAAGACCATTCAGTTGTTAACTTAGGGTTCATGCTTTGGTATGCTACATGCCAGAATCAGGATGTTAATGCCACACTGAAATAATAATTATAGTAGAACATAGACAGCAATCAAACTGGCCAATAAGCTATCAGTGCTGCCTTATCATGTGTCTGTTCTGTAGTAGATTTTACTTTACTGTGGCCCGTGTGTCACTAAAATATTTCAAGTGTATGAAAATGCAAACCAATACCTTTGAAAGATGCTGCATTTTATTTTGCTAGAAACTAAAACTATGCACATTACATGTTTCAGACACAAGAATACATGAATATGTATTACAGACTGTTCTATTTATAGACGTGTTTGGGATGTGTGACAGCTGATTTTAGGCCACTTTTCTATGTAMTTCCCCAAGTAACTGGATGAAAATCTGCTGATTGCTGCAGAGCAGTTGCTGAATGTTCCTAAATTTAACTCATTTGTCTTCACAGTAATGTATGTTTGCAATATGAAAGCTGAACTGATTTTGATTTGACTAAAATATAGAATCAAAATCAGCCAGCTCCTAAAGAGGCCATTTGGCTCAGTAAGTAGGGTGACTTTCCTGCAGTCTATGAATGCATTCCAACTGCAGACAAAAGTAGCTCCTATTAGATATTTTTATTGCCACAGACAACCCATCTCTATTTCTTTCTTACATTGCAAAAGTTATCCATCTAACCAAAAGTCTTACAAGCGTGTATCCAGCCAAAATGTATTCTTAATCTTGTTTTGAGACTGTTATACAAAGCAAAAGCAAAATGTGTTAAATTATATCATTTAATTTGAGTCTGAATCTTCTCAAATYAATCTGACAGTGCAGTAAGACCATTGCACTTGGTATAACTTCTTGAAATAAGGAAAATTTCCAGGCTAACAAAATTAATAATAATCTAACACATTCTGCTCTTCTTTAACATATCAGTCTCAAACCAAGATCAAAAAAACCTTTTGGCTAGATATAAGATTGTAAGACTTGGTTAGATGGGCAATTTTTGCAGTCTATTTTGTTCTGACAAATCTGCCTTTTTTTAAAACCTAATCCAGGTCACGTACAGTATGTGGTACTAACACAGATACACATTCATTCTGAATGGTCACATCACCA
>NW_013952426.1:3233892-3243963 GCF_001266775.1 Austrofundulus limnaeus | reverse complement strand
TTTAATTAGTTAGTTAGTTAGTTAGTTAGTTAGTTAGTTAGTTAGTTAGTTAGTTAGTTAGTTAGTTAGTTAGTTAGTTAGTTAGTTAGTTAGTTTTTACTTTTTATAATTGCCATGGCCTGGATGACTGAGAATCCATTTCAACACATGATACCAACATTAGTGTCAGATTGTATTGATACTAGCTTGATGGGATCAATACTTGTGTTTGTGTCTACGAGATCGCTCCCATTCTTGAAGTGCAACTCTATTCCAGAGTAGGCAGCGATTGGCAAAATCAAATGTAAACGCTGGGTGAAACAAGCATGGCAGATGATATTTTAGATGGTCCAGACAGCAACTTTAGAACTGATACATGCACGCTAACATGCACAGCTTCCGTATTTCCTTCTGTAAACAAACTATGTGTGGCATCAGGCATCACATCGTATTCTGCCCATGTTGCTTCAGGGCTGTAGACAGTTCCTGCCCGAGTCTGATGGAGGTCACATTTAAATTATAATGTAAATAACCACAATGTGCTGAAGTTTTATTGGGCAAGACAAAACCCCCCACTGCTCACCAATATGGTTATTAGGATATAAGTGAGAATATAAAAGAGCTGTATATCTTGTGTAAAAAGATATAATCGAAGCACTGAATGAATATATGAGTGAAAAACATTCTAAAGTACTTTGTAGAACCTGGGCAGGTTAAAACGGTGCTTTAGAAGTGTGAACTTTTCATCATGTTAATGCGAATGACATCAAAATGGGCAAAGCGGCATTAGGTCAATATTTCCTTTAAAACAATTAGTGCAAAAGTGTCTGATTTACATATCTTTCATGTGACCTTTCTAAAGATTGCTTCTGGTGAATGTAAACCCAACTATTGTGCAACTTAAGAAAAGTATTAATGTCTGCGTTGGAAATGATCCAAAAGTTACATTTGAGTTTGAGTTCWAGAAACATAAAATGGCTCAGTTTTTTTTTTCTTATGGAGATGGAGCTGGAGAACATGTTATATTAAGAAAAACTTTCTGTATAAATAAGAAAAGGCAAAGCAGACGTGGCAAACAATCTCCCTGAGATGTTTCATGATGAGAGAAAATGAATTCAATGTCTTTGTTTCAGATCTTTTCCATCTTTTTCCCCTCTTCTATCACTCTTCCTGGAAAAAACAAACCTTTCAGTCGGAAACACTTTGCCCACAATCAATATACTGAGAATGAATCTGCTTTTTTTCATAAATTCTTAATATTATACTTGTTTTTCTTCTCAAAACAGTGCAAATTCATTGACAAAATAAGGATTTGGCCATATAATGAAAAAGCCATCACTAATACTGTATAAACCTATAGTTTATGATTATTAAGTTTTAAATATTTGCAATATTATTTTATTTTATTGACATAAACTTTTTAATAGTAGGTRTTGTTTCTAAATCAAATCAAAACAACAGGATAAATGTATTGCACCATGTGGAGAAAATGGGAGGATTCATTGGACAGCTTTAGTTCTTCGACCGACTCATAATTAATTTCAGTTATCAGTGGTCATTCTAGCTGGCCGATTGCAGCTGAGTCACACAGAAATTACATTCATACACAACTAAATTTCCCAKTTATGACTTTTTTTGCAGCATATTCTCTGGCTATAGCCAGGTTTTTTCCTTCTACTGACTGAAGTATCACTTTTTAATGAACTTATTAAATGTCATCATGGGTATCATTTTGCAACCTGACTTGTTATTCCCTTGTTGTTTCCATGTTAGGATCGTTAAATGAACCCTAATTAACACTAATTAAAACTGTCACATCCTGTATTGTGTGTTATGCAAGGTTCAATTRATATTGCTGCAATTTTAAACAAAAACTACAYCWAAATTTGATGTACAATGGGCCCTTTTACCATTTTACATAAATTAAATCCTTGAAATTTGTCSTCCAAACGTTTCATTTTGGGGGAAAAAAGTCCTATTATAACCGCTTCATATAGCAGGAGCTCAAGATTATTGCATAGGATGATTGCAGGTGGATGCAAGAAAAGAGCTCTCAGGACTTGGATAGGCGTATGATGAAAGTTTCCTGTCCAACAGAGTACAAGCTTCGGTGCCAAAATTGAACTAATGATGTCCTGGGGCGGGAGGTTTGTTGGTCGACTTGATTTCCCATCAAATACGGTGTTTTGGACGAAGCTGCTCAGAGGACCAGAGGGCTTCTTAGAGGGGGAAAAACTCTTTAAGCTTATTCTGGGCTATCTGAGTGATGCAGAGTCTTGCACTGCCAGTGGCTGCTTTGAAGCCTCACAGTCCACCAGAATCTCCTTATTGTTGTCTCTATTGGCCCTCTGTGTGTACATGTACTTTATTGAATCTCAGTGCTCAGGCTTTGTGTGTGAGCAGCCTGCAGATTCCTACATGTTTTTCAGGAGTATTGTATCCCCTGTTTGCCTTTTTTTTTCTTCCCCTGTGTGGTCTCTCACACTATGCACCCAMCATCGCCATCAAAGCAAGCCACCCCGCCACTTCACTCAGTTCCGCACTGGGGCTTTTAAAAAGACACCCTCAAATCCCAGCTCCTGCACCTTGCAAGGTCAACTCTTCTTATTCCTCATGGCATTTAGCAGAGACAGAGAGGATTACACTGGAGTGCACAAACCAGGTGCTGGCTGTACATTAGAGCTCCAACAAGCAGGAAATAAACAGGCTCCAGATTGTAGGCTTGTCTTTACACGGCRCCCCAGAATTCCTTCCTCTCCTTCCAAGACATGATTTAAGGAACTAAAGTGGGTTTGTTGTGTGCACAGTTTTAAACATTGTTAGGGGATTTCTTATGCCCGGAGGAGGCTGTAGAGCAGAGGGAAAGTAGGCTACCGTGCAGACTGTGGTTGTTTTTTCAATGAATGTGGGATATTTTCAGATGCCTCATTGGCAAACATGACGTTTTAGCAACACTTTCCTGTGGGTATTATTATCAAATGGCACACAGCGAGCAGCAAATCTGTTTGAACGGCAACATGGTTTTTGATCTTTCAGCTCTGCAGTGCAGGAAAAGCTAATAATTTTTCCTTTTCATGCGTACTAAATGAAGTTTTTAAAAGGTTGAAAGGSTTTTTGAACATTTTACGTTGCAAATACAAATGGTTCACACAATCAATAAATGGAATAAGCATTTTTCACTGAAAATAACTCAGATTATTTGAAGTCTTTATTACAGCAACATAAYTGCCTTTGTGATATTTTATGGCAACGTATAACTAACAAGCCCGACAGATGTAAAAACCCTATGCTTAGGGCCAGTTTCTGTTGCCATCTCATTTGAACTCATTGCCTGATGAAGCTGTTAATTATGGTACTGCAGTGTGGAATACATGGATGACTAAGAGTTTGAGAGTAAACCAGAATGTTGGGCATTAAATCACACTTCAACTGTAACAAACCCCCAGGAAATGTGCAGTATAATATTTTCTACTTCYCTGGTAATCCTTGTTGAAACTGGAACACATCAACAACTAAATATACATTTGTAATCAAGACCACTGTTGTTCTTTCAATGGTTGGAAAGTTCATGCACTAGCTTTCATGTAGTCATTTATTCATACATGTTTTGTTGTGTTTACTGCAGCTAAATATGAAAATGAATATTTTATACCACCTAATCCTCTCTGRGATAAGTTGGTTGGGCCCATTGTTTTCTAAATCTGTCCGAGGAAGTGCATTCTGCATATTGGTTTAGCTTCCTGTAACTTGTACAGTCATAGTAAAAATAAATAAATAAATAAATAAATAAACAGGCCTTTTAATTCCCAAGTTTTACCCAACGGGACTTAATAAAAGAAGAAGAAAAAAAGACCCATTTTAAAAAATGTATAAAAAACAAAATATATAGCAAATAAACCAAGCCAAAATGCAGAAACTGTGTATAATGTACTTTTTTTATTCCCAAAACATTTAGGAGACTCAGAGGCAGCCAGGTTTTGCCAATCAATTATGCGGAAACATTTGATCAGTAAATGTGAGCATCTCCGTATCAGTTTTGATTGAAGAACCCTTCCTAAATTCATCAATGTAGGAATGCATGTCCTGGGGTCAGATTTATAAAGAATTGTGGGGAAACCATACTAAAAGTGAACATATGGCCAAAAGGGGAAAATGGCTTACGCCCCCCAAAAATTCAGATTTATAAAACTGTGCGTACGCATGTTTCTGCGCACCTTCCCTTTATAAATCACAGCCGCACCTCAGAGTTTGCTCACAAGGTCCCGCCTCAGGTTCTACCCTCTACAYGCCCACACTCAACCATAAACAGTCAATGTAAAGTACCTCATGAATGTTAAGATGTATTTAAATCAGTCAGCTGATCAATGTCAAAAAAAGTGATTGGCTCAGACTCGTGCTCCGTTGTGCGTCTGGAGGAGGTCAGGTGSTGACAGCTGCTCACGTGAACAGATTGTCTGTAATTTACACAGATTTTTCCTCATTTTGCAGGTTTACAGACGTTTAGAGTAATCTAACAATTTTTTTCCCAAAAACTCAGCTTCAAATTAATTTTCTATCACAGCCTGCAGGACGATAAAAACAACAAATAAAATTAAATAAGTCAAATAAAGTTAGAAATACGTACACCACTCTTCTCCCCGTCCACCCCCTCCTGCTGTTATCTGCAGMTGACCTTCTCCTCAGACCCCACCCCCTCCCACACACATACACATCCCCACAGCCCCGTGTGCGCATGAGAAATATGGACTTTGAAAAGTGAACTTTTATTACATCCACACTGGCGAGAGGCGTGCCCTGCGCATACCCAAAGCATGAATTTTGCTGTCGTGCTGTTGAAATGTCTCTTGTCAGGGAGGGGTCTTTGGGTCAGGGTTATCTGAGGAGGAAGGAGATGAATGGAAATGCGTGAACTTTTATTTAAGATTTAAGTTTTTACTTCAAAGGTCCTTATGGCTCAGCAGCAGCAGAAGCATAAATATTACTGTTAAGAAAGCTTCTGATAAAGTTGAATAAAAATCTAAGTTTGATTATGAAGTGAAATTAAATATCTGACAGTGATCATGACACAGTGTGGCTCTAATTCCTCACTTCACCATCTGTGTCGCAGTTTCACATCTCCAAAATGAGCGTAAGCATGGGTCAGAGCTGGCGTGAGGCACCGCACATTTTCACATCAAGTTTGGATTTTATAAATCACAACCTTTGCGTGAAAAGTGGCGTACRCAAGTTTCTGGGCTCATTTTGTGCGTACGCAAGCTTTATAAATCTGACCCCTGGGTTTTTTCAAATTATTTAGCATCACACTGCAGTGATGGTGATGGAAACATTCAAGACAGAAATAAGCCTTTGCAGGAATGGATATCCCAGCAGGTTCAACATGAGTTCAAACTGTTAAGTTCTCAAAAAATTATGTGTGGGTTTCTCATCCAGCTTTGTTATTGCATTTGGTGTTATATGGTGCAGAGGTTATTCCATGATAAAAGTATCAGATGATAAATTAAACTAACTCTTGGTACTCAGTGTGCAAATAAAAAAGAAAATAAGGATAATGGAAAGTTTCAGTTATGATTTCAAATAAAGTTCAGAGTGGAGTCTGGTTCTCAGTGTTCTACCTTCATAAAATACATATTTTTTATTTTATCAATCCCATAGTGAAATGTTCTGCAAAAGGCTGGGAAATTGCATACCTTTAAGTAAATCKTTTACAAAAAGTTACAGGGGAGCATGCCCCTGAACTCCTCYTAGAACTGCTTTACTCCACAGCTGCTGGTTAGTGTGAACAGGTGCTCCTCATTGATGTCAACAAATATTGACAGGTATGAGTTGGACTTCTGGTATTCTGTTTCAAATACTTTGTATTGTTAACTATTTTAATTAAATAACGTGTTTTCTAAAGATAAATAATAATATCAAAGAGAAAACTATTTGATGTCATGTGTGAATGTATGTAAATTGGCTGTGAATTTTAGAAAATTTAACAAGAGGCACCACATGAATCTTGCCTACGACGCCAAATAGGCTAGGGCCCTGATCTAAAAATAAGTCACATCTTTTAAGAAAGAAACCAAAGTCAGAATTATTCTTAAGATTTTAAAGTTTTTTTTAACCACGTAGCAAATGTTGCTCACCCATGGGCCAATTTATCACAAAGGATTTAAAATACAATAAATGGTTAATGATCTTGCATTTTAACAGAGCCAGGATTCATGGCCACTTTTTATTTTTGACAAGTACCATCACGTAAGTTGTTACTGGTAACTTCTTTCATTTTACAAAATCTATTTTTATTTCAAGTTAAAATTTGAAATAAATAAAAGTGACCAATTCAAAACCTTTGAGAAATAATTCACCTTTCTTGTTAAAATTCAAAAATCTGAAATGTCTTTTTGTTATAACACGGCAACAACTTATCCATCTGTACCCCTCTACTTCCAAAGGGTAAAATGTTAATRTAGTTTCTGAGTTGTACAGTGTTTAATTCGTGCGCAAATTTCCCAGCTGTTCTCGGAAACTTTTGGGCCCCGTCTGCTCTGCCTGCAAGAACCTGTTTGAAAAAGCTGCAACTCTACCCGGTGWCAAGTCCACAGACAGAGGCACAGGTGCCACTTCCTGTTTTTATGTGCTTCCCAAACAACCTTGGCTTGCCGGCAGTGTCACATAAAACACTGAGGGAGCCGTCACTCCGGCAGCAGCAGGTTGATGGATGGAAAGATAGATGGGCTGACAGATGACTACATAGGTAGCGCCGATAAGATCAGTGTCATTTTATGCACCAGGGAAATGAGACGGAGAGCGGAGGGGCGACAGAGGGAGTAGCTTCGAGTGGGCTTCGTCATAAATATTACTAATTCATTCCTCTGGAGAGCCAGGCTGTAACAGAGAGAGCGTGAACARGAGGAGAAATTCAGCGAGGAGGAGGAAGAGTGTGCAAGCAAATCCACATCACTGTGTGCTTATGTTCAAGTACAAACATTTTTTTTCCTGAAAGGGAGAGAAGGAAAGTCGCTACAAAAGGCGCAATAAAGTTGTTAGGGGAGTAAGACAAAGGGGAGTGGGTGAAGAATGGCTCTGAGGATTGGAAAAAAACACACAAACAAAGAGAATGAGGAGACAAGGAGACAAACGCTTTGGAAAAGGGAGCGGGGGAGTGAATGAAATAAAGGGAATTGAAAGGGATGATGAAGGTATTATGTCTTTTAGCAAGAATAAGATGTGAGGAGAAAAAAGAAAGCAAAGAGGCGTACGGACGACAAAGAGGGATGAGTGGGAGAGCAACTTGCAGAGTGGCGTGACCCTGTTCCAGGTCCAACGTTTCCCCTGCATCTGASGAAATCCAGCTTTAATGTTTGTGGTCTCGTACACACATCTGTGCACACCTGCAGGATCAGTCAGAGGTGAGGAGACGAGCGGCGAAACAGAGCAGTGACAGGCTCAGTCATCTTCTGTCAACTCCACACACACACACACATGCTTGCACTCACACACATCCCGCCTGCCACGCTCACACACCCAGGGCCCCTTATCACACTCTCTCCCATCTGTTCCTGTTTTAAAACACCCTCAGCGCACAATCATTTTTAGTCAGTGTGGCAGAAAGTGTCTGCATTGAGAAATCCCACTTGTCAAACTTTCACAGTCCCACCATAAAGCAGCGTCGCTTTTGTTACTRAGCATTTGTGCTTCCTGCCAAATGAAAACAAATCCATGCCCCGCTCTTCATATTGATAATCAAAGTCTTGTCAGAAATGCTCYGTGATTATAAATGATTGTTTACACAGCATCGCTGCTCAGAACAACGTGAGCCGAGCCCAGCAGAGGTAGCGCGTGATTGTGCAGCGACAGCACACTGCTGGCATCAGCCAAAATTCTCGCCTTTACATCCTCTTTAGCATTCGCATCACATTCAGCTCCGTCTAATACATATCGAATATAGCTTGTGTCCTCTTCAATAGGGCATCGATAATGAATTTAGCTAAATGCCATGACTAATGTGCATTTGTGGACTGGTAATGGGCTTGCTGGAGTTAAGGGACACCAACGTGGGCCAATCCGGGCCAACACGGACGCCCACATTACGTTGTCCTGTCCAATGATCGCCACCCACAGACCCGCATCTCCCRTCCTTTGGACCGACGCGATAAACTCTTTAGAATGCATGAAAGCGAGTCCCGGGGGCAAGTTCACCAAAGCGTGAAGGAGGGAGGAGAGAGATGACAGAATGGAGGGATTGGAAAGGGAAAGGGGGGAGACGTAAAGCTAATGGCTTTTCGGCAACAGTGATAATCAGGCTAACTAAAAATCACTTCACCTCACGCAGAGCTGATGGCATGCTGGGAAACAGAATGAAAGGAGTTATCAGTGTTTGGATGCAGATGCAGGCAGACGTGACTGTGTGTCTTGCTATAAAGGAGTGAGGTAAAGGCTGACAGTTATTTACGCATGTTGCTGAGTGTATGTGTCTTAAAGATGTGCTTGGAGGATTCAGAATGCCCTCGCTTAATCACTAATTTATCTCATATCTAWACCAAASAACAACAACAACAACAAAAACGGACATGCAGCCAGCTTGGCCGTGTGGGATCTCACTGGGGCATGAAAAGCCTTTTCCTGAAATGGTTCCCCTCATATCACAACGCACAATTAGGCCTGCCACTGCAGTGCCCCGAAGTCAGTGGTGGCACAGTTCAGAGCTCTGCTTGGATAGCTTCCTCCAGGCTTTTCACCCTGCGTGGGTATGAAAGCTGCAGCAGCCCACTAACTGCACTCTGTGTGTGTCTTCTGTCCAGCTCTTGCTCTAGTGGGCAGTAGCTTTCTATTCTCTCCCCTCTTTTTAGACTCACATATACTGCACATGTGCAACAAATGAGGCATTTTTTTTCTTTACTCGCTTTGAATATGAGCTCCACATCGTGGCAGCTCCTATGAGGAATGGAAAGTTTTTTTTTCTGCTCCAATCCAGCGCAGCCCAAAGAGCCTGCGAGCAGAGATCCATCACGCATTAATCGTCCAAAACAACACCAGGTTTCCAAAGACCTACATGCAGACAGTCCAGCCTTATGAGAGCCCAAGGGGCTTGTAAACTGTCCACACTCAGAACATTTTTTCTTTTTTTTTTTTTTGTAGCTACATCTTTTTGTGCCATCTTGCAGAAACAAATGGAGAGTTTAAAACTTTCAAAGCTCCTAAATGAGAGCATTGCTGTCCTCATTTCTTCTTTTTTCCCCCCACCCTTTTTCTGTGTGTATCAACTCCAGCTTCTGTGGAAACGGAACGAGACCTTCAYGCTTTTTACTCAAAGACGACACATTAAAAATCACAGACAGGGCTCTAAAGAGACTTTTATTTATTTATTTTCTTTGATACTTTCTCATCTGACCTGGCAGTGTGCCCCCTCACGCAGAATAGTAAGAGCTAAAGCCATTCTTTTTTTTTCTTTTTTTTTTTTTGCCGAGCCATCAGTGAGCCGTAGAGTGCCGGGGGAAGTGATTTCCATGTTAATGGGAACCTTCCTGGCAGCATCTAAGCCTTTTCTCTAGCTCCCTTTCCCCATCTTTTACTGCCTCCTGTCCGCTTTGTGCTTACCTACCTTTGCCTGCCGCCATCCCCAAGGACTCCGTCCTTCTGTTATTGTCTTGCAACGGTACCTTTCACCTTTCAGCCTCTGTTTACTCTCTCAAACACACACACACATACACACACACACACACACACACACACACCACCACCACCACCACCACCACCACAACCACCACCACCACCCCTCTGGTACTGCCTTTCCCATCCGTCGAGCTTGATAAATGGAGTTGCTGGACTGTGCAGACCGGGACTTGTGCAGAAAAAAAAAAAAAAAAACGGAAAAACAATGGCTCCTCACCGTCTGATATCACCGTATCAGAGGTCCCACTTGTTTCTATTTAAAGCATTCTGAAGCAGTCACTGGAAAACAAACTTAAAAGAGTTCTGCTGACAGCAATCATTCACTGTGTCACTTTGCTTTTTTGACATTTTGTGCTCAAAATATTCCAGGGATAAAAGAATGAATTGTAAAAGAATAAAAAATAAGAACAGCTGCTGCACTGGAAATATATATAT
>NW_013952426.1:3225271-3233882 GCF_001266775.1 Austrofundulus limnaeus | reverse complement strand
ACACACACACACACACACACACACACACACACACACACACACACACACACCACCACCACCACCACCACCACAACCACCACCACCACCCCTCTGGTACTGCCTTTCCCATCCGTCGAGCTTGATAAATGGAGTTGCTGGACTGTAAGCGGCACATCCTCAGCAGGGTGTGGCGAGCCATTGCAAGCTGTCTCTCATGATTGCATGTTTGGATGTCTTTTTTCCCTCCTCTTCTAGTTAGCCGTCTTAGCCGGTAAGAATGGAAAAAAAAGTTAGACAGGCAAAAGAACTTTTTGTATGTCTCTGAAGCTCTATTACTCCTTTGTACTTAGGGACTGTTTTGATGTCCACACTGTGTAGAACATCTGTAGTTCTTGCCTAACCCTCGGAGGGTCTCTGAACCACCAGCTAAGCAACCTCCCTGAGGGTTTTGCTTCCCCTCCCTGCCTTCTCCTCACTCCTCAGCTCTGTTCTCCTTGGGCTCCTGAAATAACACAGCCTGAAATGGGCCAGCACACGTCACCTCCACAGAGACATGCTAAATAGCTCCATCCACCTTAGAAACTCAGTCAGGAAAAMAGCAGTTGGTATGAGCTTCTCTGTTGCAAGTGTGCAGAAGAATTGTCTTGACCCGGCTTTTTCATTCTTTCTGTATAGCAGCAGGCGAGGCCACACTCCGATCACACGTCACACAATGGTATAAATCATGACAAGACATCAGCGTTTTGAGAAAAAAATGAAACAAGAGATCATTTGGTGAGAATAACAGGTATAAAGCAAACACTGGGTCATGGTAGGGATGCCGGGAGACAGATGTGATGCCAAGATGGACCCTGCGGGGCCTTGCGGGAATCCGTAGCTTCCAGCTGTTTAAATCGGTTGCAGTTTGAGAAATGTTTGTTTTGAACAAATCTTTCATAAGAACTGCAAAGGAAGGGAGGAACACTTTAGAAGGTGATGCGAAGCAAAAGCTGAATGAAAAACTTGCTGTAGTAACCCTGAAAGCTGAGCAGGTTGTTATCGCAACTGCTAATTTACTGTTTGGACTTTAACAAAAGAACAACACACATACTTTTGAAAGTTTTGTTTTTTTCCTCTTTCTCTATCAATACAGTCAAAGCAGCAGCACAGTCATTTTTCAGAAATGCACGAAGGCTCCCGTGTGGTTTAGCACGTTGTAACTGCTGCACTTGCAATTATGATTTCAATTTTCACCAGGCTCATTTTGCTCCTGTACATAAATGCAGAGTAAACTGCTTTGAATGAAAAACACTAGAGCTACGAGGGAAAGGTTGGTTTCCATTGGTTGTCTGCTCCATGAACGCAGTTTCAAACATATGTATCTGTATTAACACAAATCACATTCATCCATCTCAAGGTCTGCACGTTGAATCGTTTTTACCAATTCAGTTAGCATCTGTTCTTTTAGTGTGTGTAAAATGATTTTTAATGTTATCGTACAGCTGTGTCCTTTTCCCATCCTCATTTCCATAAAGTGTACATTTTTTCTTTACATCTCCCATGTCTCATGTTTTTATTTATTTATTTATTTTTTTTTGGGGGGGGGGTGTTTTGTATTTCCCAGGCACATGGTTCAATTTTATACCACAAGCTAGTAAGTTATGTTGTTCTGAAAATGCTGTATATATAGAGAACACATGCATATTTAATTTTCATCGAAGCCTATCTAAACACCTTGAAAATGGCCTGTCTCTTTAAGAACCTCCTACTATTTCTGACACTCCCACTTCAGCACATCATCACAAAATGCTCCGGGGGAGGGGTGTTCTGCGGGGCGGGAGCTCGGCTGCAGACTGAGCTCCAGGGAGGAGCTTTGTATAAATGGGTGGTGCTTTGTACCAACAAGCGTTCATGCAGCTCCACATGGCTACCACAGGAGAATCAAGGATTTCTCAAACATTCATGAATGAGTCAAACACTTAGATGAGTGAATGACATTATAAGATGATATAAAACTAAAAAAAAGTCGATGTTGCATAGTACTACTTTAAAAGTGTCATGTTTTTTGTTCAAAGTGGTGTTAACGTTGAAAAAAAATACTCACACAATTAGTTGGATGAGAGACATTTAGCAGTTTTAGTGTGCTGTGAAAGACCGTGCATATGCAGCAAGACAATGCACAAACTTGTTTAAAAAATATTTGAGCAGCTCATATGCATGGAAAGTGTTCTTTACTGCTTAGTTCAGTCATACAGGGACAAGCTGCATGCAACCTTGAATGACATAACAGAAATAAATCATCGGAAAGGGCACAAAAGAGGATCACCGACTGGCCAGTTGTGCACAATAACAGCCAAATTTCACTCTAATGTTGGACTTATTAGACTCTAAAGAAAGGTCATGCAGCTAAGTCAGATCACTTCTCAGAAAAAACTACTTATACTTTGTGTTTCCTCTTTAAAGCACTAGTTCAGATCTTTTTGGAGTGTGTTTTTCTGAAAAGGTTATGAACAATTAATGTATTACTTGTTGTAGATAGATCTTTTAACAACATTAGTTTGGAGATATGCAATGTAGATCTGACCAGACTGGAAGTATTCTGAGCGCTGTTTTTGTCTTTGAATTTTGTCGTTGAATTTCAAAATGTCCTAGCAGTTTATGCAAACACTATTAAAAAACTTTGCGTTACACGGTAGTTTGAAGAGAGTTGTGTTTTTGTCATGCAAGTGCAAATAGCTGCAGTAGCTGGACATCTCCAACAGGAATATTATTTTATTTAAAGACGTTGTGAAATACTGACCCCAGTGTTTATAAATAATGTTCTAATGAACAGTATCAAAATATTTTAAGATGACAGCTCATGATTTTGGCTCTGCTCAAACTAGCCATTAGCTCATTAGCCCTATCAGAAATACTCTTTGTTTAATATTTCTCTAAACTGATGTTGGTTGAAGAGCTATCTGCAACAGGTAAGATAGTAACGGTTTCATAACTTTTAAACGAACACACATTAGACGATTTGAACTACCCCTTTAAGACATATTGGTGTACAAATGTACTTGTCCATGCTTTGCCTTTCAACCTAAACTTAGTACAAAAAAGGAAATTTGTGTTTGGTAGATTTTACTGTATCTTTATTGGAATAATGCTTCTCTGCAATGAGTCCTATAAAGTTGGAAAGCTTTTTTAAGTTCCCTTTTAAATGTTGCCACATTTGTAAGGAACACGCATTTGTGAGCTGAGTTTGTGGGTTGTGCACTTGAAATAATTGTTGAATCTTCTCTGCCAAGCTGGTTATTTTTGCTGTTATTACTGGCTCATTTTGAGCTTCTGGTACCACCAGGTGCTGCCAACCAGTTGCCGTTATAAGATATATTGCCCAAAAAGCATTGTTGCAACAAAACAATTCCAAACATAAATTTCTTTACATTTTGTGCTAAGTTCATTTTAAAATATTGGTGATTATTTGTGCAGCAAGTTTACACAAAAAAATCATCACAAAAGTGATGCAACATTTGAAGTGATGCCTGTTTTTATTGTTTGGGTATAACTTAAAAAGAAAGTCAGCTTTACTTCCATGCAATCACTGCAAATGACTTTGCACAAACACACATTGCTTATTCAGCCTAGGTAGTTGTGTATTCTGATTGTGTATCTTCTCTTGAAATGAACAAATTGCTCCTTTTTGTCTGAATGAAATCTTTCTGCTTCAAGCGAATCCAAGTCTGCGTCCAGCTTGCCTCCAGGCCTGGAAAACACCTTGTGTTAATTAAACCTGACCTCTGGATTTGCCTCCTCTGTAACTGGCACAATCTGAGGGGGGTGGGGGGGACACCACACCCCCCACCAAAAAAAAGGCTTTTGATTCCAAAAATCCATTTAAAAAATTTCATCTTGTGTTGATGCTTGGTTGGGGTTGCAGAGAGTAATAATGATTACTGTGATAACCTAAACAATTAGGTAATAGGCAATAATTTCCAATGATTGTTATTCCCTAATTAAGTTTTACATCTGCAGAGTCCAAATAGGAGATGGAGGAAATGGAATGAGAGGAGGAACTAATTAAAATGGAGGTGGTTAACACCAGCAAGCTTTTTATCCATTTTAGTTTCTCCATCCCTCTGTTTCTCTTGCTCTGAATTAATATTTCATCTAAAGTTCAGTGCTTTCCCCTTCAATAGACAGTAAAATCACTGCTGGAAACATAGCTCCTGGTCACATCTCTCCCTCTCTGTGTTTTTCTTCTTCTAACTTAAAGCTCTTATTCACTCTCTTTTAGTCCCATGTTACAGTTTTTTTTTTCTCTTCCTATTTTTCCATCTCGCTGTACATTTCTTTTGTTCCTCTCGTCAGTCTCTGGCTTGCAGGTGGAGGCAAATGTCAGGGAAGGGTCTAACTGGTTTCAACCAGGTGCAAACTCCACTTTCCTTTCTCTCACGAGTCATTCATTCATCCAGCCAACCTGCAACTATGTCGTGTTATCAGTTTGTCAGTGCACTTCAAAGCCAGTCACAGTAAAGCCATTTAGACCTTGARTATTAAGGGAAGAGGTGGGAGCTGACGTTTGTGTTTTTTCATACCGCTACAGCTGGAATGCATTTAAAACTAGAAGCACTCGGAGAKTGCAAACCTCCGCCAAGACCAATTTCCCACCTTCCTGTAAGGGTTAATGCGCAAAAGCAGAAATGGAAGCACATTTGCTGAATAAGTTCTGACGTAGCGAACATTTAAGCAGGCAGTATGTACGGAATATCTTCCTGGTGGAGTCCAATGTGGAAAAAAATGTCAGACTCGTCACCCGATGTTATTCATCGTCAAACTGGTGTCGGATTAAGCTCCTAGGTTTTCATCAGTCACATTTCATCGTGTAAAATGTCTGTTTTATCCTCCTGTATGAGTTTGACTCTCTTTATAAAGTGCTTCCTGGCTCCCCCCGTCTCCAAACTTTGAGGCCCGGCAGCTCTCTGTTTACAAGCCTAGTAGTGAGAAACTGTTTTGATTGGTTGTTTCGGAAATGTGGTGTGTTTGAGGAAATGGGAAAAAATAGGTTTCATGGTGCAGTCACGCACTTCCTGGTCACAAAATGTTCTGTAAATGCTTATATTATGGCAAAAATTATTCATCATTAAATGTGGTTTTAACATTACTTTTATAAAGTTTGAAGTCTGCGCTGTCCAATCCAGTTCAAATGAACCCTGAAAGCTCTCACTGTTTTTTTTACAGAAGCCCTGTGAAAGCATCACAGCTTTGCTGATCTCAGGGTGTTAAAAGAAAAAAAATTCCTGTATCCGCATTGTGATCCGGAACACCACCAACATTTAAAGGTGTGTTCCTTGGCACAGTACCCACAAGTGGTAAAAAATGTCATGACAATCCATCCACAAGTTTTTGAGTAATGTTGTCCACAGACAGAACGACAGATAGACATACTCGGCCGAAAACATTACCTCTCCCTTGGCGGAGGTAATAACCGCATCACTTGACTTTTGAGACTAGTTCTTGAAAAAAAAGTTCAGGCAGTGCGCTCGGTCATTCATGAGTGTGACATGAAACATGTGCATCTCTATATTGCACCCAGCATTAGCTGCACGCCACCTCCTGCAGAGTGCKTCGGTGCTAAATTGAAATAACACATTATGATCTGAAAAGAAATATCCCATTTCTGATTCTAATCTTCTTTGACTTGTCATAAACCATCACCTTTTTTTCATTGGACATTAAAACCTTGCAGCTCAGTGATGGTTGCAGTTGCTCTCCTCCGGCTGCGCCTCCATCTTTCCGCCTCTGTGATGATGCAAYTTTGTTCCAACTGGCTCATGGCTTCACAGCACCAGAGTCGTGACATGTTTTTGGTCTCACGTCTCTTGCAACTTTGAAAGGGGATTCAAAAATGTGGTTTTGTTTGGGTGTAGTGTCACTAGAGCGTTAAATTCTTTCAGCGTGCTCCTCTCTGCTGATATATAATTAATAAATACAGATGTTATATAACAACTCTCTGACATGAAGTTGCTAATATGATATTTTCATGATAGGATTTTTTTTGCACGTATGACGGTGTTGGTCTGCTACAAAATATAAGAAATTTATTGTGATGTGCTCAGTAGTACTACCAATCTTTGTATTATGATGTCTGATTCCTAGAAATCGCTAAGACAATTTGAAAAGTACAGGAAAATGTGCACAAACAAAAGTCAATAAACACACTTCTGAGTCTTTCCACTTAACTATGAAAGGAAAAAAATCTGTTTAAAAATGAACTCAAGAGGTTGTTTTATGATTTGGAGTTGAATACAGCTCTGGATCCATTTAAAATGCTAAATGTTTTGTTTAGCTTTCTGATAAATTATTTAAGAAAATAATCAATTCAGTCCTCATTTTCTACCTGCTTGTTAGGGTTCAGGGTTTCTATCTTCCATGTTGATCAAGTGAAATATGATCTGACAGGTAGAAACAATAATAACATTAAAGAAAGTTTCATATTTGATACTTTAGGACATGTAGTGCAATCTTTGACAACACCAGGCTGTTGTGATTTTGTCAGCCATGAACTTTGAAACATCATTTTAATGTCTTAATAACAAAATGAACATAGCTGTGCTATTACAAACAGAACAGTTGGGTGTTATGGCTGTGTGTGTGATTTTAGATTTATTTTTTTTTTTTTTTGTAAATTACAAAATAACACATTACTATGCAAGGCATGGCGGCACGGTGGCTCAGTTGGTAGAGCTGATGCCTCTCAGCAAGAAGGTCACCGGTTCAAATCCTGGTCCGGGGACCCTTCTGGGTAGAGTTTGCATGTTCTCTCCGTGCATGCGTGGGTTCTCTCCGGGTACTCTGGCTTCCTCCCACAGACCGAAAACATGACTGTTAGGTTAAYTGATAACTCTAAATTGTCCCTAGGTGTGAGTGAGAGAGTGAATGCTTGTTTGTCTCGTTTGTCTCTATGTGTGTCCCTGTGATGGACTTGCGACCTGTCCAGGGTGTACCCCGCCCCTCGCACTGTGACTGCTGGATATGGGCACCAGTGACCCACGCRACCCTGAAAAGGAAGAAGCGTGTACAGAAAATGGATGGATGGATATGCAAGGCATTACTTTTCAAAACAGCAAGACTCGCTTATGTAACGTCCTTCATCTTTAACAAAAAAAAATTAAAACAACAACAAAATCTTCAGTTTGTACACTGAACAGGCCTATGAAAATGACAAAAATTAGCAATGCATCACAAGTCAGAACAAGACAGCCAAACTTTCAGCCCAATGGTACTTGCAATGGAAATGCATTGTCACATTACACGTATGTTAAATGTCACGATTTGTCAATTCACAAAACATTAATTTTTGAACAAAGTCTCTGTATTTTTCCATTGTTCTGTTGAAGCCAAAATGTTTGATTTTTTTGGGAGCTGCCAAGTTGTAGTTTTGGTGCCTGTTTCTGTGCACTTTGGGGACATGGGCTGTACTTCCAATAGAAAAACCGCATCTCCGTCCAATCTAACAGGCTGTGTTATTATCAGTCATAGTTTAACCTGGAGCTTTTCTTAAAGCCTCAAATAACTCATTGAAACTTAAGATGTGTTCAAAACCAATCAAAAAAAATCAACAAATTAAAGTTCATTTTTACATTTTAGTCAGGAAAATGTCTAATTTGTTTAAAAAGAAGGGCAAGTCATAAAACTTGTACTGTGGCCATCCACCAAGAGACAGTCATTTATAGTGCCTTCAACTTCTGGYTCCTGGACTGTTTGCATCACATCTTGATAGTTTAGAATGTTGTAATATGATGATTCTGGATATGTCGGCATACGTGGCAGGAGAAAAAACAGACAATGGATTTAGAATAATAAGATAATGACTAAATCAGTCTTGTGATGAGCGGCACAGTGGTGCAGTGGACTCGAGCTGTCCACCTTAYAACTTATGCCTTATCTGGGTGGAGTTTACATGTTTTCTCTGTGCACACATGGGTTTTCTCTGGGTACTTCCCTTTCCTCACACAGACTAAAAACATGCATGTGATGCCATTGGTAATTGTAAAGTGTCCCTAGGTGTGTGTAAGAGTGAAAATGGTTTGTTTCATTTGTCTCTATGTGCCCCTGTGTTGGACTTGTGATCTTTCTAGGGTGTACCCCACCAGTGACAGTTGGAGAAATGGATCAGCTCCTTGCGACCCTTAAAGGAGAAGGAGGGAGAAAAAAATGGATTGACGAATGGGTAGATTATAGGAAATTAAAAAGAAGAACTATTATGATCTTCACAAATCTGTTTTGAATCTTCTCTGATAAATTGAGGTGTTTTATAAAGGCWCTGAAACACATTATATCTGACCAAGACTTCAATTACCTTCGCATTTACTCTGATGTCACTGGAAATCATGTCTTTGACATTTTTCTTTTTCTTTTCATCTTTATAAATAAAAGTTTTTCACCCTCTGGGCATCAAGATCTGAATATATTTTTATCATAATAGAAAAATGACGTGTTTACTCTACAAGTGTTGCTCTAGCTGTGCTCCCACGAGATCAGCCACTGTTCTGAGGTTTTTTTAACTTGTCTGGAATCACGCATTATATACAGTGGTTTGCAAAAGTATTCATACCCCTTGAACTTTTCCATATTTTGTCACATTACAACCACAAACATAAATATATTT
>NW_013952426.1:3219816-3225063 GCF_001266775.1 Austrofundulus limnaeus | reverse complement strand
CTGTACATATAGTTCTCTCTGACTGTTAACACCAGCCGCAGGGCAGTCAAAAGTGTCAGGCCGGTTGTGCTTTGGCATGTGGGTATGCCCACGCCGCAGTAAGCGCTCACATGGCAGTGGATTAATGGAAACACTCAGGCACACCCCACATCTTCTTCCTACTCCATGAGGCATCAGAACAGAGCTCAGCGATGGCTAATGGCCTACCTCTCTGAACACGGCAAGTTAAGCAGCAGCGTGCGGCGCTTTATACCGCTTACCCTGGAGCTGGGGAATGACTGAGATCCTCTCTGTTTATTAACCTCATAAGTGCCGAAATAGAAACCATCTCCTTCACTTTGACTGCTTTTGGTTGAATTTCACCTCACAGTGGCTTTAGATGAGAAAACTTTGGCTCAGCTCAGAAGCTGTTGTTTTTTCTTTTATCTCTGCCTTATCTGTCACTTCCACTCACTGTCTCCTTATGATGCTTAACTCACACTGGGCCTGCCTTGATCATCCCTTGGCCTTTTCACTTTAAACCCTCTGGGGTATAAATGCCTGTGTGATGGACTCTCCCCTTTAAACGAATGCAAATTTTATTCAGGCTATTTTCAAAAGCAGAGCGTGCGCTTTAGCCAGCTAGACATTTTTTTAATGACTTCCCTAACTCGAAGCTTTCTACCACCAACAGACCTCCTCCTCTGCCTCAGATAAGATGTGCAGGAATCACATCCTCTTCTTTTTCTTTTTTTTTTTCTCTTTCAAATTCCCACTCGACACCCTCCTCCCTCCRCCGCCTCTCCCTCCTCCCTCTCCTCTACAAGTGTTTTTACAACAATGGCCCTGGTCCACACTTGTGTCTCCAAAATGTGGCTCCTCGCCCTCTTCATTCTCCTCCAAGCGCCCCCGTCCCCTCTCATGTCGCATCTTTCATTTCCACATTTACCTGCCCTTTTTATGATCACCTCCTCTTTTCACTAGAACTCGCCCCGTTCTTCCTCTATCCAGCAGTTTGTCAGTTTGAGGTGTTTTTCTGCACTTTTAAACTTGTATTAAACTACACCCTCTCCAATTAACACTCACCACCTGTCATTCTGCTTCATCTCCCTGCCAGCGTCGCCCCCGGACTCATCCAATCACCTGCAGGAACTGGCAGTCCCCAGCCAATTTTAATGTCCCCCAAGTGAACCTCACACAGTCATGGGGTATCGGTGCAGACTTACTAGTTGAGACAGCAATGAGAAAAGATTGCCTTTTTTTTCCTCCTCCACGTGAAGATGTGCCCAAATGCARCACAGGAGGGCTTTCCGTCTTTTCTCCCTGGCACAATTATAGCTGGCTCTCTGGGAGCAGCTACATTACTGAGATATTATGAATTGAAGTGACATGTCCATGCTGTTTCCTCACAGCTCTCTCTAATGGCTTTACCTGCTCGAACAAAAGCAGCAGACAGGTCATTCAGGCTCTATTTTGATCCAATGTGTGATTTTCTTTATCAGAGGACAGCACACCTTTTTTTTCCTCCCTCAGATTCTTGATGTGCGGAATGAGCTGCGGTCTTTTCCCTTTTCCCGCTCACCTTTTTCACTCTCATCTCGTTTTCCACCCCTTTACCCCCCCCCACCTCCTCCAGTCCATCACAGGTGAAAATGATGTATGACTTATGTTGCCAGCTACTCTCCCGTGTGAAAAGCAAGCTGATAATGACTAGAGCTAGCCTACTTTACCGCCATCGCACCCCTCCTTTGTCGCCGCTCTCTCGAGCCCTCCCCGTGTGTCACAAGCGTGCGTTGGCAAGAACACGACTGGAACATTTCGCTCCCTCTGTGTGTAGGTGCATCCGTGACGAGGAGCCCCAGTTTATCATTCAAGTCCACGTCAAAAAAAACAAACAAACAAACAAAAGATATATATATATATTTCTGACGTGTAAATAACTTGGTTAATTTGCTGTCTTGTTAGCAATCGGCCTGTTTATGTTCAAATTGCCTTCGTCTCAGCCTTCTGGTGTTATGTCGGCCCCAGATGGGAGGCTTGGTAGTCACGCCACATAAACTGGCATTTAGTATTGAGTTATTGGCACTTTTTCTTTCTATTTGTGGGACCGAACCCTGTAGGACCACATGGGCAGGAACAAGTGCCGTCAGCAGTAAAAAAGAAAAAAAAATAGATGTCCCTAAAATATTTGTGACTGCTTTCAGATGTTTTTAGAATGTGGWATTAAGTAGTTTTCTATAACAACAAGCCAGTGCCAAATTACGTATCCTTGTGGCAGCTGGTGCGATAAACACATCAAGCAAACACACACCCCGAACATTACACACTCCTGCAGTTTGATAAATAGCCTCAAGTACAAATTTAACAAACATGTAACTATAATTAGTTGCCTATACAAGTGAAGCATTTCTTCTTTAAAAAAAACCTAAATTAACCATTTCCTGGTTTTTATCCAAAGGCCCGACATGAACTTAACCTCACATTAGTTAAAATAAACACTGTTTATTCTTCTGTGACTCATTTTTTTTATCCACTCTGGAGACGAAAACTCAGCAGCTATAGACACAGACTACACGCCTTTTTTAAACTGCCTATTAAATGTTTATAATGAGAACATCTGTCTCAGGCTTGCAGTTTGTGCTGACTCGCTTTTAATAAACCAAAAACTAAGATCTTTTATTTAATCTTCTTCAAGCTGTGGGCATCCAAACATCGACTGTAAAATAAACTGTATTCGGAAATATGAGCGGGAAGACTGTGAGCAAACAAATTAAACATAATTTTAGCAAATGTGTAGTGGATATTTTTAGCAAGATGCTTTTGGGGCTTGGAAGTGATGATTAACAAAACTTCCTTAATATGCTAATAAATGTATCAGGGGCAGAAATATTAGTATCTAAAAATATGTTTGCAGTTTGTGCCTACGTAATTAGACTTAAAAAATGAATCAGGTATATTTACATTTACTTTATATTTAATGCGATCCATAAGAGCAATTTAGAAATCTTAGTTCTAGACAAGGTTATATGTCAAATTGGTTGGAGGTGGAGCTCAGAAACACTGTACCTTGCAGTTACCTTCAATTACTTGATCCTCTTTATTTCTTTAAGCAGCTATTAGTCTGGAAGTTATAAGAAGTGCGTTAAAAACAGCTATTACTTTGTGAAAATTACAGTTTCAAGAGGGGAAGCGGTCCTTGACAGCATCTAGCGGAGCAGCTTGAATAAATTGCAGGAGAGGCAGGGGAGGAAGAGGAGGAAGGTCTTGTTCACTTGGAGAAAATAGAAATCAGGGGAAAAATAAGTGGCTTTAAGAGCAGACAGAGTGCAGTGTGTGGTTATAGAGGGAAGTTCATGGTCCCTGCGAGCTTAAAGGCCAAAGCTGAGATGTTTGCTGCTGTCACAGTTGCTGCTGGTAAAATCTGTGGAKAGAATCATGTGGTTCTAACTAACAGATTAACAGATAGCAACTGTTCAAAGCAGATTCCTTTCCTAGCTGTGTATGAAACACTGAAACATTAAGACTATAAATTGGAGTTTTATTTAAACGTGGTGCTTAATGACAGTGTCATATGTTTTTTTTTTTGGATGACTTTTCCTGTTTATTGCACATACATTTTTTTAACACTCCTTATATTTAGCAGCAGGCCTTGGGTTCAGACCCGGGGTCTTTCTATGTGCAGTTTATATGTTCTCCTCATGCTTGCGTGGGCTTTCTCCAGGTTCTCCAGTTTCCTCCTACAGTAAAACAACTAAAATACAAAAATACAGGTTAGGTTGCCTTCAAGCCTCCCTTGCAAAATGCAGAGGTGTAAAGTAACAAAGTACAAATATTTTGTTACTCTTCTCAAGTAGAAATTTCAGTAATCCATACTTTACTTGAGGAATTATTTTTCACACAATTGTCTGTACTTTTTAATTTTTACATTTTTAAAAGATGTAAGACGTAGAAAGTCATTGCTTCTATTTCATTTAGGCAGGTTATCRTTAAAATACAAACATATCCAGATACATTGCGCCTCCTGGATAGAGTGAATTTAATTGTGGTTTGATCCTGACACCCTATTGGTTTTTATGACCCATCACACCTGTATAACAGATCGTGTCAGACTCCAGCAGGACATAACAGACATACTGTATGTAACCTCATATGAAGATGACTGTGGCAGACAGGACGTCTAGTGCATGCCAAATTTTTCAACATTAACTTTTTAATATAATATTATAATCATTATGGTGTTTAGAGAAAATAATTTGGAGGTCACCTTCCAATAAATACAATTTTTGACATTCTACTCTCTCACGTTTTACTTTACTTCTAATATTTAAGTCTATTTTATACCAGAAATTTCCTTTAAATAATCAAGTACAGTAAATGTCAGATAATTTGACTTTTACTCAAGTAATATTCTTAGAGAAGACTTTACATTTTACCAAAATAATTGTATTGTAAGATACTTGTACTTTTACTCAAGTATAACTTTGAGGTACTTTATACAAAGTAATCTGTTTCTTTATGTTTAAGTTATTTGGAGTCGCTGTCAGTTATTTATGTGTTTATCATTTTCAGAGTTCAGGCTGTTGTTTCTCTGTTCTCACCTATTTTTACCCTCAGCTGCTCACACTGCGTCCCCCCCATTCACCGTCTTTTCACCGTCCCCTCCTGCACATCTGGCTTAGTTTCTAACCTTTATTACAGTTAACAGTTAACAGTTTTGCTTGATAGTTGTATGTTCCTTGTTGTTGTTTAATGATTGTTTTGCTTTTTGGTACCTAGATGTTTTCTTGGGAAATTTGTTTACTTTTGATTTCTGCTTCCTGCCTCAGAGCCTGCATTTTGTGTTCAGTCTGCTCATTATAGGGTGAGTCAAAAGTTAAAGGACTTTTATTTTGATCCAATGTGGCAGCTTTTGAAATGGCAGCCATATTCTGGACATAACCTAAATAGGCCTCCTCTCCTTGCTGGGGTATTCAGATATGTAATTTTCACCTTTGACTCATACTGTATTCTGACACCATGATTTCATGGATTTTTTTTTTACCATTTTTCATAGACATTTTTGAGAATTTATTACATTTTCTAGTTAAGCATCTGTGTTCAGTTTTCCTGTATGCAACAGGAAGGTCCTTTTTGACCAGCGGTGCCCAATCCTGGTCCTCCAGGGCCACTGTCCTGCATGTTTTAGATGTTTCTCTGCTTTCACACACCTGATTTTAATGAGTGAGTGATTAACAGGCTGCTGCAGAACCTGAAGGAAAACAACTCAAA
>NW_013952426.1:3202512-3219802 GCF_001266775.1 Austrofundulus limnaeus | reverse complement strand
GATAAATTGGCCAATCAAATGCAAGTTGATCCTTGTTAGGTGACACAATAGGAGCACCTCCTTGATCTGTCACTGTTAATTTGAAGCAATTTTCAGTATCAGCAGAAGAAAGAGTTTTTTTTTCCCCTGAAGACAACAAACTAATTAAGCGAGAGTAACCACAAGAGAAAAAGTGAAATTAATCAAAGACAGTCAGTGGTGAGCTTTGGCATTTTCAAACTTCAATATGATGATGTTGTGCTCAAAAACTTTCTTTCAATTTGCATTAAAAAATCTTTACATACTTCTGACAGCACAAACTAAATCTATAGCTGACAACAGCAACCAAAGAGTCCATCCATGTAGCTAAAACACTCATCTCCACATGTTGTATGTGAGTAATCAGTATGTCTGTTAAACGGTAGTCTCTGTAGTAATAATTTAATATGTGCCAAACATTTTCTTACTTTATCATGGAAAAAGAACACAATGACTTTCCAGCAGTTCTTAACTATTAGGAGCTGAAAAAAAAAGTCTGGCTTACTATAGAATTTAATTAAATCATCTAATGCCTGATCACTTCTGATACATCAGTCATAGCATCTCAACTTCTACTAAAGTAATTTCATTATTACTGAGTTAACTTTTTCCCCAAGTGTTTTATAAAATAAAGTGATGCCGACACCTTTGCACTAAAAATGTAAACAGATTTTATTAAATTTAATAAACTTCATAACAGCAGAAATGAGAGAAACAAGCCTTGGAATTTGATTTACATATCCTACTGGTAGATCAAACTTAAAGGCACTGAAGGATATTTTGTGATTGTTAACTGAATTTTGGACACACACTTGTATTTTATACTTTGTGATCGATTTTAATCATTTACTTTAAGCAGTTGGAAAATCAATGTCCTTTAGTTTAACACACTCCTAAAGAAAATATGATTTCAGTGCTGTTGTATAGGGACCAAGGTTTGATCAGGTTCTACATGAACACTGTGAGGACAAAAAAGCTCAAGGCAATTTACTGAGACTCAGGAACAAAGGGTGACTCGATGTGAAATGGTCCACAGTGATGTGATGGGATAAATATTCAAGTCTGAGAACTGGATTGGTTTCCTGCGCTTAATTAAGGATTTCAAAATGAACATGATTCTAACAATATATAGGAATGAACAGGTAACTGAATAAATGAAACAGGATAATTGAGAGAGGTACATTTTAAAAGAGTTTGCTGCATCTTTATGGAGTCTGAGTGGGGAGAGGCTAATTTGTGACACCCATGTTCTGCTCTGCCAATACTCTTTAAAACGAGGCACAAATGAGGCACGAGTTTGTTCTCACTAAAACCGTCATGTTATTTTAATTGAAAAGAAAAAGCCATTTTATTACACAGCTTTAACATTGACAAGTTTGAAAAGACAACAAAGAAACACTCTGAGAGATGGATCTGGCTGCCAATAAACACGTTGGTGTCTGAACCTTCATCCCAATCCACAAACTGAAACAACCTGGCTTTGTTTTGTCGTGATGTTGTCACATTAGCAGTACTCACCTGCCTGCTCGTTGGCACTGATACTGTCTTGTTGGAGTGCTAGTTATCTTCTCGTCTGTCAACCTCAGTGCGTTTTCTGCGCCGCCGCTCTCTCTCGTGTTCGCGGGCCGATTCCGATCCTTTAACTTTAGCTGAGCAGATAACACCTGGTCTGCTGCACGAGTGCAAGCCAAATGCTGCTATCTTACTTATTTGTTCAATTTTTGCAGCACTTATTCTTGCCAGTGGCAGCTGTGTGCGCTCTAAGATAAAACAAGACATCAAGATTATATTTACATTCACACAGGCATGTTGGTACATACTTTTTTATGCAGGAATAAAGTAGTCTCTTACCCCCTGTTTTTGTCACATAAGTGCATCCGATGTAAGTGCAAAGCCAGCAGTAGGGTTTGTAATGTCCTGCTTTAATGTGCACAGCAATAGGAAAGGAAAGCAGCATGTTTAAACATGATGGCAGCATGCACAAACAGGACTGTTATCTTAATGAATCCTTGTTAGCAGGAGGAAGAAATGGACAAGTTGGGCACTAAAAAGCAGATGATTGTAATGAGTAGTTGGCTCAGTTCATCAGGTTTAAATGTGAGTGAGTCTGTGAAGCTTCGCTCAACTGCAATCTATTTGTCTGTTTTATCTCCCTCTTCCCTCCCCCCTGTTTTTTAATCTTTGCGTCTTTTAATTTAGTTATTTTTCTTTTTTTTTTTTACAGCAAGTTTTCCGGCCTCTTTCTATCCGGCTTTTATTAATATCACAGTGGCGAGTGCTCAAACACATCCTCTGCTTTTCTCCTTCCTTATCGCATCCTTTCATCCTCTCAGTTCATTTAAATTAATCACTGCCTTATCGGAGTGAAACCTTGTAAATATTGGCTCAGCGCAGGTGTGGGACAGCAATTAAAAAAATGTTCAAAAGACAAAATGAAATGCCCAACATATAAATGAAGTGTCTGTTTTAATAAAGTCACACAACAGTTTTGCTGATTTGTTGTGTGTGTGTWTGTGTGTKTTTTCAGGTATGTGGTCTTTCTCCGTTTCTGAGCTGGCCATCCCGGGTGCTGAGATCGGACGCATTTCCGCAAATGACGCTGACCTCAGTGAGAACGCCAAACTGGAGTACACCATTCTAGAAGGAGAGTCCGGGGACACATTCAACATCACGGGTTTGAACGAAGAGGCTGTCATCACACTCAACAAGGTGAGAAAAAGACGACAGAGACAGATAGAAGGTCAGATGGGAGTTAGGGGTGAAGAAGAGTGCACACGAGAGGAACGAGGGCTTGTTTAAATATTCTGAGAAACAAAAACTTGTGGAGGAGGTTGTCTGTCGAGCACATGGAGTTGGATGCCAAAGATTATGCTAATTTTTTTTTATTTTGTTGCTTTGCAACATGGAATAAAATTGCCTATTAAATGTTATTACATAAGTAAAAGATTTACACAAAACTGACAAGATCAAGTAGATCAGAAGCTAATGACTTAACAGTCCCCTGTGTAACTCTGAATTCAAATCTAAGTCAACAGGGCCAGTTAAGCTGATAATTGGGTAAAACATCTTTTAAATAATTATAAATAACAGAGGTTGCTCTCTCTGGGTTGGAGGTGAGGTTCTGCCTCAACTTGAGGASTTCAAGTATCTTAGGATGTTATTCATGAGTGAGAGAAGAATGGAGCGTAAGTTTGACAGACAGGTTGTTGCTGCTTCAGCAGTACTGCAGACTCTGTTGGTGTGTTGTGATGAAGAGGGAGCTGGGCTGTAAGGCAAAGCTCTCTGTTTACTGGTCAGTCTATGTTCCTACCCTCAGCTACAGTATGTGCTCAAATTGGGTAGTGACAGAAAGAATGAGGTGGTGGATACAGATCTGGGAGTAACTCGGAGTAGAACCGCTGCTCCTCCACATAGAGAGGAGCCTGTTGTGGTGGTTTGGGCATCTGGTAAGTGTGCTTCCTGGATGCTTCCCAAGTGAGGTACTTCTAGGAGGAAAGCCCAGGGAAAACCCAGGACACACTGGGGAGTCTGTCTCTCGTCTGCACTGGGAATACCTTGGTGTCCTCCCAGAAGAACTGGAATAGGTGGCTGGGGAAAGAGAGGTATGGGGCCTCCCTGCTGAAGCTGCAGCTTTCACGACTTAACCTTGAAACAAGAGGAAGAAAATGGTTGGTTGTTAAACAACATAAAACTGAAAAGTGAGACACTGTGAGAGGCTGTGGCAGAGTGGTTAGGGGAGTTGTCCTGGAACCGGAAGGTCACCGGTTCGATCCCACATCCAGCTGTCTCAGTTGTTGTGTCCTTGGGCAAGACACTTAACCCAAAAGACTCTGATGTGTGTCCCATCAGTGTATGAATGTGATTGGCACTGATTAGTCTCCAGGTTGTACACGTTAGCTTTGTGGGAGATCTGGTACAGTACTGTGTGAATGGGTAAATGAGGACACGGATTGTAGTGTGAAGAGCTTTGAGTATCCTGGTTGGGTAAAAAGGTGCTACACAAGTCCATTTACCATTTACATGTGTGTACACCCTCTAAAGTCTGGATTTTGTAGAGCCATCATTTGCTGCAGTTCTTTTCTGGTATGTCTCTATGAGCTTGGTACATCTAACCACAGTTGTTGCAAATTCTTCAAGACAAGAGTGGTTGTACACGTTAGCTTTGTAGGAGATCTGGTACAGTGCTGTGTGAATGGGTAAATGAGGACACAGATTGTAGTGTGAAGAGCTTTGAGTATCCTGGTTGGGTAGAAAGGTGCTACACAAGTCCATTTACCATTTACATTTGTTTACACCCTCTAAAGTCTGGATTTTGTAGAGCCACCATTTGCTGTAGTTCTTTTCTGGTGTGTCTCTACGAGCTTGATACATCTAACCACAGTTGTTGCAAATTCTTGCCTTGGATGGAGAGTTTTTCTTTACACCACTGATGTTTTTTTTAGGAATGTGTATAGGTTCACTTCCTGCTGGAAGGAGAACCTCTGTCTCAGTTTACTGAAAAATACAAATAAAGCAAATATTTCAGTGTATTTTGGTCTATGATAAACGGGGGCGACTGTTGTGCAGTGGTAGGGCAGCCAACTTGGGAACAGAAAGTCATAGGTTTGACTTTCCCGCCATTCCCACATGCTATGATGTCCTTGAGCAAGAGACCCAACTGCTCCCCGGGTGCCATAATAGCTGCCCCCTGCTCCACTTGGGTGATTCTTATTATATGTGTGATGGGTCAAATGCAGAGCTCAAATCTCGTCATAGGAACATGCATTGATAGCGAATAAAGTACATTTATAATTTTATTATTTCCCAGTCTCTGCAAAAAAAAAATAAATAAAAAAATAAAAACATTCTCACACAATGATGCTGCCACCACAGTGCATCATTGTGTGGTTTGTGTGGTTTGTGTTCTTAACATGTTGAGGTGTTTTAGTTTTCATCAGACATGGTTTTCTCCTTGATCCTCAAAAAGGTTTGTTTCAGTCTTATCTGTCCGCAGCATCTTCCTTGTTTCTTTAAAAGCACAGTGTGTAGGTTTTTGTCCTTTCTTTTAGCCAAAATTGAGATAATCACTAATGACAATAATAAAAAAAATTCTAATCATTGCAGACAAAGACCTTGTTTTATTTCTTTACCTTATAAAAAGCTGTTTATATCTTCATCGTCGCGGGTCGCCAGTACAGGCAGCCGCCATCTTGCACCGCCATCTTGTCTACAAAGGCCCATGAAGGACAAACTGCGGTGGCGGCGTCAAAAACGATTTTAGTTGTAATACTATAAATGTAATATTTGTTTTCTGTCATTGTAGCTGGGATAATTTTACTTATTAAAGCTCATAATCTTACCACTTGAAACATCACTAGCCCTGAAGCTGCTGGTAGACATCGCGGTTGGAATTATCAAAGGTTTTTGACACCTGAGAGACACCGTAGCAACTCCTTTGCATTTGGAAGCGGGGGGTGGGGGTGGGGGGAGGACCAGGGAGRATGATTCAACCACTCAACCACTAGATGTCACTGAAAACAACAAATCCTACACACTCTGCCTTTTAAAGTCAGGGGTACATTTGACCTTTTGGTTGAATCTTATATTATTGCTCTCTTTGCCTAATCTGAGTTTTAACAGATGACCATGTACAGTATGTGGTGGCATACCCTTTGAATTTTCCAATAATTGATTCATAAGTGCTCTGTAAGATGCTCTGAGTTTGGTATATTTTTTACAACCCAACACTGATCTGTACTTAAACACAGATTAGTCTTCGATCTGTGCAGAATGTTTCTTAGTATTTATGTTGCTCTTTGCTTGGCAGTCACACTGTTTCACCGGTGTTGATTCCTGATCAGAGCAAGTGTTTATATACTGAGATCATCAAACAGATAGAGAGCCCACAGGTGGGTACAGGTGTGTATTTTTTAGGTAATCTAACATCACTGATTGGGCATATTTTGTGCCTAATTAAAAAAAAAACAGTTAGTTTATGTTTTTAGACAGCAGTGTAGAAAGCTTACTGAGGGAGTGACTACATTTGCAACCCAGGGTACGGAGAGAAAACTGAATGTAAAATAAGAAGGCGAACAGATGACAATGAAACAACACAAGTATCTTTGGAAGGTGTTTAAATGAAAGCTGATTTGAGTCAAAGCAGAGCTAACAACATGTTGTCTAAGCACATTAAAGTGGAATTAACTGGAAATACACAGAAATCTGTGTAAGCCTGCAAGGTTTTTCATGCTTCATCAATTAGCAGCCTTTTCAGTCAGTTTTTTAAACCAGCTAATCTGTATTCATCCTACTTTTTCTCTGCATCTAAGTCCCATTAGACGAAAGTGTTTTGATGGGTTTCTGACAAACAAATTTCTTGCTTGGTTCATTCTCTATGAAGCACACTTCTTTTCCTTTGATCAATATTTCCATCTGTTTACAGCAGACATAATGAAACATCTGTTTAAAAATCAATCAAAGCAGCATGCACCCAAACACAAATATGTGCGAGTTTCTGAGTCGACAACAGTTTACGGAAAAAAAAAAATAAACGTGTTTTGACCGCTGTTGACATGTTTTGACTCCTGCCTTTTAGCAAAGGTTGTCCACRCCGAGCGTTTGTTTGTACAGAAGGATCAATGAGGCTCTGCATTCCCATTCTGAATGCAGCTGCATAATACACCCCTTTGCTGTAATACTGGATTATTTCAATTTCAGAACAGCCATTTCCTAAGCTGCCTGCCATGCCTAATGATCACATTCTTACAGAGATGTGTTTGCACACTGACACCCTCTTGTAACCATCATAATAGGGCATATGTGTCAGTACGGGATTGCTGCYCCGTTTGCACATATGAAAAACACTAAGTGCAGAGCAGAGTCCCTTGAGAGAAGCCAGTTTGAGATATGACACTTTCATGTTAAATGAGCTCTTCAGAAGTCTCCCTCGGTGCTTCAATAAAACACATGTGTCTCTCTTAAAGTTGGCAGGCTTTACTCTGATGTGTGCGGTGAGGGTTTGTGATTAGGATGTTGTTGTGTATCCGGTGCTGTATGCACTATTATGTGTACTGCAAGTATGCTTGTGTGTGTGTGTGCGTGTCTGTGTGTGCTTGTAATGAGCAAATCTTACAAGAAAATTGCGCCCAACAGTAAACCAATCCCGCTGACAGAGAGGAGCGTGRACATTTCTTGATTGCAGAATGCTTCCATAAGCAGAGTTGAATGATTCCGCAGTGATGCRGTTGTAGAATATAAATGATAGTTTACAGCTTTCACAAACCTATACTATACTACCATTAAGGTCCACTTCAAACTGGATGACAACCTGATATGGTCTCCTCACATCATACGCTATTTACAAAAACATGTACGAATCAATATAAAATAAATAAATAAATAAATAAATTGTTGCTAAATTTTGGTACTCGCCAAACAAATTTTCCTTGTTATTTCTTTGCAGCTCCAAGAGATACTTTCCTGCATCAAGTCCCAACAATACTACCACATACATCGTGTGCCAGGCATGCCCTATAGCAGAACTCTCTGAGTGCATCCTGATGGGACAAGCTAACACAATGCTTCTGCCATGGGTATCACAACTGCACTCAATTGTTTCCACGATCTTGTTGCAACCGCTGTCACAGCTTAAGGCTTGGTTAAAGTCGCGATTTGGGTTGTCGCACATGCTCCGTGGAGTGTGTGCGCTCCTGAGCCGCGCTCTGGGTGAAATCGTACTTGATGTTCACATTTAAGCRCAGTTCATCCCTCACCGGCAGTAGTTTACCCATTAACAAGTGTGGTTTTTGATTCATTTTTCACTAGTGTTTACCAAAAATTTGTTCAACAGCTGCTTGTTGTTTACAGCCGAGTGATATTAGGTTACGGTCATGGGGTGTGCTCCTCTTATGGACACATCGTTACATTATTCTGAAGTTTTGATGTGAATTAGGTTTGCAGTAGTAACTCTGCAACAATAGTTTTGAATGATGTGTTGATGTAGAAATTACAAAAACTGCTGAAAAAGTCGATAAAAGGAAGCGTTTTATTTGTATATTCTACAACAAAGCAAAACAAAAAAATTCAATTTCTTTCCAGGTGTTCTGTGCCATCTGGTTRTCTTTATGATCTCTCATGGAGGGATCATATAAATGACGTACATGCGTACCTGAGCACCTTCAAAAATGTCTATCTTGAAATGAAGTGTGGCGCGCGGTCTTTGCGGAGCCACAAAATCTTGAAGGTGCACAACCACGCGTCAGGACACCACGTGGGGCCATCGTGCAGGGACGTCACTTTTGACGCAAGCCCCCTGGCGCCCTGTGCATTGTGTCAACTATAACCCTGGCTTTAGCCATGATTCTAAGTTCGGTTCCAGAGTCAGTGTTGGCCTATCATGCTCTGTCACACGTAATGCAGCTCTTATACCAGTGGTGGACCATCAGGGCCAGCAAAGCCTTCTTTTGGCTGACCAGAACACAATCTGAATCCCTAGCTTACATTTTTTGTATTTTACAATTTTAAATATAATTCTGAAATATCAATTCTGTATATTTCATGGCTTTTCTCTTGATTGCGCAGGGTTTTTATCCAAACATATTTAACCATTGTGTGTTGCTAGGGTAAAATAAATCTGCCTTGAGGCCTTCAGAACCAACAGTGTAGGGACCTGTAGGTTGAAAAAAATGGCAGTGAAACTGTTGCTACCAATCAGGTGTTGAGTTGGTGACACCAGGGTCCCCTAGCAGGCTTTCAACAGTATCAGCATTTTTACATTTGATTGGATAATCAGAAAGAGTACTCAGAGCTAAGAAACTGCATTTCTGTAGCGCTAAATGTCGTGAACATTCTTGGCCTTAAAGCAAATTATAACTTATGACAGAAACACAAAACAGAAACGACATGTATGACAGAGGAACTCTTCTTGAGAAAAGAAATGAGAGTGGAGTTTGTGTACAGATAAAGTATTTTAATTCAATTCCAAATTAAATTACTTTATTAATCCCAGAGGGAAATAAATATTTTAAAACATTTTATAGTTATTTTCACACATTTTGGTGAGTAAAATACATTTTATTTAATTATATTTTTGTCAGTTTATCATGTCTATGATGATGCTTTTGGTAATGTGGCACATCTGTGACTCTGAAGGAAACTTGTTGAGTTGTGTTAATTAGGTGCTTCAGTAATGACTTTCATTCTCACTACATGAGATGCCTGTTTCTGGTGGAGCACCTTATTATTCTAAGTTCCTGTGGATTTTTGATGGTTTTGTAGCTGTGGCATTATAATGACAGCATTAAGAGGTGGATAAATTCAGGTAGGACACCGTTCAAGGCCTGAATGTAAAATGAACGGCCTGCCGCTGCTTAACACACACTTGAAAACCACCTGAACACCCTGCAAAGACCACCCACTCTCCAGCTGATTGTTTTGTGCCAGAGCTGGATTGCCATGAAGTGAGCTTAATTTGTGTTTGTTCATCTTTATGAAAACAATRAATCTGAACTCTTACATCAGAAGATCATAGTTAAAAACTATTGAAGAAGCTTAACAGTTTATTTAGCTGTTTTAAAAGCCAGTATGCTCAAACCTTTTTGAGCTTTTTCTAAATTTGAAACCAAACGACAAGATAAACTTCAGCTCTGAGAGAAAGAAAAAAAAAGAAAATCTACAGCAGCTTTTTGAGTTAAGATTCTTTAAAGCTCATTTATGGACGATTATAGATGCACGTACAGAACTCAGTGAGTTAAGAAGCTGAAGACTTTACATTTGAGCTGTGGAAACGGACTCAGACTGAGACTGTTTGCTTTCACACTTCTCTAATTGAGAACTTTTGGAAAAGCTGAGTAYAAATTGTCCGCTTGTATTGTATATAATATGAATAAAAATACAGTATGTTCAGATAGTAGATGGTAATTTGTTGATACAATACAATGAACTGCATTTCAAGAGGCATCAAATCAACAACAGATGAACCGTAAGTAATTAAAATTGTGAAGCCCATTAAAACTTCACACTTCTGCTAACATATTGATGGTTTATTCAAATACTTTGCTTTTCACTTGTGCAAGAAAGTGCTATTTTTTCCCCCCAAACATGATTACTGATTTTTCAGCAGCAATATATTGGTTATGCACATATAAGAAGTGTTAATTACACTTTTGTTCARTACATGTATGTGATAATAGAAAAAGTTTGTAACTACACACCCCCATAAAATCAGTCTGGCTACACCATTTGTATGATGTCTTTGTTTTAGTAACTCAACAAAAATGCTGCTTTTATTCATTCAGGAACAAATGTCTAAATGTGCACAAACAACACTGTTAGGTTTTGTGCCAGAGTTGGACCCAGAATGCAGACGAGGACTTGATGAGTTCAAAACATAAAMCTTTATTAGTAAAGATAATTAAATAGAAAAAGCTGTTTAAGCAGCAGAACAAAACTTACAAACACTTGGATGATCACAGGATGCGCCCTGAGACAAGGAAGACAACCCTGATGTGGCCTAGAGCCAATAATGCTCTACTGAGGAGGAGGTACAAGGAGACTGAATATATAGGGCAGAGGTAATTGGGAAAGTGGGGGCACCTGAGTTGACTGTTGACTGAGAACAGATGAGAGTGGCAGACTGGAAAAACACAGAGGAGCAGACAMCTAACAGAGTTTAACAAGTTWAACAAAACACAGGATTTACAAGACACACAAAAACCCTACACAAAAAACTAACAAATWACAGAGCATGACACACTGATGATGAAGGTGTACTTTATTTGCAGACTGATGGACCATAATACATTAAAAACCTAAGACGATAAAATAAAAAATATAAATAATACAAAAGTTACTTTACAAAACAACACTATTCTTTAAGGCGACAACCATAYCAGTGTTTCCATAGTTCAGATGTGTAACAGATAGCACCAAATACAGTATTAGTCAGCATTAACATGACTCCATTATCAGACTCATATCAGTTGGCAAAAAAAATGTACATAGAATTTCTAGCCTTCAAGATACTAACCCCGTCACAAACAGTTCACTGGCACTGGCCCGTCTGGGCTTTAAGCCACTCAGTCTCTGAAGTCTACAGCTCTTCTATAACTGAGATCACAGATGRAATTAATTATCTCCAGCATTAATCTGATAAATGAAATAACCCAACATTAGGAGTGTAAATCATCAGAWTTATCACAATACAATATTATGTCGATTTGTTTGTTATATCGAGAAATATTGTATCGCCGTTCAAAGTGTGTCATGATACAATATCAGTTTAATTCACAAGTCTGCAATTAATATGATGTAATATCATATTTTCATCTAACACAATGATTGTTAGATGGGCATTTGATATCCATCCACATCAGGCATATGATGATAATATACATATATATATTCATTTTTTTTTCATTTTGCCCCAGTGTACATGAATCATTAACCATTAGCGATATATCAATGTGGATGAATGTATTACACCACTACCCGATTGCATAAATAAGACAGAAGTTAAACTTCATTGCTCTTTATTTGGTTCTTACACACTTACACATTTACCACAACTCTTACATGTGTTTTATGACAAAACCAGCAAATATATTTAGTTTGAAACCCATAATTTTAAACACAAAACGTGCAGAAAATATTTTTACCAAAAATACTTTTTATCAGTTAATGTTATCCTGTTGACAATGGGAAACCTTTATTCATGAAACTTCCATCCATCCTTTTTCTGTACATGCTTCTTCCTTTTAGAGTCACGGGGGGACACTGGTGCCCATGTCCAGCAGTCACAGTGCGAGGGGCGGGGTACACCCTGGACAGATCACAAGTCCATCACAGGGACACATAGAGACAAACGAGACAAACAACCATTCACTCTCTCACACACACCTAGGGACAATTTAGAGTTATCAATTGACCTAACAGTCATGTGTTTGGTCTGTGGGAGGAAACTGGAGTACCTGGAGAGAACATGCAAACTCTACCCAGAAAGGCCCCCGGGCTGGGATTTTGAACCCGCTAACTTCTTGCTGAGAGGCATCAGCTCTAACCAACTGAGCCACCGTGCTGCCCTATTCATGAAACTTGTAGATTATTTTTTTTATCTGTTTATGGTGCAGTTGTATCTGATAAAGCCAAAAACAAAGATATAAAACAGCCAAATGCATTCAACAGGTAGTTAACAAATCATCATCATCATCATCATCATCATCATCATCATCATCATCATCACTGATTCAAAACAGTCTCTTTGGTCCCTTTTAATATTACTGATAACACAAGGCTTACATCTACAAACTTTATTGCTACAAAATCTAGTGAAAACTCWTCTTAAATGCATGTTATATTTTACATTTTCACATGACTCCTGCCTGGTTGTTAGAGACCRTAATCCATTTTGGATAATCTTCCAGATTTAAAACCATTTGTATCCCAAAAAAAATAAACAAATAAATAAAAAAAATAAAGTAATTTTGTGTGGTTTCACTGAGCACATACTTGCACTCYTGTATGTGTTTTTGTAAGCATGTGGACACGTGCCGTGATGTATGAGGAYGGGTAGAGTTTTGCGTGTGTGTGAAGTTATTACCGTGTCAGCTCTCAGTTTTGGGTTTATAGGACTCGTTAAAAACAATCCACAGCTCGAGGTGATATGTAGAGCAGGATTTGCGGGCCCTGTAAGAGCTCCTTTGAAGAGAAGCAGGGGGAGTAGAAGGAGAACGCTGCAAGACGCAAGAGGGGAGAAATTGGAGGTAAGGACCCCGGAACAGTGGGGGCGGGGAGGGGGACGGCGGGAGTGTTGGGGYGGGAGAGCAGAGCCGAGGGAGGAGTGTTTAGATGAGGTCCCTACGAGGCRGTGACAGCTGAGAGTGCTGAATAACAAGGGAATAAGAGGAAGACGGAACCAGAGGAGAGAGATGTGCAGGAAGACAGAGAGGGAGATGCAGAAGCTGCGAAACCAGTGACAGCCTCAGACAGAAATAAGCACAGCTAGAGCCGAGAAGCACGGAGAGGTAGGAAAATCACGCCCAGACAGACAAGTAGATGGAAAAAAAAGGGAAAAATTTTTAAAAAAGGAGGCAAAATGAGTTTTACACATAWAAAACCCTTAGAGTAAAGACGTGTGGTGGTCTGAACAACAAAAATATGACCAAGGGAGAGGGAAAATGGGTGGCCACCTAAAGCAGGCTGTGTTTGTGTGTATGTGTGTGTGTGTGGGGGGGGATAGTAAACAAATATGGCAAACATCTCCCACTCACCTTATTCCCCCCTACACACACACACACACACACACACACACACACACACACACACACACACACNACTGATGTGTTGGTAACTCCTAAATCTCTCCCAAACACTGTTTACCAGTGGGGAGGCTGCTGCCACTGCAGCCTCTGCAGGAGGCTCCTGATGAGAAAAATCAAGGACTTTGCTTTCGAAAGAGGTTTTCAATTTGAGTGCGGATTGATTTTTATTTGATGTCTTTTTCACTGACCTCATGTTAGTTGAATGAAAATGGCTAATGGGCTGAATGGAGCCCATACGGTGTTAGATGTCCACATGCGGTTTAAAAAGACAACTGCAGTGTTAGTGTAGCACCTGTATAAACTGCAACAGATTCTGAAATACTGTACAAGCCATTTAACTCTGCAGATAGGGCCAGTTCACATTTGTTACTAAATTTCATCTTTATTTGATTGTGATCGGCTAGTGTTAAATACATGTCTGATTCTCAGTTCACAGTGAGTTTTCTTCAGGATTTTATTGATCAAAGAGGTTTAAAGGACACCAAATGGATGAGTTTGTCTTTGGTGTAATGCTTGTTTTCATTGTTTTAAAGCTGTGCAGCCACTGCTCAACAGTTGTGGTCACTTTATGTTATAATGTGCATTCAGTCACAGAACCACAGCGTTATGTTGCATTATAGTTTAACCTAATTAAAGAAAGAGCTGCTGTTACGCTCACAGTGAAGCTTTGTAAAACAGTTAACTGTTGTTAGTGCTGTGAAGGTTTGTTACAGGTTAAAATCTTTACTCTTTATAAGTAGAGAGTGCTGTGGAGATGCAAAAAGTTTTACTTTTTTATTTCTTTTATATTGCATCTTTTAGGTAATTAAACAGATTTAAAATATATTAAAAATCTATTTACATTTCAGATGTTTGAATTCATTATCATTACTACTAAAACATTAGCAGACTTACTGATGTCCTGTTTATTTACTGACATCCTGCTGTGTAAAGTAGACATGGGTATATCTGCAGAAACCATCTGCACACAGGACAGGTAATTGATATCCGATCTAGTGTTTGAATCTAGCGTAAAAAAATCTGACCTGACCCATCCTGAGCCCAAAGACTGAGCTCAATTCAACATGACTAATTACCTTTAATTAGAGGCCCAAGCCCGTTATGCAGGTTTAATGCAATTCCCAATTTTTGAGCATAAAAAGCATAAAAAGTCCTGCACATGATGTCACACTCTTCAGAAAATGGCCCACTCCACCATGACAAACATCAAAACAACCTATGCACATGTAAAGTCCTGYACAGCTAGTCAACAAACATATCATTGTCTTTATTTAGTTGATCTGTCTGTAAAAATGGTCACAGGATGCCACACGGTGTAAAATGTGTCCCCATGAACAAAAGCAAAACCACACACACACACACACACACACACACACACACACACACACACACACACACACACACACAAACACACACACACACACACACACACACTGGATTCAGCTCCATCTTTGTCATAAACCCAAAACAAAACACACAATTAGTATTTCAACATGGCCTCCTCCTTATTGTTCTGTGCTGTTTTAATCCCACAGCAGAGGAGCAGAGAGGAGCGGAGAAATGTATTTGGAGCGGATTCCTGCCGCGTGTGAAATGTCGGGTAAAATTGTCGAATCACAGGATTTTTTATTGAATCTTTGGAAGCAAAGTGGAACATTTACTGAAGTCTGGAGTGGGGCCGCATCTTCAGTTTCTATCAGTAAGTAAAGGTAAAGCGAGCAGTTTCTGTACATTAATAAAGAAAATAAATTGGCTCAAACGGATCAAAGAGGGGATTTGAGYGTTAAAGGGAGTCCACACTCAACTGCTTCGAAATTTACTGGAATTAAAACAAATGAAGCATAAAATTAGCACTAAGCTGCAGCTCCGTTTCTACTTTATTAAACAAACAAAAAAAAGCAATGCATTAATTTGAAACATTAAAAAAACTACAGCCATGTTTTTTTTATATGAGTGTATGTTTGTTTAGGGTATGTTGTTTCTGACTCACATGGTGCAGTTAGGAATACAAACAAGAAAAGGAGATGATCTGTTTCGGAGAGGGAAGGAACGCTGCGCTGAACAATTTGTGTTGCCAGAGAGTTGGGCCTTGACCTYGATGGCCATCTTACTGCTGTGGGCTGAATCTCCCCAACCGCTGATCTACCAGAAAGATTTTCTTATGCACACACAGAGGCAGAAACGTGAGCSTTCACCTACACGTTTAACACTGAAACCACAGAGCGATATATACAGAGGCGCGCGTCGATACAACACACTTGACCTTGCTGCTCCCTGCGTTTAAACTGCAGGGAATGAAGGCAGAGCGCTCAGGGTGGAGAGGAGAGCGCCGTTCGTCTTCACTATGGAACTAAGTGTCGGATGGGAGGTGGGTGGGAGCTGCAGGAGGGTTAACAGCAGATTAGGAAGAAGCAGAGTCAGAACTAGGAGAGCTGGAAGAGGGATTTAGGCGGTAGTTTGAAAGAAAAAGGGAACTGGCTGCAAGAGTGTAAGTGAAGACAAAATGGAAATAAAGAAGAAGAAAGCTGAGGTTTGAAGACTGGGAAACATGGCACTGAGAAGAATGGGGCATGATGGGAGCCAGGTGAAACCAGCGACTTGCACCATTAACAGCCTGCAAGTCTAGGTGTGGAATAAAGCCATCAATGCCTATTTCCTGCCGGCACCACGGAACACCTCGTCTATCAGAGATCCCACCCTTTCTTCAGCCCTGCTTTTACTCCTCGGCTTTTCCCTCCTCATCAGCACACTGCTTTTTACATTTCACAACTCCCTCAATGTCTGAGCTCCACGTGCGTCAAAATAATACATCAAAGAGGGTAGACGCTACGTGTAGATTACCTGGTTTGTACCAATCCATGGCTGTGCAAAAGAATGATGCAATTACATCTGTGAGTAGAGGACATTTTGGGAGGAAATTGAGATTTATTATGACCCCCGCACGCGAAGTGTAAGCGGGAGTCATATTTTTTTCGTACTGTTTTTTTTTCAGTGATTTTTGATCAATGGTAGCACAAAAACGGCTGCACCAATCTACATGAAATTTGGCAGGACTGTAGGTGAGTCCAACCTACACTGCGCCAGCCACTGGTTTTACGATTAGACCCCATATTTGAGGAGGGGGCTCCTTTCTTAGAGGGGGTGTCTGGACATGCAAAAATGCTTATAACTCAGAAACTGTTTGACATAGGAGCTTCAGATTTCTTTTGTTGTTTAGCTCTGATGAAGGGCTATCCATCAGGTCAACCAATGGGACAGTTGTAATTACCTTTGAAGTTTTACTTCAATAAAGCAGGAAACTTCTTGTTCCTCATCTCATTGCTACAGCTGTGACCCGCTCGTCAGCAATAACTGAGCTCCATGTGGTATTTTGTGCATAGAGACAGTGTTTTACCATTCTGACTTAATGTGAAATAAAAAATACAGGTAAAGAAAATATCCACATATAAATTGGAAATACATCAGAGGGCTGAACAAGTTAAACTCAGTTCTATCAAATTTCAAATAACCAAAATAAAATAGCATTTTTTGGTATTAATTTTTCTCCAGGGGAAAAAAGTCTAGTTTTTCTTAGGTTTGACCAAGTTATCCATTTTTTTTCCTATTTTTATTTTGCAAGAGTCCACAAAACTAGACTTATTTGCTCCATTACTAAATGTTCAAATCGTATTAGAAATATATTGTTGATTTTTCAGTCTGAAAAGAGAAGCCTTTGATTATATCTGTGCCTGCTGTGTATTTTTTCTCATTTTGAACCTGGTACTGGCAGCCGTAATCCCTTAGAACAGTTTATTGTGTTTCACAAATTACGCATGTTGTTTGTCTCCGACTGCAACAAATAGGTTCTTAGAAGTCCATAATATGGTAAAAACTAAACATTCTTATTGTCTGTCCTTTTTTTTTTTTGAGGGGTTTGTGTGTGTGTGTGTGTGTGTGTGTGTGTGTGTGTGTGTGTGTGTGTGTGTGTGTGTGTGTGT
>NW_013952426.1:3182246-3202502 GCF_001266775.1 Austrofundulus limnaeus | reverse complement strand
CACACACACACACACACACACACACACACACACACACACGATCAACAACAGCCACATAATAACACACACAAAAAGAAAATTGTTCTTTTATTCGGGAAATAATTCACACTGTCACAGTTCCTCCTCTTTTTGCTTCACCTCCCTTATTTTCTTCGTACATATGGCTTCTAATGAATGTACGTATTGTGACTAATAGATTTTTAACACAGCAAGTGAGCAGATTCGCAGTGTAAGTAGCAAGTAATTGCAGAATTTGCATAACAATCCTCAACTTGTGGCTCCTTGACATGACTCACCTGCAGCGCCCCCTAAAGACCAGAGGCTAACAGAGGTGGCAGTGGGTTAAGGGTTTGTTAAAGTCCAATCCACTAATTGCACACTACACTATTAGACTCTGATGAACCCAGGTATTCAGGAATTGTTCAATTGTAAATGGATTCTTACGCATCTGCATTCATAACCTTTGAAATAAAAAAGAAAAAGAAAACACCTCATTAGACATGTATCCTGTTCTTAATAGCACTGGATATTACAAAGTGGAGTGACTAAGCAGGTCACAACATGAATATGAATCTGCCTGCTATCCTGATACACGATTTCAGGTTTGATGAATGGGTTGTTGCAGTGGTTTGAGCTGTGTAAGCCTGCTATTTGTGCGCTTTTCTTCTTACCTGGGGGGACAAACGAGCTCACGCTTGTGTCAGTTTGTCGTTATTATTTCCATATGCTCTCACTTAAAACGGCTGGCTAATCCTCGGTCACACGCCAGCAGCGCGCCCAGGATTATCTGTGTTTGTTTTCTCACACGGCCGAGAGATTTTATTAATCTCCTCAGAGGGAAAAATGGAGAGATGGAGCAAATGTGAGGGGGAAAAAAGGGGGGGATGGACAAATGTCTTGCTCAAATGTGGGGTGTGTGTGTGTGGAGGGGTAGTCACGGGGTCTATGACAGTGAAATAAGATAGAAGGCACAAAAAGGCAAGTGACAGAGAGGGAAAGGCAAAAAGACAAAGTCAAAAGGGAGATTTTGACGAGTCTTTGTTCTCCGACTCAGCAGCTGTGCTTGTTGGCAGAAACGTCCGAAGCTGCATTTGTCATCAGACAAATGTGATGTATGATCTTGATTTAGAATATGAAAAAAAAAAGAAAATGAGCTGCCAAGGACAGCAGGGYGGTGAACACACACTTCGCAAACAATAAATACACAAAGACACATGTACTAGGTGGAAGAAAAACACTCAGGTCTTCTCTTGCATTCATATTGAGTTTACTTTTGTTTTAATCAGAAGGTAAAGAAAATCCACACTGTTTATATTTGAGGTCCTGCCCTTGTTATTTCATAAATACAGTGATATGTGCAAWAACACACACACTAACACACTTTCTCTGCAATATGCTCTTTGTGAAGACAGGCATTATGTATTGCCATTCTAGCATGCAGGTTAGTTAATTAATTTCTGCTTACAGTGAAGCAAATTTGAAAGGGAAATTGAAGAGAAATTAGAATTTCAAAAAGGACTCTAGAAGCACGACATCACAGGACACAGGAAGGTTACACTTGTGAAGTGTGTGGGTGTGTGAGCACGAGGGCAAAAGAGACGGTGTCTGTGCATGCGAGAAGGGTCTCATTGCAATTACTTTCAATGTCAATTTGTTGGTTAGTTTCTTCTWAGTGGGTGAATCTGTAAATGTTCAGAAAGCTGAGACCAAAATACCGACTTCGAGTTGCTTGTTCTGATTAAGCATTGTTTGAAATGGAAAACACTCTGAAAAAAAAAAGATAAAAAACCAAAACAAAATCAATCAATTCAAGGATAATGACAAAGGCAGACTCCTGTTTTATTCTTTTTCCATGACAAATCAGTTGAAGCTTTTATTATCAATGTTGACACTGAGTCGTTTTCTAAATGAACATTTAATTAAAATTAAAAGACTTAAATGTTTGTTTTGTGAGGAAATTTCTGCCTAAAAATTAACAACAAAAAGGTGTTAAATAAAGCTCGCACTTGTGTTGTGCAATTATTTTATTTTATCAACTGWTGAACAATATTGTGCCTCTTTTTTATTTTACTTTAATGGGTTTGCTTTCCTCATTTTTTTAAAAAACACACAGCAAGCCATTTATTTAAACTTCAATTGTGCAGGAAAAAAATAGAAAATATTACATTTACACAGCAGCAACAACTGCGCACATTAATGTGCAAAACATTTAAAGCATACTGTGTTGAAATCAGAATTGAAAAGGTTTTATTGTCATTACACAGTTGTAAGATTATTTTTGTTTTGTTTTCGCCAGTGCACACAAAGTAACAGAAACAATCTGTTTTAGGGAGTTTTAGGCAATGGAAACTACATACACAATACTACATAAAAAGCAGCTTACAATCAAAAAATAAAATCAGAAAAAATATGTCAATATAAGCAGTTAAAGTGTAGAATACATGGTCAGTTAATGAGTAATAATAATGGGTTTGTTGTTTTCAGTGGTTTAAAAAATACTTCTATATTGTGATAAAAGACTGGCCGACATTAACAAACTGTCTTTGAGTCTGTCTGTAACTGATTACATAATTGTACGTAATTTTCCAAAACATAATACAAAATGAATCTTATTATTTGTGTTTTTGTGCAGTCACTAAAATCAATGGTATTTACAACATTGTAGAGTGGTGCATTTACTGTCACTTACCAAACATTTAAATCTCACCTAAAATCTTTCTGCATAAAGTTTTTATTTCTTCCTGAGCTTAGATTAGTTTTTATAGTTTCAGTAGTTCACAACGTCTGTTAGGTTAAATAATTAATTAGATTGACGTTATGCATGATGAGTGCGACCCTGTGTGGTTGTATGTCCTGTGTGTTTTTGTGCTGACCTTGCAATGACTTGTGACTTTTCCTGGGTGTTGGTTGGTGTGGAACCTACGGAGCCCGTGAGGTGACATGGAATATTTTTTTTTCTTTTGCATTCCCACGCAATAATATTGAGTTACCTYGCAATACCTTTTGCGTTCCCTCGCAAAAGGTGTTTATCACTGTTGTGCCTGCCGGTTTTTTAACAAATTCACATGTTCACCATTAGCGAGTTAGCCTGCTACTTTAATTCAGCTTCAGAATGAATATATCACACAGCCAAGCATGGAAGTATGTCATATGCTGATATTTTAACGCAGTGCAGCCACGCAACATCAATGTTAATTTCACGAACTTGTGGCGACACATCCTGTATTTATGATTGGATATTTCAAAATAAAAGTCTGATTTAATTCAGTTTATAACAAAACAAACTTTTGTGTGTGAAGGCAAAACAATTTTGCGAGGGAATGCAAACGTTTGCAAGGTAACGCAAAAGTATTTTGAGGTAACRCAAAGACATTGCGAGGTAACGCAATAGTATTGCGTGGGAATGCAAAAGGTTTTGCGAGGTAACGCAAAAGTATTTTGAGGTAACGCAAAGATATTGCGAGATAACGCAATAGTATTGCGTGGGAACGCAAAAGAAAAAAATACCCCCATGTCCCCTCACAGGCTCCGTAGGAACCTCTACCACCCCTACCTAAGAATTCAGAAATTGGATGGGTGGATGTTGGCACAAAACAAGAAAAAGTGCAACAGACTACGTTTAGTAAGTCTTATGTTCACGTCCAACCCTTTCCAACATGATTCTGAATTACAGAAAAATCCAAACTACCCTGTTTTATTCTGAGCTCCATAACTAATCCATCCATCCATCCATCCATCCATCCATCCATCCATCCATCCATCCATCCATCCATCCATCCATCCATCCATCCATACTACATACACTNCCTCAGCTTCGTTATTAGAAAAATTGACAGCATGCTTGTGCAGAAGTGTAGAGTTTGCTTTAACTTGTAATAATTGTGTATCTCCTGCTTGAACCGGAATGAGTGACCAAGTGACATCCATCCATCCATCCATCCATCCATACTACATACACTACATAAATAGGCTACAGTGTATTTTCTTTACGTGCTTTTCCTTCCATGGGGGAGCTTGCACCTATTTCCAGCAGTCACTTTGAAAGAGGTTTTTAGATTTTAATTATCACAGATTTTGAGAATAACTCAAATAAAATAGAAAGTCAACAGATTTTTTTCAAGCACKGAGATTTTAAGGATGTAATGCTTTACATTTTTGTTTGAATTGTTTGAATACAGATGTCAAAATCAAGTGAATGTAGTCAGGCAAAAACTACATTAGTCACATCTGCTTACCACTCTTATGTAAAAAAAGGAGCATACATGTTTATCGGTTGCATTTTGCAAACAGACACAACAGACAAGGGGTAGAGGAAAGTACCATCTAAAGCACACTGCACCAAAGCAAAGCAAGGAGGATTTGTTCAGATGAAATTCAGGAGCTTGAAGAAATACATGTTTCAAATAGTACTGTGCAATTTTCCAATGATTCCCAGCAGGTGTGGWACGTGAGAAGTGGATGTAAGGAAGGCCAAAAGGTTCATAATTCACATGTTTTGAAATGCTTTCTGGTGTCTTGTAAATGCTGTTTATTATGCCACCAGGTGTTTAATAAGTACCACTTGTGTATAAASGGCACACTAGAACTCACCTAGCTGAGAACCTCAGTGTGAATGCTTAACATTTTATTTGTTTCAGTATTTTCATAATGGAAGATGTTGTTCTGTATTGCTTTTTGTTTGGCACACACACACACACACACACATGTGCATATACTCATTTTTGTACTGTGACAAAATCAATTTGACCAAAAAGAGAGAGTATATAGATCAAATTAGATGAATTATTTGGTAATATTTGACCTATTTTTTAATGTATAGTGAAGTCAGTAGTTTACAAATGTTGTATATGGTCTACCCTGCTTACAATGCCGGTTTGTTCTTCAGTTTCTGTGAGATTTATTGTGTCTAAAATAATTATTTTAAAAATTCCAGAATTTGGCCTTTGTTTTGTTTGTTTGTTTGTCTGTTTGTTTTGTAGTAAATTCCTAAAAACTATAACCACAAGACAGGTATTTATGTAAACCACATTTTAAATATTCATCATTCATCATGGTATTTATTATTATTATTATTATTATTTATGCTACAAGTTATTGAAATTCATAAAAATGCTGCAGCAAATACAAGAAAACCTGATCCCATATATCCATCCATAGATATCCATTTWGTATGATTTTAGCATGTTATGCTATTATTTGAAACACATGTTGTAACTCTGGCTGAAACCTTAAAACAAATACTGTACAACTATAACAAGCAGCAGAACGGTGGAACTCTTTCATTTTGCACCTTAAAGTGAGTCCTGTGTGATGATGATCAGTGTTGTATTGTGTTCAGAATTAAAAAAAAATGTTCAAATTTACCCTCACACTTTTCTTAAGGAGCTGTTTTTTTCTTTTTCTGTTTTCACTCACCTTCTAAAGTGAGCATTATGCAAATTAGTGTGAAGACAATTAAAAATAAAATAAGTCTCTCCGTGCTGTTCTGTTTCCAGACTAAAGTAAAGTGATGACACAGCGGAAAAGAGGAACTGTGCCTCAGCTTCGTTATTAGAAAAATTGACAGCATGCTTGTGCAGAAGTGTAGAGTTTGCTTTAACTTGTAATAATTGTGTATCTCCTGCTTGAACCAGAATGAGTGACCAAGTGACATCTTTTAATAAATTTAATTATTTCTTGCTCAATACTTACACAGAGAATGAAACAAATTTCAGAAAATTAAGTATAACTTTTCTTAGCTTGCTGAACTAAATCACTGTGAGTACTCAAATTAAAAAAATGCCAACATCATTTATGTATTAACATCTATCCACAAGTTCCTTTCTATTTCCCAAGGTAAGATTATGCACATAAAACACGTCTTTTTTTACCTTCTTCACTGTTCACTGATATCTCTCTATTCGCTCACTGTTCAGTAACCTCATCRTGTCTTTTTAAAATTACCGTCAAGCAGTTGAGATTGCAATAAATCACAGTCTTAGCCTATAGTAAAGGTGGAGATCCAAGGGTAAATGAAGTTAACAGAAACATTTTCAATTTCAGCTRGGAAGAAAGACATCTCTACCAGTGGCCTCAAGGGTCCACTAGGTTGGATCTTAGCAGCTCATTTAAATGTGTGAGAGTACTCGTTTTTTGTTGCCTCCTTTAGACCTTCATTTTATTTCTTCGTCGACCTTGTCATGACCGGTTGTCCCTATGGGTAGAGCATAAATTTTATTACCCACCACCATGGAATGAAGGCGATCWTGTAACTGCCTGTCTGTGTTCATTTACCTGTTTGTTTTTTWRSMAAAARRMSGRWWWTWAWKRAACTTTCAGAAAGTAGTCAGTTTATTAGGGTGTACTTAATTCAACATGGCTGCCACAGCTAAACAAACATAGCAAACACAAATGCAGATATTAAACCTAATATGTGGTCATAGCTGCACATTATACCTAACRCAAAGTTTAACCAATACATTGTGTGATATTTTTGCTCAAAATTTTGACATTGACTGTTGGCATCAACTGTTTCTATCTGTTAGCCAAATATCTCCTCAAGAACTGCATAGATTTAACTCTCAGAAGTAATCTTTACAACTTTTGTAGTCACCCCAATTCAGGAAAGCTGCCACAACTAATTGTYATCCACATAAAAATGACAATTGTTCAATTTAGCTAGAATACATGGCAGTAGGTGAGAGTATTACCATCCAATACTCACAGCCAGTGGTGCTCTTTTGCAGGTTTTCAGGTTCCTCAGAAGCATGTTAATCACTCATTGATACAAATCAGGTGTGTCAAAGCAGAGGTACATCTAAAACAGAGGTCTTCGACTCTCTTCCTCATGACCCACTGTCCTGCATGTTTCAACTGTTTCCCTGCTTCTACACACCTGATTCGAATAATTAAATTATCTACTCAGAATGTCARCAAGTTTGTCATTCACTCGTTCATTTCAGWCAGGTGTGTTGAAAYAAGAAAGCATGGAAAGCTTGCAGGGCGGTGGATCCCGAAGAACAGGGTTGAAGACCTTTGATCTAAAGAAAGCAGAATAGGGTTCCTCRAGAACAAGGGTTGGGAACCAGTGCTCTAAGCTCTAACAAACTGCRTGACATCTCAGTTTAATTTTATTCTGCAATAATTGCCTCTTTTATTTGATTTATGGGTTAGGCTTAGGGCTAAGGTGCAAATTAATTACTTGTTAGGTAAGCACTGGTAGTGGTTCAGATTTATGTTAAGCATATGTCTGGGTCAGGTTACACAAATACATGGTAGTCAGTGGAATGTCCTGATTGGGATAGAAATAAGAACTTGTGTGTTCTTTTGTATTTGTTATATATTTTTGGACCATTTCTGCAATACATACCTACCTTGTCAAGACCAGTAATCCTTGTGGGGATATATGGAGTCCTAATATTGTGGACCTCCATTTTTGGGCTGGGGGTTAGGTTTAGGACCAAGGTCTGAATTGAATTTAGGCTACGTTTAGGGGAAGGTATGTATTGGGAGAGTTAGGTTTAGGGTGAGAAGTTAGCAGGGATAGTCAATCCTGGTCCTCAAGTGCCGCAGCCCTGCATGTTTTATTTGTTCCTCTGCTTCAAACACAGCTGATTTGAATGAATGGATGATTTTCAGGCTTCTGCAGAACTTGGAAGAGGTAATTCACTGACTGAATCAGATGTGTTAGAGAAGGGAATAAAGTAAAACATAAAGGGCTGCGGACCTCGAGGACCAGGATCGACTATCCCTGGGATGTAGAAACAACTGGAAATGAATGTGAGTCAGTGAACGGTCCTAATAAGGATAGAAATACAAACCTGCATGTGTGCGTGCAAGGTGTGGTGTGGTAGGGGTGCACATCTGTTGAGTAAGGGGTCTCTGCAGTAGGTTTTGTCCTGTGGGCGGAGATGGCCCTACACGTGATTGGCAGAGGTTTCAATGTGGGCGGAGACGGCCCAAGAGATGGGATTGGTCAGATTGACGGTGGGGTTTGAGGAGGCTGGAGGCAGCGGGGTGGCAGGGAGTAGCTCTACAATATGGCTTGGTTAAAACATCCCTAACCAGCCTGTAAAAAGATAGCTAAAAATCAATATTTTTTTCCAGGCTGGTTAGGGGTGTTTAACAAGCCATATTGTTACACATCCTTTCACATGTAAGACATTCAAATTTTGTGCAGCTAGCACTTTTCTTTCTCAAGTTATGACTAAAATTAAACAAAAAATATTTGTTGCTTCCTGCCCGACTCGACTCCTCGCTGCCTTCARCCTCCTCAAACCCCACCGTCAATCCGACCAATCACATCTCTTRGGCCATCTCCGCCCACATCAAGAYCTCGGCCAATCAYGAGCAGGGACGTCTCTGCCYACMTKAAGACCTCGGCCAATGAYGATTTGGGCCGTCTCCGCCCACAGGACAACAYGTTCTGCAGAGACCCCTACTTGCATCTGTTTGTTTATAAGTCATAATAAGGTCCAAAATGCAGCAGCATGTTGGGACTTCCTGTAAATGTTACAGATAAATAACAGGCCTCCTGGGTACAAACTGTTTTTTCAAGMTAAAACTTGTTTTTAGGTTAGAGTTAGATTATATAATATGGGTAAGGAATTGCAACGTGATGGCTTAAGTTCACGCCACAAAGCCATATGCAAACAAGGAAATTATGTGKATGTGGATGGGTGTGCAGAAGTTGCACAGTGTCACAAGGTCATGTCTGTGTGAGATCCTCTTCCTGAAAAGGGGGTGTGAGGCAATAGAAGTGTGTGTGTTGGGGTCTGTTAGAGCCAGTGCCCTGCACACAGCCCAGGGAGGAAAAGACAGAAGACAGGTTTGAGAGGGTTGGTCGTGGCATAAGTGATGGAGTGTGTGAGGTGGTGATGGAGGGGCTGAGGAGTGATGGAGGAGTGGGGTAAAGGGAGGGGGTTGATGAGTGTGTGCTCACAGTGTAAGTGACACCTCTCCTCCTCAGACAGATTGTCTCTTTCTGCCTGTAATGGGGACCCCGTTAAAGCACATTTTCCTTCCATCTTCTCCCTTCTTCTGCTCGCACACTCGATCAYGATCTCTGTCTCTCTCTGTCCTCGGTGGCAATTCTTCTTGTTTGTTTATATTTTTTTCTGCAGAGATATTTGCCAAATTGCCTGCATTTTGATGTCTTTCAATTTGCCCTTTTCTCTGCATAATTTTAAATCAATCTGCATCTCTGTCTAAAACTGATGACTTTCTGCAAAGCTGTGCATACTTCTTATATCTTATACAGCTCTGAGTGAGAGAAGAAAAAATGGGAAGGAGCGGAAAAAGAAATCAGAACGGAAGAAGGGAATATCAATGGTCTTCTGGTGGGAACATTTGGATGATTTTTTTTGCTTTTCTTGACAGCAACAATYCTGCATAACCAAAGAGCCCATTTCTCCTCTGTCCAACATGATTTCCTGTGCCAGTCACACCAGGATGATTCACATGTATCCTTACTTTAAAAAAAACACACAAACTGATGGATCTGAGGACACACAGGCTCAAAAGAACCACTTGTACCTGAATGCACAAGCCCACACACACATGCGCTCTCATACCTCAAACAGATATTCTGAACCAGAATCAAACATGTTGCTGTTCGAAAATTTAATCAACAGCAGGTGTATGTCAGTGTGAGATGGTAGATGTCTGTGATTACTCGTGTGTGTCTGTGCCCTCGCTAACAATCATCTCAACGAACCAGATCAGAGACTATCTCTTCGCTTCAGAGCCGCCGTGCTGGCAGGAGAGCGGCACACAATCACACAGAGACCTCAGACAAGCAGGCTTCATAACGTATCTGAAAAAAAAAGAAAATRTAAAAAAAGAAAAACACTGGAGCCTGAGCTTCTATCCCAAATGAAATCTCTTGCACCTGTGTAGATGCAAGGATACAAAGGAATGTTTAATGCTGCTGATAGCCAGGTACAAGTCTCCATGGTGATCACAAAGTCTCCATGGAGATGGAGATGGTCTTCTCAACRTGGAAGTGTTTTTAAAAAAAATAGGAAAATGGTTTTGTTTTCGCTTTCATCACTGGAAAGTCTAATGTTTATGGAAATGATCTGTCAAAATTGCGCAGCAGACAATTTACGGTGCTGCCAAACGTGAACTTCTGCTCCGCGTCACATTTTCACACAAACACTAAAGCCTTCACCATCATCTTCCTCAGGGTCTAAAACTGCTCCTGCCTCTAGTTTTGAAATTTTAACAGAACTCTATATCTGCCAGGTACGCACCAACACATTCTTTTTTTTTTGCCTGAAGCGCCCAAGAGGCATCCTTACCAGATGCCCGAACCACCTCAACTGTACACTGAAAAAATTACTTGTGAGACTTACTTGAAAAAAATCCTCATAACAATTTGCACGTTTGTTAAGTAAATGTAAATGCTACAAATTCATGTAATATTTACTCATCATTAGTAAAAGTTATTAAGAATATAGTTAAAGATGTGTGAATAAATCAGGTAAATTTACTTAATTTGCTCAATTAAGTTTTGTAACATATACTTGATCAAATTAAGTAAAATTTACCTGATTTTTTCACAAATCTTCAACTATATTCTTAATAACTTTTAATAGATAATGAGTAAATATTACATGAATTTGTAGCATTTACATTTACTTAACAAACATTAGTGCAAATTGTTACAAGGATTTTTTCTAGTAAGTCTTACAAGCTCTTTATAACAGTGCACATGCGTCAAGCACAATATTGTAGCATAACACCTCACAGCTACAGAGAGAGGTGTAGCTCATGTTGTTGTTCAAGACTTCACCACCAGGTGGCAGTTTTGAAGAACCTTTATTGGATTCTTCTTCATGAACAACACAGACAAAATGAAACTCACAGGTCTTATTAATGACTAGGCCTACCACTCTCACTTATGGTTACTTCTGCTGAACGGTTTAACACAAGTTAACAAATAATGAACACACAAATTAGAGGAACACATAAATTCTAGTAGTTTAGAGATTTTGAATTTTTTTTTTGTAAAATTTAAAAGAATAATTATATAAATGTTGCTTCACCCAAAAGTTTGTTCTTTCAATGTTGGAACGTAGACCAACCAGTAAACAGAGCCACTTTACAGCTCAGCTCCCTCTTCACCACAACAAACCAGTACACAGTCTGAAAAACAGTGGAAGCTGCACTGATCTGTCCATCAATCTCACGCTCTATTCTTCCCTCACTCATGAACAAAACCTCAAGGTACTTGAACTGAGGCAGAACTTCACCCCCAACCCAGAAAGAGCAATCCCCACTTTTCTGTTTTTTGTTTGTTTGTTTGTTTGTTTGTTTGTTTGTTTGTTTGTTTGTTTGTTTTTTGCCAACATTGCAAAACCAAACAATGCTACAATTAAACAAAAATTAACCTGTGCTGCATGTAGCCCTCTCAGTTTCAACTGGCTGTCGTTGACCTGGTCGCAACTCTTGCTGAGAAATCACTTAAACTGAATATAACAAAGAATTAGCAAGCAAAGCAAAATTGTTGGTTCATCACAAAATTCCAATGTCACGTTTGTATGAGTGCTCAGATCAGATCATTCTAATCACAGAGGACCTCTCTCATCCCCTCCATCACTCACTCAGTCTCCTCCCATAAGGCAAGAGATACAAAGTCCCACTGGCCAAAAAAGTAATATACAAAAAAAAATCATTAATTAAAACAACCCTGAACAACAAAGGTTTTCGAAAACACTGATTATGAAAGGTGGTATCAATGTATGTACTATAGATTACTTTTTTGCGTATTTTTGTTGTACTTTATGTGTTTTATTTATTTTATTGCCCTGTATGTGATGTGATTTCAGACAATTTTCTGTTAACCATAGCATCAGACGAATAAATTTACTCTTCTCTTCTCTTCTCTTCTCTTCTCTTCTCTTCTCTTCTCTTCTCTTCTCTTCTCTTCTCTTCTCTTCTCTTCTCCGAAATGGAAAGCCAAATCTTGTAATTCATGCAAATACTACCAACTCAGCAAAGTCTACACCTTCATACATTCTGGTTGTTGCATGTCAAAATATCCAAACATCAGCTCAAAGCGACACACAAACGTGCTCACTTCAGTCTCAGATTTCTGAAGATTCTTTAGAACTGGGTGAGCATCAGGAATCTCTTTGGCGATGCTGTAATATCAGACCCTCATAAATTCCTTCTTCCACATCACTGAAAATTCACCATCTGAGCACCCAGCCACCTCTGACAGCCTTCAGAGCGTCACTTTAGAAGTCCAAATGTCACMGCATGGAAGGTAACCACAATGCTATTCACTGAAAATTGTTTTGAGGTGATTTTCTGATACGATCGTCCTCATTCTCTGATCCTCTGAAATAATTCATTGTGTCTTCTAACAGCGTTTTGATCTGTAATTTAGCATTCATTTGCTGGAAAATTGGTGTGAGAGTTATTCCAAAATGAAAATACCAACCCTGATTTGATGTTTGTAAAAGTGACATTTGCATATTTAAAAAAAGTGTCACAGAGCCTCATTTCGCAGCATGCAGTTCTTTACAGCTCATATTCTGTTAAACTCCAACACTGGATTGTTGTTACTGACAGGATCAAAACAAAGTGCCTCTTTTGTTCTTTCCAGGCGGTCGACTATGAGAGTCGAAGTTCCTATTCATTCTCTGTGGAGGTCCTCAACCCCATAGTGGACCCCCGCTTCCTGCGTCGAGGCCCCTTTAAAGACAGAGCATCAATCCGAGTAGCAGTGCTGGATGCTGATGAGCCTCCGAGGTTCTCCCGATCCCGATACCTGATGGATGTATCTGAGAACTGCCCACCAGCCTGCACTGTAGGCCGGGTCAGCGCTGTGGACCCGGATACTGGTCTGACCAATAATATCAGGTACACCACAAGATTTTTTTGGATTTTTAGTATTCAGTATCTCAACGGTGGTTATTAAAAAAAATCCATTTTACTTGTAAAGATGTGAAATGAATGACACTGGTTAATTCAAAAATGTGTATATTTGCTTGGTTTTGTTTGTCCAGGCAAAACCAATGAACCACTATTTTTTAATTAAAGTTCAAATTCCATCCTTTGGCTGATAAGAGAGACGGCATAATAACAAACCCAACTAAATACTTACACTGCGTTGCCTTTTGCCTGGCAGGAATCACAAGTTGTTTTAGCTGGTTTTTGTTATCRATCTTGTCCTGAAAAAGTTCAAAGAGGAAGGCGAGTGATTTGTCCGTAACAGCTGCAAAAAGCTATGTCCCAATTAAAAGTWAAAGCACTAGGAGTGAGCGTGTGGGAAGGAATGATAGTTAGTATATTCATGGAGATATTTAGATAATCCTTTTCACTTCAAAAGAGCTCCTATCTGCTGTGATAATCTCCTCATATTAATTCTTTGGCCATCTGAATGCCAACTTCCTTATCACTCCTTCACACACTTGCCCTGTCTGCTTCTTTCACTTTGCACCCCACCACCATCTCCGCCGGCTCCCTTCCTTGCCTCTTAGCTTCGGTTTCGTATTATTTATTTATTTATTTATTTATTTTGGTGCCCTTTCATCATTTCACTCACCTTCCTTCTGTCAACACAAGTATGTTTTTCCTCTTATCCCGCTCTCTCTGCTTCAGATTCTCTATTGATCCCCAGTCAGATCCGGAGGCTTTGTTTCGTATCACCCCGGACACCGGTCTCATCACTACAGCTATGGAGCTGGACCGGGAGCGGGAGCACTGGCACAACATCACAGTCATTGCCACCCAGAGAGGTCAGAGCTTCCTCTTTGTACACCAATTAACACTGGGGCATCATTAGCGCCTTCTCACTGGATTGTTTCTTCTAATAGCACAGCTTTTAGTGAACCAGGCRTTTTTCACCCCTGACACCTGCACCAACTGATGACTAAGAGGTTTAGGAGAGTGTAAACTGCCCAGGATGTTGCACATTGTCTGAAAAGCTCTGTATCCAGTGTGAGGCGCCGTTCACTAAGCGGCTTAGCTCTCGAGTCATCAAGTCATAAGGGGAATGCTTTTTGGCAGAAGGGATGGTCTTTTACAGCATGCCTGACAATCAATTGATCTATATTGTGTTAGTTATCTGATGGTGCAATRGATCCCTCCTCACAGGGATACGACCTGAATCACTGCATCAAAGCAGCAAATTGAAGACAAGCGTTTGCTTTAGTGGCACAATGYGATAGTAAATGGGAGCGATAAACACCTACTGATTCTAAGCAAGTTATTGCGAACACTCAGGCACTTCACAGGTTATTGTTCAGTTGGGAAGGCAACTCGAGTAGACGTTTTAGAGGTTTTAGTCAAATTAAAACRAGAGGGAGATCATTTTGCCAGTTGTTTTCACGTTGTTTGCTGTTTATCATCAGAAACCGATAAATGCCTGCATAAATCCTGCCAAATAAATTGTCTCATAAAGTTTCCCTTCSTAAATCTCATGAAAAAAGCCTAACAATGCGTAACTGTATTGATTGACTGTTTGCACTCTTTGATGTCTATTGTAAAAATAAATAGTCAATGTAAAGTTTCATAAAAATAGTAATTACCTTGGGTTGAAAAAGTTTTCAYGCCTTTGGTGTTCTCTCTGCTTTAATGCCCTGCAACTAATCACAATTAATTGTGGTATTTAGCCGATAACAATTAATTTGACGATTAATCCCCTGGAGTCCCTGGACCCCCTTATGTCCTAGTCACATGACCAATTTAGTGGGTAAAATTTGCTCTTCATAAAAATCTGTTCCAATTGGTGTCAAAATTACAGACTTCAGGCTGTAMATCAAATTTTAAATTGTGTTGAAAGATAAATAAATTATAGAACCGTTTTGTTAATGTTCATCATTTTGAAGCAGAGAGGAGCAGCAAGCGGACTCTGCCTGGTGGCATTAATCGTATTGATCGTCAAGTGCCAAAAAGTAATCGATTAATGTTTTTCTGACGATTAATTGCACACCATACGATTATGCCCAACGCTGCAACTTAAATTTTAAAGGGAATTTGGGAGTTTTATATCTTTCATTTGACCCAACATGACTGAAAATAGATTAACATGCAATGTATTTTTCCATAGGCAAACAAACAAATATTAGCTAAAAAGCAGAAATATTGTGCGTGAGTAATTATTTACTACTCAAAGTAAAGCAGCAAGTCTCTTCTGTTGAGTTCTATGAGCCTCGTGCAATTGTATGACCACATTGCTTCAGTCTTTTCAAGTAAGATGGGGAGCACTTCTATGCAATGATCTTTAAATCATACCTGAGAGTTTCATTTGGATCATGATCTGAACTTTGACTGGGCCATCCCAGGACATTTAACTGTTTCTCCTTAAACCTGCTGTAAGTTGAACCTCCATTCCAGTCTCAAAAGTCTAGAGGACTTGAACAAGTTTCTCTCATAAATTTCCCTGTCCTTCAACTCTGATTAGTTTTCCAGTACCTGCTGATGAAAAATATATATATTTTTATGGCATGATGCTGTAAGGAAATACGAGTTCAATAACGGTTGAAATCAGGTGAAAACACAAGTGTTAAATAAAANGTCCGTAAGTTATAAGGATTTTACGTCATTTTGCAGGTACACGGACGTATAGAGCAATCTCACGGATTTTTTCAAGTCTTACGGATATTTTAAAAACCTCATTTTCAAATTTATCTAACATGTCAGAGTCTATAGGATGATTTAAAAAACAATAAATAACATAAAACGGCCATCTTCCAACCTGTTCTGCCACTAGAAATGTTACTTTTTCCTCTCTCCTTTCCTCCTGCTTCGCAGCGGGTGCTTTCATGTCCGCAGCTGACCACCCCCCCTCCCCCGCGGACTTGAGTTGTACGGATTTTTTGCGAAATTTATTGATTTTTAGAGCTCTTTATACAGGTAAACGTCCAAAGAGGTTTACATGTATGCATATGTGTAGGGAGATTTTGATATACATTTTGGCCGTTTCCAAACAGACTGCTTTATTTTTAACACTAATGATTTTCTTGGCCACTCTTCTGTGTAGTGTCCATTTTCATGGTGGTCATATCGACAGATAATGAGTTAAAGAGGTGCCCAACTTTATCCGAGTTAYCTTTGGCCTTTTGGGTGCTCATCTGATTCATTTCCTCTTTCCCTGGTCTGTAAAATATGTTGAATAATCATGTTTTGGCAGGTTTGCGGTGGTGGCATWTGGTTTCCATTTCTAATAATAAATTTAATGTTCATCTAACCCACCAAAAATAGTCAGATAACGTAGTTCAGGCAGGCATCTGATTAGGATGCCTGTTTGTGCTCTTTGTTCTGAAGATTCCAGGCACATTCCAAAGAGCTTGCTGGAGGGATTATGGATCTTTTCTGGCCTTGTGCCTTGAGATTCCTGAGGAGGAGCTGGAGAGTGTTGCTGGGGACAATGCAGGAATGTCTGGGGTTCCCTCCTGGACTTGTTTTCTCTGTGACTCAACCAATGATAAGTGGYCGAAAAATGGATTGACTGATTGATCGATTGATTTTATGGTGCTTCATGGGATGTTAAGTGTTTGACGGTTTTTATAACCAAATCCTGTTCTTCTCCATRWYATGGAGAAGAACAGGATTTGGTAAAGATTTTCTTGGTCTTCATGWCTCTTGCTTGGTGGCAGCCTGCAGAGCTAAGAGGTGTCTGGGGCAATCAGAACAGATGGATCTTATTTCACTAATTATGTGGCTTCTGAAGGTTTTGGAAGGGGATTCAGTGTAAAGGGGTGAATGTATACATATTTTTAGACTTATATAAAACAAGTTKTTTTTCCCATTTAACTTTATTAATCCTAAAGGATTTTGTGTATGTCCATTGTATACAATCAATTTGAAAGCGTGTTTAAATTCCAGGTTGTAAGGCAACTAAACAGACGAAATATTGAATCCTTGCCTTAAAGCAGCTGCAGATTACGGTGGGTGTGTTTTTCCTTTTATCAAATAAAGGTCAAAAGTAATAAATACTTTGGTGCGATTTTATGTGACTTAGTTTTTTTGACCACAACCTAGCTCTGACATTTAGGAAAAATAAAAATAGCACCCCATTCAGGTAGTTATTAGCTCACTAYGGAGGCCAAGGCAGCTCATTCAAACACATTGTTTGCCTGACCTTCTTGGCTTTTCAAATGATCAATGCAAAATATGACTGTAAACAATATCACCCTCAGCAAGCTAAAGTGATTGTAATAAAGTGGAGTAAACACCTCATTTGGATGTCAAACAAACCTCGTCTTTTAAATGGGGGGTTGGGGGTGGGAGTGGGAGTGCAGTTATTTTTTTATTTAGCAGTTTTTATTTATTTATTTATTTATTTATTTATTTATTTATTTATTTATTTATTTATTTATTTGTTTATTTGTTTGTTTGTTCGTTTTAAAATCCAACTGGTCATCCCACTGATGGCACGTCAGAACACAGTTTCATTTTATCTTATTAATCGATTCATTTTTTTAAGGTTCTGACGGATGATCTTGCTGGTGCCACATGCCAGCTCACATAGCACTCATACACTGCATGCATAATACGGGTTATTAAGGAGACAATAAAAATCTATTTTCAGTGTAGTTTGGGGTGTTTTAAAAATTAGTGCCAGCTTGTTGTTTAATCCTGGCTAAGCTCCAGGAGCATATTTTTTTGAACAAGTGACAATTCATTAAGATTCCCCCCCAAAAATGCAATTTTTTAAAGTGAAAAGTATTGTTGGTGAAGATCACCCACTGTGCGTAATGAAGGGAAGTTGTTTTTTCCTGCCAAACCCTGTCCTGGACAAAGTTAATCGTTGCTCAAAATCTACTCAGGGCTCCTTGTGGCAGGCAAAGTGTTGGTAGGACCGAAGCAGCAGCACAGCAAGTGCCTGTCTTGAATAATGAGCTCTATCTAATAAACAGACTGTTGGAGGTTGTGTTGACAAACACAGTGGGAGCTCTGCCATGGCCATGGGCAGGACTGCTCACCCAGTGGCATTACAGCAAGAGAGCTCATTTTTAGYTTTTCCAGTGATGGGAAGCAGTTGCTGTCATCCATGACACTGCTTTACCACTCCATCTCTGAAAACATGGTGTGGGAGGGTATGTAAATGCGCATGTAAATGTACGTGTGTGTGTGTCTCCTTTTATAGAAAGTGTGGTCCGCCGTGTTGCAGGATTGTCTGCCTGGACACATGATGTGTGCCACTGAATTCGGATTGTGCCACAGCAGCCGAAAATGTAAAATGGGTGAATGCTGAGCAGGCTCAGAGTGTGACTTCATGCGTTTAACGCCTGGCTGTGAGAACTTTATGTTCAAGTRTGTGTATAGCAAAGTGAATGCGTTGTGAAAGAGCCTATGCCAATCCATTTAAACTGCACTCAGTGTGACTTCATGGAGATTGACTGTTCCCTACATCCTCCTCCATGCCTGATCTCTCTCTTTCTTAAAAAAAAAAAAAACACTTGACACTGTGAGATGCTTTTTGGCTGAGAACTAAAGACTTTGATGTGGAAAAATTTGACTGCTACGGAAGCATCAGCTGTACTCCAGCTGGGATCCTGTGAGTTGCAACGYGGGCCAAATGATACCAAATGTACTACACTTTCTTTAGCCAATTATGGGCTGGCTAATGGGATCTGGGAGTTGTTGAAGTTTTTGGACAAAGACTAAAATGCTTTATTGTGCCTATGAGGACAATCGGACCAAATTAATGGAATGGAAACTTGCACCCACATGAGTATAATGTTTGTGTTTTTGTGCGTAATAGAAAATCTAACTAATATTGTGCTTTTTTTTATTGGCTTGGCAGTAGTGTGATATGTTTGTTTTCTCCCTCTTCCAGATAATCCCGGCCAGGTGTCCAGAGTTCTGGTTGCAATAGAGACATTAGACCTCAATGACAATGCRCCCGAGCTTGACAGGCAGTACACAACTGCCATGTGCGACTCATCCAACTCTGGACAGGTCAGTCAGAGTTTAACTACAACTTTAGAATAGATGTGTTTGTGTGAATGAAGGTGTTTGTTTCAAAACTTGACTCAGAGCTTGAATAAAATCTTTGAACACCTTCAGGACAAAGTTRTTCAAGGTTTTTATGTCACAGTTTCATCTAAAAGTATTTTAAATTGGTTTTCTTTTTTTTTCATTTGGGTTTTGATCTGTGGTGCTTGGTGGCCCTCTAACCAACACACTGAAACTCCAGGCATCTATTCATTTTCTATTCTCGCTTGATCTTGTTCAGAATTGCAAGGGGTTAGAATGAATCAGCAGTCAGCTTTTTTCCAGTCATTTTATAGTAGATTTGCTTCAGCACTTTGTATTATTATTGTGTTGCATGATGTGCATTCAGCCAAACTTCAACTGTCTGACAGTTTCATTTTTGATTTAAGATTACAGAGGAGTTATTGTTAAATCATTGATTTGAAGTTAAACAAGCCTAAAATTAATCCTCTTTCATCATGCTCACAGTTAGTATGAGGTATTTATACTGAAATGCTGTGTTTTATACCCCCCACCCACTAAAACTAGTGTTATAAATGATGATAAATTAGTCAGTTTTAATCTTTTCCAAAAAATAAAATAAGACAGTATTTTTCCTTTACTTATTTCTTGAAGAAGCTGGTGCCTACCTCCAGCAGTCACTGTGCAGGTTGCAAGTCCATCACAGGGCCAAACAGAGTCAAACTCACTTACAACTTGGAATAATTTAAAGTTACCAATAATCCTATGCAGGTTTATAATCTGTAGGAGGAAATCAGAGTGCTTGGAGAAAATCCACATGTGCAAGGGGGGATAATGCAAACTCCACTAAGAAAAGCTGGCAGATGAAATTGGAACCTTTTTGCTGCCATGAATTATTATTATTATTACTTTGGTTGAGGTTTCTACACTTGCTAATTTTCAAAATATCTGACTTGTATCTTCCAGCTACGGTCAGCATCAGCCWGTATGATTGAACCCAAGAGTGCAGGCAGACAAAAGGACCTCAGACAAAATAAAACACTTTATTTAGAGTAATCAAATTAAAAGACCGAAGTGACTGGAAAACCCTAACCTGACATAGAACTTGGATGAACACAGAGCGCAAACTGGGAGCAACCGAGACTTAAGAAATGAGCCAGTGTAACGATCCGCTGAGGAATCAACTGAAAACCCCAGAATATAAATAATGGCTCAATTAACATAATCACAAACACCTGGTGAAGGAACAAACTGAAACTGGTGGGAGTGGGCGTGACAAGCTGACTGGGGAAACACACAGGGGCTGAATGATATGGAGAGCTGTTTTTTTTTTCAAAATACAATAAATAAATAAATAAATAA
>NW_013952426.1:3177899-3181946 GCF_001266775.1 Austrofundulus limnaeus | reverse complement strand
GCTCTCCGTAGAATGAAAGATGACACAGAACACAGCAGTAAAACAGAAACCAGCACAAGACACCAAACAATAAGGACACAGACCAGAAACTAAACAGAAAAAATGGATTAMAGAAACAACATAAAGAGCGATAAGGTAAATACTGAAAGAATTCCAAAATACACAAACTAATAAACTCAAAGAAGACACTCAGATCTGATGCCTACCTAGCTTCTGTAATAGAAGTAAGGGTTTGCTTAGGTTTCTTGTGAATTTTAACATGATAATTTTTTAAATGAGATTTTATTTACAACTGTTTATTAATTGATAAAAGACCGCTTTAACTTAGATTTATTTTAGAAAGCAACCATTTMTTTGAAAAAGAGAGAGGGTTGCCTGATTTTACCCAATAAGATCATTTTTTAAACTCCCATTGTTCTTTTTTTAATGTAATAGAAAAAGGCAAACTTGTGTCGTGGTTAGTGGTTAGTGGTGTACGCTGAGGGATATCTGTTCCTTGAGGTTGGGCGAATTGCCTGTAGATCTCTGAGACAAGATTTTATCAGGAAATAGTGCAATAGTGTCCAAGAGTACAACAGTGTTGAATGAAGCTGAGTAATCAGGGTTTGAGAGATGAGTCAGACAGGAATGAGATCCACAGTTTTTCTGTGTAGAGAAGAAGTACAGATATCATCCCAAAGCCAACATCTAGGTCTTAGGGTAGCATGGCTAGACTCCATTATTTGCTTGCTATCAGTTGTGAGAGTKTCCCCCAAATAAACCTGAGACAATATGAAATAAAACCTTGTATGAACTACAGGATTTGTCCAGAACCCACTGTCAAATGTTTGGATGGAGGAAACCAGACGCAGAGCTTCACCTAACGATACAATCCCAACAGCGGAACAGAAGCAAAAAGTGATCCTGGATGAGAATCTTCCTCACATTTCAACAAATCGATACGTAAAATATAAATCTACTTGCAAGTTTTTCATTTTCTGCAGAGACAAAAAATTTTTAGAACTCTTCCAATGTATGATTACTAGGAGGGATAAAAGGAAAGAAACATGGGCCTCTCTTTTAGGATCAGTTCTCAAAAATGATTTAAAAAGGCATAAGGTTCTAAGTTAATACAATTATTATCTTACTTTGCTTTTCACAATAGATAGAAGTATGCAATTTACCAAGCAAAGAATGAACACTTCATTTAAACATCAAATGCTGAAAAATCTTAAATTATGTTAAATTCCATTTAAATAGGCCCATTTTACTTGTGAAATTTCCATTAAACCTTAAAGAAAATGAATCGGTCTTGTGTATACCTTTACTTTTAGCGTGACAAGACCATAAAACATATTTTGACATGCACTGCACTTTTGTTCTCACCTTACGGGCAACTTCCCAGAAACTGCACTTTCGCACTGCTCAGTTCTCGGCGGAAGCCCTTCTAAAGGTTGTCAGTACTGCTGGGGATTGTAATTTGTCAGGAAGATGTGAGAAGAACTTACCTTTTCACAGTGGCAGCAGCAGCAGCTCCAGCACTCTGTGTTTGTGTCCACATACGAGGCGCCGCGGTGACACACCACTGAGCATAGGTCAGCGACACCTCGAATGGACTCGGAGGCCAACCCACAATCACGGCAGTAACACATGTATGAGGAGGAACAACAGACTGGTAGCGGGGGAGTGGAGTGCGGGGAAACTGTGCAAGCCAGTGTGGACAGCTGGGCCGATTAAAAATAGAACCATAGATTTTCTGCGAGACACAAGACGATGTGGATGAATGAAATCCATGACCGGAATACTTTCTGAGGCAGACGAGCAATTAGTGCTAAAACTTTACGAGTTTCTCATCAACTTTAGTTATAATTTATGCATTTAAATCAAAGTATGAGATTTTAATACAACACATCTCAAATATCATTATTTATTTTATTACTTATTCTTTTGGCTGCTCCCTTAATCAGTGGTCACCTGAATTTGCATGATTTGGCAATTGCCCCCCCATTCCTGACACAACAACTGAACACCAAGCTACCATAGCCCACATGTGGAGCAGGGGGGCCTTCTTGGGCACCTGGGAGAACAGCAGGTTGAGGGTCTTGCTTGTGGGGCAAACAAAAGGCCCAACATACTTGATCTGAAGCCGAACAGTCGACACAAGGCCACATGGTTGTTTTCATAGCCCCTGAGACATGCCSAGCTCCTGGGAAAGCCCTCCTGCTGCMGTACGTGTCACTGAACAGGGCTTCGCTCCGCTGGAGTCTACACTTCAAAAGAAATAAACTCTCCAGCGTCCGCTGTCATTTTGTCCACAAATCTGTTGCAGATAAACCATCATTTTCTGCGACAATGAGATCCAGTGTCTGCAGTTCGGATGGAATATGTAAAGGCCTTCACACCCACATTTTTGATGCAACGGTCAAAAAGTTTGAACTGGTCACTCGCTTTAACCTCTGCACCACCCTCACAATTTATCATCATCCAATAAAGTGCCTTCAACTAGAGCTGAATCTGGATCTGGAAATCTAACAACTTGTGACTATAAATGGATTATATACTGTATGATTTACTGATTTTTTTTTCAAGTTTTACCTTGGAGTTTGTTCTGTTCTGATTTGTAAATGTAAACAAACATACCTACCTGAGGTTGAGAACAYGATAAACCGACACTGCATCCGCAAGTTATGATGTGATAGTGAGTATTTCAGTATATAAATMCTGTGTTCATTTAAATCCAGCTGCATTTAAAGTCTGATTTACTCAGTCAGCCATATTAGCATGCAGGAGCAAAAAGGAAACCGCACTCCTGGGAGAGGAAAGTTGTGCAGGTGAGCCTGTAATGATACACTGGGCTCATTTCAACTTTGTTTGAGCGTAAAAAGAATGTTTAACAGCTTAYTTTATTAAATAAACCTGAACATTCACAAAGGTATCATAAGACTTAAATCTGAGGTGGAACAATAATCAGAGTTTCATGTTTCAGGAACGCTAACAAGCTCAYAGGACTGAGGCGGCTGTGGGGTCGTTAAAGACAAACACGTTGCAATAATTTCAACTCATTAAACAAGTAGCTTTAACTGCTGCTTCTTCCTGATGGTCAGTTTTTGCTGCATGTGAATATAAATGTATGTCACTACCACGAGAACCTTGTTTATGAGCAGAATTTCAAGTTAGTGAAATCTGGATCAGCTAAAGTTATAAATTATAACCAAACAAAAAAAGTGACCTATGCTGGCTAAATAAGTCAGAGCACAGGCTACAGTGAAAAAAATGTGAATGTTTTTACCTTTCAGCTGGATTGTATAAAAATAAAGCCATTGTAGAGGCTTTTTTCTCTTACACCAAGACACCATATATTAACCTCAGTAATTAAATTATCATATAATCTTCCTAATCTACTTTTAAATCATAGTTTTCTAGCAGGGGTGTCTTCAGAAATAATAATTTAATTCTAATCTTTTCAATTTCCTTTGAACTTGACCTTTATTATTTGAGTACAATGTTTGACATCGCTGTAAAGCCCAGAGATTCATCTTTTTTAAATGYAGGGCTGTAATTCCCAAAGGCATCAGTCCAGGTCAATAAAAATTGAGTTTTCAAACAATKTCATAAACAAAACTAGCTTATTGTTAGGTCAGGTGATAAATTGCCAAATTTCAACAGTGTTTTTGAGATTTTTAAGCTTTTGAGAAGGAAAACTTTAAAATAATAATAATTTATTGAAAATTCATCAGYCTGACTCATTTTGCCAGCGTGGATCATATATGAACCAGTACACGTGATGCTGCAGTGGGAAGCTCATATGAAGTGGTTGCTATTCAACTGGTGGCCTGGCAGCCACATCCAGGTGAGCTCAGTCAGGCCTACCAGCTCATTTTAAATAAAACTAGATTTTAAATAGGAAAAAAATGTCTATGAGAGAACATAAAAATAAATCTGAAATGAAAAAAAAAATCCTGTCCACGTACCTAAGAGTTCATTCAAAAATAAAACTGTATTTATTCACGTATAATACGAGAAATTTAACCCCAAAAATCATCCATTAAGTGTGTGTGTGTGTGTGTG
>NW_013952426.1:3175859-3177362 GCF_001266775.1 Austrofundulus limnaeus | reverse complement strand
GGGGTATACATAGGAGTAAATGTGGACTGACTTTTTAAAGTACAACCATAATACGTTTCAATATTTTCTCGCAACTGAAATATTTCCCCTCCCTCCCTTTGTAAGTCGCACACAGCGAAACATAAACATAAACAGTAGTGGTTTGCTCACTGGAGTCAGAAGATAAAACTTGTTTTCTTGTTAACCGTGGCAATGTAAAAAAATAATTTGGAGTTCTTCTCTGGTCTGGGAGCAGATTGTACTCATCATATGCAGCTCTGCAGCAAAACCCACAGAAGTGTGTCTCCCTAAATCTGTTTCCCCAGAGGGCACACAGCAAACAATCCTGAAGTCTGTCTGAAATGAGTGGTGGCTTCATTTATGATGATTAGAYATTTTTAAATGATTTTTAAGCTCAAAGAATGATGACTGTATTATACATGAAACAGTACAGTAGATTTTTAAATTATAAATTTTATTTTTGTCAAAACAATAGTAGCAGAATATCCATTCCCRAAGCTGCCGGCTATCTGTAGTTGTGGCCATGCATGAACATATTGCATTTCATTTTGTTTCATTACATATGAGATTGTAGGAGTAACAACAATGTTTTAATGGTATTTTTGTACCATTTTTTTGTAATTCCATAAACACGGACTGAGAAGGAATTGGTGTGCACACTGCTGTTGTTGGTTTCAGTTGAAATGTATTTGAAGATGAGAAGAGCAGAAGACAAAATTGACCAGACTGGGATCTGACAGAGTAACACAGTCTCACTCCTGACTCGTCACATATTCATGTTTTTCCAAGGTTCCCTCTGCGTTTTATTTTGACGTKGGGTCTGTGGTTAATATTAGGGATCAGGGTTCAGGGTCAGGGATAGGATGTCTAGGGTGAATATTAGGTAATTTTAAACTTTGGAACATGTAGTTGATGTGAATTTCCTACACTTTCTAAAAATGGTTAATTTTAGGGATCAAGGTTGATGGTTAATTTTAGGGTCAGGCACAGGATGTCTAGAATGAATTAAGGTAATTTCAGACTTTGGGACAGTTAGTTTTTGTGCATTTTCTACACTCTGAAATTATGACAACGGATCCTGCCCCATCTCGTCAATAACTGATGCGAGGGCTGTACCTGACGCGTCAAAATCGGACACAGAGGGAACCTTGGAAAAGTGTCAATATGTGAAGACATGGGAGTGAGAATGGATTGGACAGAGTAGAACAACACTGGCTAGAAGAATGTTGTGGGTTATAAMAGGATCAGCTGCTAACAGAAGGCTGTGTTTGCAACCTAATTTGCCACAAGTCCTTGAAGAATTGTCATACACCCCACCACACACATACACACATACCCCCCAACACACACACAAGTTTGCACAGCTATCTAATTGGGGACATTCTATTGACTTCCATTACATTTCTACAGCCTTACCCTGACCACAAACCCTAAGGCTAACCTCACAGGTACCTACCTGACCCTAAAACTAACCTAAACTCAATTCACACCTTGGTCCTAAAC
>NW_013952426.1:3174310-3175849 GCF_001266775.1 Austrofundulus limnaeus | reverse complement strand
CACACACACACACACACACACACACACACACACACACACAAATGTAGCATAAGTTGTGCTTGCATCAAATTACATTACTACATCATCTCTATACATATGATACATATGTAGCAGTGGTGCATCATAAAAAATTATGCTTAGGTTATATAAGTCAGACTTACCTGTTTACAATAAACACTTTACCTCACAAAATCGGACCACATAACGTCATTTTCAAATGCATCAACATTTGCAGCAAAATAGAAAACAGTGACAGTAGCCATTAGCAAAACTGGTTCATGGTGTGTAATTACTGACAAAAAGCAGCAGAAACCAGATGCAAAGTTTCCAACTCTCTGGGATCAAAGATACTATTATTATAACTGACATATACAAATATTGTGCTCARTGTCTGTGTACTGCAAATCAAAGTAATAATAGTGTAAACAGGTATTGTTTAGTTATGGAAGAGGGAATTAGATAAAAGAACCTCAATCTTTCATTTCAGAGAATCCTGTAAAACAAAATAYGAGGCATGTCAAAACAGTTTTCAATTACMTTTGGAAATGTGTACCACAAAGCAGGGTAACGCTACAGGGATAAAAGCATTTAGAGCGTTGTAGGGCAAGAAGTGTACGTATGTGCGCAGTGTGTCCATTCATCATGGGGAAAGGTGAATCCTCCCCGGCCTGTTATCAAAACGCTGCAGCTCTTCACGTTGTAATTAAAGTCGAGCCTCCTCCCAGACTGTCTCCCTCCTTGCTGCTATCCTTCATGCTTTATTTGTCTTCTCGTCTATTTTTCTGCATCATGCTTCCCTTACTTGATCCCATCTCAATTATAGAAATCTTGTCTTCGCTCCTCAATCTCTCTGCGGAAGCCAGCCTTTGCTCTGACTGTTTTTATGTTCTCTCCTCCTCCTTCAGTATTCCATGCTGGCTCCATCACTATAATTTGGTGTCTTGGCCCATCTGTTGTTTTGGCTGCTGTTTTCATTGCTCTGCTGGAGTCTTTGTTACTTCGCCACTAAATCTGTGATTCTGTGGCATCGAAGTTGATTTGTTTTGTTGTTGGAATATTATTTTTCTTTTTTTTTCTGTTGGTGATGTTGATGTTTGTGTATATTGTTATTTGAGTGAGCGGGAGACGACACAAAGAGAAGAGATTGTAATGCCTTTTGCTGTGTTAAAGTTGTGTGTTCACGGCTCTGTTTGACAAGTCATTAGACAAAACGCCTTTGAATATTCACACCCAGAAACTGATAACATAATGTGACTGAACACAGCAAATCTTCTGAATGCCTGGAGATGCTGACTAATTCAGAGAGACCGCAGCACCATTCATCCCTGCTTTCTGTCTTGTAAGCAGCACTCATTCCTGAAGAGAAAAACAAAAAACAAAAAGCAACATCTTGTGTWATGGCAGCCAGAGTTTTTCATTAAAAATAAATTACCCATCAGCGTAGGCTGCAGGAGATTTTTCAGATTAATTCTGTTACCATTTCCAGTAAGAATACTATTACTAAATCAAAAGATGCATTTTACTGTATTTATATATACA
>NW_013952426.1:3171241-3174134 GCF_001266775.1 Austrofundulus limnaeus | reverse complement strand
AAAAAAAAAGAAACACTAGCCGAAACAGGAATTATGTCAAGAGAATTTTACCCTGGAAAAGGATAGTTTTTTCCCCCTCAGTGATGTCAAACTTAGTAGGTGGGGTCAGATTCTGAAGAAAGTTGTTATAGGTAACACCACTTCCTGGTTTTGGTGCTGAACGCATGGGGAGAGCAGAGCAGAGACAAGCATTTAACCTGCATTCCAGCCCAGCGCTGATRTGGTTGTATGACTCTTTTCACATTCAAACATTCAACTAATGGTGCATTGTCTGTCTGGTTACCAACACATATTAAGGTATACAAACAAGCCTAAATTACCTGTTATCTTTCACGTCTCATTGCCAAAGTTACAATTTGATTTAAAAAAATTGTTTTTTATTAATATCAGCAAAAAGACTTGATTAAAATGTTTTTCTTCTGAGTTTTTGATTCATAAAGTTTAACAAAAATAGTATCTGTAAAAAATATTAAACATTTGTAAAAGTTTTTAATTTTTTTACAATTAAAAAAACCTCACAATGTCAGTGGGTGCAATATCAGTATAACAAAGGACAGCTGGTGCCATGCAATAATGCCTTATAAGGCAGTAATATATATTTGACCAATCAGATGCTGCTGTTTTCAATAACCGCACGTGGCTGAATCACAGAGTGTTGGGTGTATTGTGGAGAGGAGTGAGGAGGATGTTACTTCTTCAAAGTTAAGACACTTAGCACAAAAAATAAGGAAATCTGGGTTTGTTCGATTATTTCTTTTTTGAAACAGTGCTTCTTAGCAATAAATCTTGTATTGTTGGAAAGGCTGTTTATTTCCCTTTTCATGGTGTCACATTTGTAAGGAAAATGCACTTGTATGTTGATAAGCAGAATTGAGCATGCGCCAAATTTTCTCTGCCAATTCCAAACAATTTATTYCGTTATTGATTCATGTGGTGTTGTTTAATGAATTGGATGATTGAAATCTGAACAAACAACCCAAATTGGCARTTTAACAATTTATTTATTTAAYAAAAAGGAGCCTCATTTGGCTTGTAGTAAAACTAAACGTAGCTTCAGCCTGGCAGAGATAAATGTTGTCATCCACAATAAATTTGGTCYAAGGCTGTGGAGATATGGGATTGCCACTGGTTGCTCACTGGTGATGACAATCAGGAGCAAGTCAGGTACCTGTATGGTTTAGCAATTCAGGCTACTTTGTTTGGTTTAAAAAAGCTATCCTAACAAATGTTAAACTTTTTCATTCAATTTCTTTTCATTCACAATGTTTCAGACATTTTATGGATTTACTGAGTCATGCAAGCACAGCATCAATTTTACATTAACTTGTTCACAGTAGGGATTGGTGATTTTTTTAAAACGTTATCACTGGTTGTTTTATTTGCTTGAAAACATTTTTGCACAGTGATGTTTTTTTTGAGTAAAACTGTTGTTCTGCAACAAAACAATGAGCAGCATAAACTTCATTGAATGTTTATGATACTGCACAGTAAATGTTAAGTCCCTGCATTTCCATGAAATATTGCATCACCAATGTGCTCTTTGTCACACGTATACTGTATGTCTCATTGCAGCACAGAGTTAAATTCACAGACTGAGTACAGAATTGTAAGAGAAACAACAGCCACAGCCTCACAGTGCTTTTCAAAAGGGCTTTAGTTTTTGCTCACTTTAAATGTCACGTTGTAGAGAGCCATCACACTCTCAGCAGGATTTAGGTGGAAATATGTGTGTGTGTGTGTGTGGTGGGGGGTTATGTCATTGTCATGGTTTTTAAACCTCTCTTCTGGTTGTCAGAGCAGTGAGATTTTGGGATATTTGTGACTGAATACAGTTTTGTGTGGAGACTTTAATGGAGTTGTTGTCCAGCCTGTATTTATCAAACTYTTCAGAAATACTCTTAAGAAGGCTGTAAATGGTGGACTTAAGTGTAAAAAAAATATTGGGTCAAAGTTGGGCTTACAGGTCAGTTATGAAGTGTTGCAGTCTCACTTTAAGCAAAGTTTAGGGCTAAAACTTTAGTGTCGGTTTTAGGGTGTATTCTCTCAGGGCACATTCGGTCCACTTTAAACGGACCAGAGTTTGTTTCCCCCGTTGGTCTGGATCTTTTATGCAGGTGTGAATACACTCATGCAAACCCTGGTGCAAGAACCATTTTTGAGGTGGTCTCGGTCTGCTTCCAAATGAACTCTGGTGCACTTTGCTTCTTGTGTGAATACAGACCAGCCTTGAACCAAAACTGAAAACATGCCTTTTTGGGCTTCATGAGCCACTATAGTTAAGCATCATGGTAACAATTAGCCCTTCAGTGTTACCAACGCTACCACTAGGCTATAAACAATGAGCCGTGGTGGGTCAGGGAATGCTGAACATCTTGTCTCCTTTGGGTTGTGGCACACATTTACCAACACTGTCCCAAAATTTAAAGTAAATCATCACAAAACCACCAATGAATGAGCTGTTCTTGAAATTCTAAATGGTATTGCAATTATATCAAAAGAACCATCTTTCTTTCTGGGTCTGTTCTCTGTCCTGCCCCTGTAATTTCTGTCCTATGGGACCAATGATTGTCATCCACGTGGCTTTGTTTATAAATTATAGTCCACTTGCAACAAAGCACAATGTGAATGCATACAGCGCTAAAGGGAAAAAAAAGTCTGCTTTTCACCCAGACTAAACAAGTAGACCAAAGGGCTTCCCTAGTGTGAATACACCATTAGAGCTGAAATACGACAATTTCCTGATCCTGTATGAGGTTTTTTTTTACGAAGCCCCAGGCAAAGACCATCACCAAATGGGATGTTCATGTTCCCGTATATCAGGGGTGTCAAACTCATTTTCACCGAGGGCCACATGAGCATTATGGTGGCCCTCAAAGGGCCACTTGTAATGAAC
>NW_013952426.1:3156001-3171231 GCF_001266775.1 Austrofundulus limnaeus | reverse complement strand
TCTTTGCTCCCTCCACTAAACTGCCTGCTCTGACGCAGGCGACGCCCCCTCCTCATGCACGCATGCATGTGCGCACACACACATACCATTGTATTGTGTGAGTTCTAGAAATTTTTGATTAGGAAATTTACAGATTTTTTAAGGTTATCATACAGCTAAAAGTGCAACATGGGTTGACATATTATAACAGTAAGAAATAAAAGAAAATTTCACTCACACGTTAACTAATGCGTACAAGAAAAACTTCTCAAGACTTTGGATTGCATCTCGTGTAACCTGCATTCACTCTCCATCTGACTGCGTAAAAAAAAGTTATTTTCTCTCCAAAAGCCACACAGAAATATYTGCTTTTAACTCCATCATCGCACACACTGGTAGTTTTTTTGTACTGCATGCCTAAACCTAATTCCCACACTTTTTTTTAGTTACTTTACATTATWAYTGGGAATCACACTCAGAACCCCCAGGMCACTTAGTGCAGGTTCTGTGGTGGTGCAGTATGTTTGTGAGGACAGTTCTGTCTTTCTCAGTCCATATTAGATCCCCATTGGCAACTCTTAGGCAGTTGAGAGACCTCTGGAGCTGCCTTAAATATCTGGGAGAACAAGAGTGATTCTTTGTCTTAAGAATTTTGATAACTTGCATTTACACTTAAGCCTGAAAGCAGGTATGACTTTTACTGTACCTGCACTAAATAAATGCATCTTTAAAAGAAAGAGAGAACTTTAAAAAACATCTTGCTGTCAAAAAAATAAAGATGTCGGAGGGTTCAGTGTTGCAAAATTTCTTTGCAAGAAATTCTGGAAATGAGTACTTTGGAGGGAGCACAGATAATTTTGGATTCTTCCAATTATAATTAAACAAACAGTTCTGAAAAAACAAAGACGTTAATTTATCCCTACCCAGAAACAATAACATCCTGACCAATTTAATCTCTCAGTGGTATTTGGTGAAATATCTATTATAGGTGTATTGCTCTTACAGGACTTGTTACAAACCCTTGAATTTTTTTATGATTTCTTGTGTCAATTGCAGGATCACGGACCGCATGGCCTTGTGGGACTCAGTGGCCTTTGGCACAATCGATTCTTTAACTTTTTGCTAGGATCAAACATGTCAACTCCTTGGGACGTTTAACTGTATTTACAAAAATCCATARTACTCTCACATGATTCAATGAATGGGGTGGGCTGTGGGAGSAGAAATAACTGTCTGCAACAGACTACCTACTCTAAATTGAAGCTGAAGTTTTTGAAAATATCTGTAAGATAATCTCTAAATGTCTGCATGCACAATGGGTTAAAATCTGTGAAATTTATGTACAATCAGTACGAAGAAAGTTGTAAAAATTTGACCTCTGGTGCGTAAAATATTAATTTTTCATGTTCAGAGATTTGATTGCTACAACTTTTATCTATGCCAATCTCAAAGGCATAAGAACATAGTCGTGACAAACTGGGACCTGCTAAAAGTAAAAAAAAAAAAAAAATCCCCTGATCTTTGCAGGTGTTCMTGCATTCCGTAGCTTTTCTCTAATTGTATCACACCTCTTGAATTCAGCAGACTGCTATGTGGCACAGATTCAAAAAAATTATAAAAAGTAGTTGCAAGTCTGAAAGTGAGAGCTTTAGTTTTAATCCAAAACGCTCCATGTTGTTTGTAATAATACCGTTTCTGCTCTTAACGCTGCCATCTGATTCAAACAAAAGTGTATAAATGTGGTCACTCTCTGTTCATCTGTTGATAAACATAGTTAAGTTTTTTTATTTAAATTTTGACATTTTAGGTTGTTAATGTTACTCAACATGGCACAGATTCACCCTGCTTCACTTTAGCCAGGTCCCTGAAAAGCATGAGTTTAGAGAAAAAAANACTTTAGCCAGGTCCCTGAAAAGCATGAGTTTAGAGAAAAAAAAAAATACTGTTAGCATCATCTGCAATGTTTAATTATTTATTTATTTATTTATTTATTTATTTATTGTGGGGTTTTTTCCAGTAATTGTGTTAATTTCGTCCTTAATGATTTTTTCACCAACATGCTAAAAGACACATTAGCACATATTGCATATACATAGTGTGTTTAGAGCCATTCACTGATTGTAGTGTATCCATTATTACCACTTCGTTTTTTAGCTTTGTTTTGAACTCTGCCATCTCCAGCAGGAAATGATTCAATAGTTGCTAAATTCTCCAGCTTCTGTCAAAGTTTTGAATCCTTACCAACATGAACACTTGTGGGCTGCCAAAACAAAATGAGTTGCCAAGAGATGCTGAAGTGGCCCAAAGGACTGAAGGAAGCCACAGAGTTTTGGGGAATTTTGAATCTAGTTTGATCTTTGGCTCTGGAAAACACTTAAACCTATGAGATATTTGTGGTCTCATCTCCACACATACACAGTATCCTTAAAAGTGTACTTCTTTTCTGAAAGATCCGGGCTTCAGAACTGGAAATATTCCCCCCTTTTGTGAAAAGATTGTTGTCTCTTGATGAGAGCGTACTGATGGATGGTGGATCAGGAGGATACACTCGCTGACTTGTGGTTTCAAAGTTCTCTTTTATGTGTCATCCAACAGCAGAACAGAGGAACAATAAGATCATGTTCTGCTCCCATATGGACAGCTTGTCACTAAAATCTGCTTTTTTCTTTGCTTTGTTCCAGAAGATAATGACTTGATCTGTGATTTGGATCACAGAAACATTTTTGGATTATCACTTTTGTCATGTTGGTCATGTTGGTACTTTTATTTTTTGCACTGCCATTCATTCTGATGAAATAACTCCATGTCCTCTTTTATCTGTGGCCCTACAGTTGTGGCTTACAGCATTTATTTCAATACAGGAAAAAAGAAATATGCAGGATTCTTTTGTACAAAACCCAGAGAAGTTGATTAATTTAAAACAAAACCAAAAAAGAAATATTGGTTTCATTTTTAAAATGTTTTGTAAAGCATGTAAATGATCTAGACCAGGGTTGGGGCAGTCCTGGTCTTCAAGATTGTTTGACTTTTTTCCCTGCTCCAACACAGCTGATTCAGTCATTGAATTACCTCTTTCAAGTTCCGCAGAAGCCTGAAAATCACCCATTCATTCAAATCAAGTGTGTTGGAGCAGAGAAACAAGTAATACATGCAGGGTTGCGGCTCTCGAGGACCACCCCTGTTTTAGACATTGGAGAGGTTAGAGACGGTGAGCCTGTTGGAAATCAAATCCCTGGATTTGYCCCACTCATGGGCCCATGGCGCCTCAAAAAAATGACGTGCACACATGTGTGATGGAAAGACAATGAATTTCCCCACCGAGGCACAATAAAGGTTAATTAGTTTAGTTTAGGACATACTGTGGAATTGCGATGAGTTTCTGCCATGAATACACATCCATTCATCCATTCATTCTCTTCCATTTATTCCAAGACGGGTCTCAGGGGCAGCCACCTCTTTCAGCTCTTCTGGAAGGATTCTAAGGTGTTCCCAGGTCAAACGAAAGACATAATCTGTCAATCATGTCTTCATCTGTGTCTCCTTCCAGTGATAAATGCATGAATCACCTTCCCAGGGAGGCATCCTTACCAGAAGCCCACCTCAACTGGCTCCCCTCAATATGGAGGAGCAGTGGTTCTACTCCCAGATAACTTTTCACCCTTTCCAACTAAGATAAAGATTGAAAGGCCCGTAACAATGGACCCATAATCACAGAGCACCCCCCACACAATACCTCAAAGAACACAATCGAATGCCTTCTTCGAAGTTTATGAATTTATGTATTTGATTTTATTTAGAACATACATTGTGTGGTACACAATAATACAGAATGGTATCATACTGTATAATTCAATATGCTTATGCTTTGCTGTCCCCTTGGGGAAATTTGTTTTGAAATCAGAAGATAGTGTTCACAAAAAAATAAACATATATAAATGAAAGGTTTGACATCCATTGAAGGAAGTTTAGTTTTAGATATTACGTTAACACAACAATTTCACTCACAAAAACAAAACTACAATCACCACATTGTTTTCAGATAGTAGCTGAACAGTTTAATCTTTTTAACAATATGTTTAAACTTTGGCCCAATTGGAAGCCATAAAGTCTGAAGTTTGGCTTTAGCRTGGGTGATACTGTAAAGTCTTCATCTTAGCTCAGTCGAGTGTTTTTGTGTGAATCGTTGTATTTTCATGGATGGGAAACATTTTCAATTCATATGCAGCGCATTTAATTTGCAAGAAATACAAAATGCCAAAACATGACAGGGGAAGTTGAATTAAGCAAAGTTCAACAAATCCGCCTGTTTCCCTGAGCGGTTTAAATCAATCAGCAGCTGACTGGGATTACTAAACTGAAAACACAAGAGTTGGGATTTTGGGGCATCACTTTCAGATGGTGACCTCCTGCTATGATTTAGCACAGAAAATGAAAGCTGCAGGATGCAGTTAACAGCTGATTAATAATAAGTGTCTTCTTCCCTGTTTGCTCTTCCCCTCAGGCCCCACAGCCAGCCTGGTGCTGCTGTCCCAGCTCCAGCCGCTGTCCCGCTCCTCGTCCTCCACCCTAACGCTGTACGTGCCGCTCGTCCTGAGGGACGGGACGTCAGGCCTCACCAGCACGGGGACAGTCACCGTGTCTGTCTGTCCCTGCCTGAAGGGAGGAGCCCGAGCTGGGGAGAAAGACAAGGAGAAACAGTCGGAGGGGGAGTGGGACTGGGAAAAGGAGGCAGTGTGTCTCCCCCAGCAGTCCATGCTTCCTTCCCCTGGACTCAGCACTGCCGCCCTGCTGGCTATCCTGGCTTGTGTTGCTACTCTACTGGGTAAGATTTCCCTTTGTTTTACATTACATTTTTATGACTCCAAATACAGAAATTTCTAATATTGACATGACAGTAAAACCAAAGTAACACATCATTAAGGCCTAATAATCACTAGAGAAATTGCATTTCCTGCGAAAATGCTAGTGTGAATGCCTGTAGCTGAAAACTTTAGCTGAAAGCTGCTGAAGAAGCTGAAATTGAGCTGAGCATGTTATTAAACATGAAAAGCTGAACGAAGCAAAAAAGGCAGAAAAACAGTTAAAAGGAGCAAAAATATGGCTGAATTAGCATAAAAGCTAAAAAATAAATAGCTGAACATAGCAGAATGCCAAAGAAGCATAAACAGCATAAAGTAGCAGACAAATGTATAACAAAGCAGAAAAACAGAAGAATTGCAGAAATAAATAAAATTTTAGCTGATATAGCAGCAAAAAAGCTAAAGTTAGCATACATAAGCTAAAGGTAGCAGACTCAAGTTGAAAGTTGCACACAGATGGTGAAATGGATGTAACAAATTCAAAATTAACAGAAAATCATTAAACTAAAAAGTGATCATTTGAAGTAAAACAGGTAAAACAGCCGAAGTTTTTAGTAAAACAGCTAAAAAGTAGCTGGAAACATTTTAATTAGCAAAAAGATGCATAAGGAGCACAAGTTTGCTGAATTTAGCAGAATTCAGTTGAAACTGATCCAGAAAAATGTGTAATTAGCATAGAAAGCTAACAGTGGGTAATAATAGCTAAAATTTAACTAAATTTGTAGCAAATAGCTGAATATAGAAGAAAGAAACTGTAAGAAGAAAAAATAGCACAAATTAGCAGAAAAAAGTATAACAAAGCAGAAAAAAGAATAGCAGAAAGAAGTAATTTTAGCTGAAATAGCAGAAAAAAACTACAATTAGCAAAAAAGTCGCTAAAATTTGCACAAGACAGTAAAAAAGAGCATTACCAGAACAAATTGTGTAAGGTTTTGTAAATATTTAGAAACTATTTGAAGGATTTTAAGGTTGTTGAAAATAGCCCCATTCAAAGTTAATGGGAGAAAAAGTGGCTAAAAAGTTGAAATAGCTAAAAAAGTAAAAATAGCTGAAATATCAAAAGTCATAGCTGGCATTGCACGAAAGAGCTGAACGTTTTGATATATGAATGGTTGAAGTAGCACAAAAATTGTGGAATGAGAAAGGTGCCGAAAAACGTACGGAAGAAAAAAAACGATCTCAACTGCATTCACATAATTAAAGAAATGGAAATTTTAGATACAGGTCATCCTATGTATTCACCAAACCTTAGGTGTTTCACATGACATTGCAATATGACATGCTCAGATTTGCTGCGGATGATTCACAGCTATTAACACAGGAAATTTTAGCTCAATTTCTGTAAAACTGACTGAGTTATAGACACTTTTATGTCAGCTAATGTCAATCAGCTATGGCATCCATCTTGAACGGGATTGACTTCAAAAGCTTTTCAGTTGTAAATGTACATGTAATGATTGCTTTCTGAAAATTTCATCCAAATCCATCTAGTCAGTTTTGAGATTTTTTGCTAACAGACACACATGTACAGTCACAAACGTAAATATAACTGCAGTTTTCAGTGGCGGGTAATAATAATAATAATATGGATCATTTTATTGGCCTTTAAAACACTTACTTGTATAACTTCCATGATACTTATACTCCAACACCCGCTGTTATACTCACAGTAAAGCTATATCATTTTCTGCCTGGAAAGCATTTTAATGGTAATCAACAAATTAAAGAGTTGATTGGGTTAGTGTTTAGTGCTGTTTACTTGCCACTACAACGACTCCCTTGATGCCTAATTTGCATATGGAAATAACGAGAGCAGCAGCGCAAATATTTCTCTTAGTCACGACTGCCTCAAKAACTGGGTTTGATTTTCATTCAGTTTTTAGCCCTTTTGTTTCCTCTGGCAAGGTCAGCTCTAATCACTGCTAAAATAACATTACCAGGTGATTATCTGGCTTCTCCGCTTTTTGATGGCAGCGTAATCAAATGTCACCGGCGCTTTTTTAGAAATGCTCCGTTGCATTGTGCTGAGTTGCTGAGGARGCGTTGGCTCGTGGCCATCGTCGCTGTCATTTCTGTGGGATCACTACTCATGCCTTGTTGATAAAGTCATTACCATTCGGAAAGAGGTTAGCTCAATCACAACAGAAACGTACCATGAAGGTGATCCGGCACCGGGGCTTTGACGGAGTTATGGATTTAGTTCAGTCAGTCACAGGGGTATAAACTACACCATGGAAATGCAAAACACTCTTGTAGAACAGAGCTACAAAGCAGCACAACCTGACCTTCCAAATTACACCGGATGTTCTCACAGAGGCTTTGACAATGACTTCATCRTGATTCTGTTTGGTTATTAAAACAGGCCCCAGCTTACATGAACACCTGATAACCTCTTAAGCTTTGTGCATGAGGGCTGTGTTTAGGTGAGAAACTCTGCTCCTTGTGACATGATCTCACAAATGTCCCATTTATTTTCTGAAATCATTGAACTATTTCATATGCAGTCTGATKAAGCGACTCCTAATGATTCCACGAGTGCAGATTAAGTTACCGCAGCAGCTTAACCACCTACGATATGCACATTTGCGCACAAAGGCCTGTATAATAACTGACCTCCTCCTCCAAACTGTGGTTGTCTAATTATATCAAAAGATCTCAAATCGGAGCACAGCTGTTCTGTCAAAGTTTGAAGATAAATAGTTGAACATTTCTAAAGAGAAGAGTTGTAACTTTGTTGGATCAAAGTGAATAAATAAAAATGGGTACCATCTTGTATTAAAGATACAAAAAATGGCATTAAAGTTTGTGAGAAGAAAGGGTGTGTAGGGTGCTGCAGCACTTTCTGATGGAGAGGACATGCATGTTCATGTTCATGTACAAATACTTAATTACTGAAAAAAACTGAAGTTTTTTTAGTGTTACATATATTTCAAAAATACAATTTTTTGATAATAATGTTTTTAAAATATGTATAAATCAGCAACATTATTATATAAACCTTTTGCATGTTAAAACATGTTTTTTGTATACTTTAATTTTAAACGTTTTGGGTAAAAGTGATATTATTTTGATTGCCAGTGAACATTGCATTGCATATTTTAGATATTTTTATTTGAGTTGTTTAGGGTCATGTTCTCACCCCAATTCACAGATTTTCTCTGAACCTCTTAACTAAAACACATTCACAAGGCTGTGTTATGAATTCTGAGCTAACTGGCATATCAGTAACAACAGAAATGCTCAGAGGCCCTATGCTACACTACACTACTTCAGGTAGATACATATAATTTGTTTTTTAATCAAGATTTTCTTCTGTGTTGCACCTAACTTTGGCACATAAACAGTGTTTTTGGTTGAAAAAACAAAAGTGTTGTCTATATGGACGAAATGGAGTTTTTCCTAAATGATGATTATTATAAATAAAAAAACAGGGAAATGAAGAAAAAGACATCAAATATATWTAAAGTGGTGTAAACAGAGCCTTTGAATGTTGAGACGTTGTTAGTAAAAATATGTTTTTAATGGATTATGCTCAACACATTATAYTAGAGTCTATTCAGTGATTAAATGCTGAAGTTTTAACTTACAAATATTGCCAGAAACAAATTTTCTTCATAATTCCTTGCAACTTCATCAAATATTAGTGGCAAAGATATAGATAAATAAATAGGGAACATTATTAAATAGATAAAACATAAGCCTTCCCCACAGGTGAACTGCAGGCTACATTTTAAAGCAATAATGTTTTGTACTAAATCTTGAGTTGACTCAAAGTTTTATCACATTTCTAATCATTTGGGTACAGACCATACAGAGGAGTTTCCAATATAATATTAAATGTTATTAACTTAGAAACAATGGTCATTTAAACTTAAAATTTCTGAATTAGAATGAGAATGTGGTGCACATTTTACTAGTAGCTTCAAAATAAGCCGGTCCTCTTGCATTTTAACTACGCTGCTAAATCAAATGAATTATTGTTGGAATAATGATTCTCATTCCCCAACAAGTTATCAACGATTTCTGCTAGGAGACAATAAAAATGTTTAATATTGTGCTTTCCTTTAGATTGTTACCCAACTGTTATATACACAAATTCAATTTCTCTAGTGTTCATTAGATAGTTTGGTAAATGAATGTCTTATAACAAACTACGGTCAGCGTTGTGGGTATTTGACCACAGGTGTCCATGTTGAACGCCTATGAATGAGCTCATTAAAAGTGCTCAGGGTCAAATAGAATTTCCTTATTTAGGAATACAGAATAATGAGTCATGGAGTCATGACTGGTATCCATTTGCCCAGCTGGAGCTCAAAGTCAATTATAGAGCGGAGGCATGCAGTCTGCTGATATGATTTAGCAGCCCTCTCACCTGCGGCCTCTCCTTTATTCCCTTTGTCTTTGTGAGTTTCACCTCTTTGTCTGCATGAATTTTTCTCCTTGACTCGCTCTGTCCTTTACCTCCTTCCCTTTATTTCCCTTGTGATATTTGCCCTGTCTCCATTGTTCATCATTCTTTTTTTTCCCCCTTTCTCTCCGATTCCTCTCCTACCCCTCGAAAAACCTTCTGTCCCGTTTCCCTCGACAGCCGTGAGCGCCCTGTCGCTGTCGCTGCGCCGTCAGAAGCGAGACTCCCTGTCGCCGCTGGAGGAGGACGACGTGCGCGAAAACATCATCACGTACGACGACGAGGGCGGAGGGGAGGCCGACACGGCTGCCTTTGATATCGCCGCGCTCCAGAGTGCTCCGCACAGCTCCCGCTCACGTGGCTATCGCACCCTCGACAGCAGGAATATGTGAGTGGTTTGTTTCCATGTTGCCGTACATGTATAACCACAGCTGGCCTCATCTCGCTAAAAGAGAGACAGGAGGTAAACAAATTTACTCCTTTGGAGCGAATGCTTTCATCACCGTCCAGAACTTAACYGATCCACTTAAGTGACGCATCGAGCTGCGACTCGCAGGTCGTAATCAGTCGCTGATCAAAATGCTGAAACAGAAGGCTATCAAGCATGGCGGTCCTCGGAGACCACTTTGTTCTGTCCGTTTTGTTAAAGCTCGTTTATGTTCTGCTACATCACAGGCTTGTTTGCACCCACTTTGATGTTTCTGTGCAACATGGTTATTGCCTTTGGACTAATAATCAATTCCTGAATTCATGTAAGCCACATGGAGTGGCCATAAATAAGTACAAAGATTGCTTGTAGTTTATGGAAATTGCTTTTTTCAATTTATAGAAGGTGGAGTCCACAGCAATAAAAACCCTCAACATCTAATGCAACACAGTGCAATACTCCTGCGACGCTTTTTTTCAATGTTTTCATTTAGTTCATCCAACGTCACAGAGGAGCAGATTACTAAACTTCACAGTAACTTAAATGCTCAGTTTTCTGCTTTAAGCTTTGATTAGACTTGAAGACTTGAAAGCAGCACTTAAAGTCTGAATTTTAGCTAACCAACTAAAAGGTAATAAACACCATTATTATGAATTTTTGTTTGTCTTACTTTTCAAATTGCATTTATGTTTTCTTTATCTACACTTGTACAGTTGGAACTCCATTATTTTATTGAATGGAATTGTCTGATATTTTATTGAATCATGGACATAAGTAAAACAGGGAAAGAGAAGATCTCTGCACAAATACAATTGTGCCTAAAACAGTTATTAAAATAGTTTTGTGTTTTGTTTTTTTTTTGAAAAAGCAATGGAACAAAAGATGATGGTAGCAATACATAATGCAGCCATTAATACAGTATAGGCTACCTACTCGACACTTACATGGTAGCATCRAGAACCAGACTGTATTCTAAAATGTCTTGTTACCCTGTAATGTATGTACGTTGTACTTAGGGCAGTGATTCCTAACCCTGGTCMTCGAGGCCCACTAGCCTACAAGTTTAAGATGGTTCCCTGCTTTGGCACACCTGATTTTTATGAGTGACAAACAGGTTTCTGAAGAATCTGAAGACCTGCTGAAGAGCAGGTAAATAACTAAAACATGTAGAACCAGGGTTGGGAACCAGTGAATTAGGGGGTATACACCTGGTACCCACTTGTTGAAAAGAGAACCATAGGGTTCTAGGGAGAGGGCTTTATTTTAAAGTGACATATTACCTTATACTAAAAGTACATTCCTAGTACTTTTAGGACAGGTACCTGATACTAATGGAGTAAGTACATACTTTTTTTAGGTATCGGGTACATACTCTTTAGAGCACCTACCTCTGATATGTACCTGGTACTTACCATTTTGTATAAGTAGTGACTTCATGATACAACCCTATCCCCATAAATACCCTGTAACTAACCCTGTATGTACTTATAGGTATGTACCCAGTAAGTAAAGTGTAGTTCCAGGTGACTCTTCTCCTAGCATAAACAGTAATTGCCTGAGTTTTCTCTTAGAGGAATATGTGAAACCAGAAAAGTGACTATCAAAACCTATAAACATAGTTGAAGGAATATCAAAGTCATAATAAGTAATATAACATGGCAATCATAATACAAAAAATGGTGATGTAAAAAATTGTTAAGAAACAAAATAAAAATAAAAGTTTTTGCATTTAAGGTTTTTTTAATGGTCACAATCTACTTTACTGTCTAATGATACAATGTCCAATGATTCAATTCAATTCAATTCAAAAATACTTTATTGATCCCAAAGGAAAATTATGCCACAAAACTGATTTGACTTACATTTAACTTATTGTTTATCATTTTGTGTTTTTCAGTCGTTACAGCCAGCATGCCCAGGACAAATCTCGCACCTACAGCTGGGCTCAGAACCCAGGAGTGGATCACAACTATTCAGGAGCAGGTGGACCCCTTTATGGCCGTCTTTGCTACAGCAGCCACACATTACCAGTTCTCCGCCGTACACCTGGTGGAACATTTGATCCAGGCTTGGCAGAGCTGGCGTATCGCATTCCAGGGGGCCAGCCAGACCACTCCTTGGTCATCCAGAACCAAGGGGCCATGGTGGGCCCAATGGAGTCTGGAGCAGTGTACATAGCTCCAACAGACCTCAGCACAGGAAGCAGAACGGGGAGTCGCACAGGCAGCCGTGATGGAACAGCCCCCCACAGTGGAGTTAGCACTTCAGACGGAGGGACTCCGAGGACCAATGACAGCCAGGAGAGAGGAGGAGGGACGGGACCTGGAAACAGCTGTACAGATGAAAGTAATGAGGACAAGGTTAGCCACGGTCAAGACTTGGACTGGGTAAGGATTATAAAGAGGCCAGTATACACTAAAAGTACAGTATGAGAGATTCTAATTACTAAAAAAAAGCTTGTCAAACCTTTTGCTATTTAAGCTCATGTAAACAATTCTTCTTTTGACTTGTTTGTTTGGCTGTTGGGAATGTGTGCATTGGTATTATTTTGTAACTTATAATGTTTCAGCTAACAATTTTGTCCAATGTTGAAAGTGAAAATTCTACAAACCTGAGTGTTTGTGTAAGACTGGAAAAGGAATAATGTTAATGGCAAACCAATAAAACACATAAAAATATAAAAAAGTTACATAGTAAAGGAAGGGGACAGAATGAGGTAGATATTTCACCGAACTGTAAAATGAAATGAAATAAATTCCAACTCTAATAATTTACAGCTTCATTGAAAATATCATTAAAGTTAAATGAATGAACTTAATTATTTAACAGTTGGCACAAGTAATATGTTAGAAAGTAATTAAACAAATATAAAGGAACTGTTAACTTGGCATTCCACTTAATACAGTAGATAATTGCAGCGATTGCACATTATATTTTTAATCTCTGTAAATCAGCATAAATATGCAGGAAAATTTCAGAAGAAGATGATCGTTCAGATATTTCAGCATGTTTTATATCCTATTGTTCATTTTTGTGTTTTCTTTTATTTACTAGGTCATAACACAGCTTTCTTTATTTAATTTTGAAATACTCTTTCTCTCTATCATTTTTCTGTCACAGTGCAGTGTTAGCTCATTCTAGTCCTCATTTAATATCCGTTACTTCTTCCAGCTTCAGTTCAATGTGTCACCATCATCTGAATTATTTTATCATCTTCAGCATCTCCTTCATCTTTGTCACCCTTCTCTACCCTTATTCTGTTTTACTGTCTGTTACTAAAGTTTCCCCATCTACTTTGTCGATTTTTGTACCCATGTGCTGACACCCAACCCTGGCCCCGACTGAAACCTCTCATGCTCGCCTGCATTCCCTCCAGGTGCAGTCGGAGACCTTGCCCCGAGAGCACAACCTTGTTCTGACCCGATCGGGCTCCTTGATTGGCCAGGGTCACGCCGCTGGAGGCTGGGTATGCGACTCGGCTACCCTGCCCATGGCCGGGCGCAGGGCTTCCCGTGCTGGCCTCTCCCCGAAACGCACGATCTCCGGTGTGGCGGAGCATGACCCCGGCACAGAGGGAGGAGGAGGAGGAGGAGGAGGAGGAGGAGGGGATGGGGGAAGTGGAATGACTTCCAGAGATGGACAGCAGCAACTTGTCAGTGGACGCAGTTACGCCTCTGTCCTGCAGGGGGAGGTGTCTGGACAAAGGGACTATTCTGGCAGCCTGGGGAGAGGAGGGCTGGAGATGGGGAGCAACTTTGTGGTTCCGCGGCCTGACAGAGAGAGCGGAGGGATATCACTGACTGGGACTCCGTCTGTCTACCCAGAGGCAGCCGGATTTATTGGGGACTGGCGCGATCAAATCGGCTTAGGGGGGTATGTTTTGGGAAGGAGGGACATGAGCCCTCAGCTTTTACCCTTTCCAGGGCAGCCTCGGGGAACATATGGTGGAGTACTGGGCTATGGGCCCAGCTGGGTTTCTGGGATGGAGGGAGCAAGAGGGCCACCGGGACCTGGTGGTCCCTCTTTGGCATTGAGGGTGGGGGAGTTCCTACGACTGCGTCTTGCCCAAGTCACCTTTGACCCCTCCCAGCCACCATACGACTCCGTGCAGGTGTACGGTCTGGAGGGGACAGGATCCAGGGCCGGATCCCTCAGCTCGCTTGAGAGCGAGGGAGAGAAGGAGGATTGGGGGGCAGGGATAGAAGAGTGGGGACCTCAGTTTCAGAAATTAGCCCAGCTCTTCAGAAACAGGGAAAAAGCAAAAGAAGATCAGGAAATTGTCGAAGAGAGTGCCAAAAGGGAGAAAGGAAAGAAAGAAGAGCTGGGGAAGAAGGACAAAAAAGAGGATGGCAAGGTTGGAGATGAAGGGAAGGACTGAGGATTGAAAAAATAAAAACCAATGGGGGCAAAAGGAGGGAGAGAGGAAAGGAGGGACTAGGAGGATGATGAAAAGGCATCTAGAGCTGGAATAATGTGAAGAGAAGTTAAAGGGGAGAAAGATGAAGAGGCAAAGTAATAAAAAGAGACAGAGAAAAATGAGCCTAGGGAGGATGGAGAATGCGAGGGCAGGAGAGGGAGTGATTGATGTAATTTAAAGCAATAAGTGTTGAAACGCTGATATGGTTGAGCACAGATACTGAGACAATGCAGAGGCTGCTTCGGCTCGGGGCAGCAACAATTTGTTAAATGCTTYGGACAAAGAAAAACAACCCAAACATCCCAGACTCTATTTAATTCAGCTCTCACGCACGGAATGAGAATTAGCGGGAAACAGGAAGAAAGACGTCACTCGCAGTGCAGGCTGGCCTGAACTTTCCGTCTGCGTAAATGTGYACGTTGGAGCACAAGTTCATTACGCAGACTCTCTTGTTTGCGTGAGAGTGATAAATCAAACTCAGTRAAAGGGTGTCAGGGTAGGAATCATGATACCCGAGGACTGTTTAAAGACAAGAAGAAAGTCCAGCGCTGAACAAGCAACAACATTAGCTCTCGAGTTGATGTGCGTGAGCAACAAAATTTCACAAGGAAGTATCGGAACAAGGCTAACACACAAGAAGGCAAACCTGATATTTGGATAGAMAGGCAGATTAGATGGGAAGAATGTACAAAAACAGAAATGGTCTCATAAGTGAAGCGATTGTACAGAAAACTGTTCCTTTTTTATGCCATCAGCTGTGGTAGGAAAGTGAAAAATTCAGCTTGCTACTCCATTCCAAATGAAAACGATGAATCATTTAAATCCCGCAAAAGATTCTCCCTCCTTTCAGCCCACAAGGAAAACAGACATTGTGCAAAATTTAAATGATTTAGAGATGTGACCCCCCTCCCCCACCCCTTTCCGCCACTCGTCTCATGCCCTCAGCTTTTGTACTTCAGTGTTGATATGTTTACAGAGATTCTCACACACACACACACACACACCGACACAAAAGAACTGAATAATGTAAGCTTTGATTGTACTTAAATGAAGCCAAACCGTCAGTAAGTATTCCATCCACTTGTTGGAAGGATCAAACATTCTTTTTTTTTAAGCTTACATCTACGGTCACAAACGAAG
>NW_013952426.1:3152703-3155808 GCF_001266775.1 Austrofundulus limnaeus | reverse complement strand
ATTTAGGGGATTTTTTGGGGGGGTTTAACACAGTGGCGGGTCATTTTGACCCGAAGACAACAGGAGGGTTAAATGAAGCCAAACCGTCAGTAAGTATTCCATCCACTTGTTGGAAGGATCAAACATTCTTTTTTTTAAGCTTACATCTACGGTCACAAACGAAGTTTGGTGTGTGTTTTGTCTTTTTTTTTAACAACCCAATCTTTCTGTGGTCTCAATTTACACACCTTGAGGACCAGGTATGCATGACTTTTTTTTTTTTTTTTTGGAAAACAAGGGAAACAATGGCAATCACTTKCCACTCCGGAACACTTCTACTGCCCGAATACAAATTTCCACAAGAGTTCTTAGTCAAGTAGTTGAAAAACTCACTCTCTGAACTCCCACATCAGGCTTTGTGTTGTCATTCAAAGATCAAACGAAATAGAGAGTCTCCAGCTGGAATGCACTTTTCTACTGTGTGATGTTCGATAACAATAATGTCAAAGATAACAGTTGTTTTATAAGATGTCTATGAGAAACATTGTTGAACTGTATGTAAATTCATGTCCAGTGTAAATACCACTAAATATTATTGCTAAAAGAGACTATACAGAAAATAATATGAATTTAAAAAAGTTTTAAAACAGAGCTTAGGCGTCCAAACGGAGCACTGTTGGGACTATCTGTATGTATTGTAGTTTTAGAATTGGATCAACTGACCCGGACTAAAAGCAGCACCGTGTATTCAACATCATTATGTTTGGTTTGTCATGTGGTAGCGCTTGTCCTCAAACGGACAAGCTGAGAAGTTAATTATAWATGTGGCCTCTGGCAGAAGCTTGTTGTGCAAAACAGTGTTTGTAGTTACAAGGAACCTGTTGGCAGGTCTGTCCCAGAGAACAATTAATCTCACACACATCCTGTGGAGTGAGCGGAGGAAATCCTTTCCCAGGAACTATTTTTTTTTTTAATTTAATAAACTGTGAATTAAAGCAAGTGGTTTTTCTTTATCCTTTATTCATTTCGAGCCGTGCAACCCAAATACGAAATTAATATTGCATGCTGCTTTACTGAAGGAAACTCTCAAAGATTCCTTATTAATAGCCCAACATTCCAAGATAATTTAGGCAGAGGATGAAAAAAATGTTTCACAACCTGGTTTTAAATGTGAAGGGCCTTGCGCAAACAACTCTGCTTTACCAGTTTACCTTGCCCAAAAGGGGATACAAGCTTCAGCGGTGTGGYGCACCGTGGTCTTATTGTCAAGGTTTCTAGCAGATAACACTGAATTAACCAATCAGGAGGCCAGGCTGCTCATTGCAATGAAAGACACCAACTGTACACCTTACTACCCTTTACCTGAGCCACATACCTGTGTTTACAGTGTCACTGTGCAGACTGGACGGTGTTAGGACCAATGATATTGCACAAGAACTGGGAAACACTAGAGGCAGGGGTGGGGTGCAGCATCTCTGGGGAAATTTAACTGATGATTAATTTTGGCTGTTAACAAAACTTTAACACCCTAAAGCTACCTAAAACCTTTTTTTTACTTTTCAGGTTTTCAGACTATTATGATTATGAAAGCACAAAATATTTAATGCTTAAACTATAAATTCTTTGGTACACTTTAGACTTTACACTTTAGGTGTTTTTTACTTTTTTTTTTTTTTTTTTTTTTTTTTTTTTTTTTTTTTTTTTTTTTGCTGTGAAAGTCAGAAACATTCCCTAATGTGGGCTATTCAACTGATGGCCCACGGGCCAGAAGTGGCTTGCGTTTGACCTCTGTCCGGCCTGCCAATGAGAATTTTTTTTAATTTAGTTTTTTTTTAAATATAGATTTAAAATCAACAATAAATTTTAAATTTAGGGTTTAATGCGACAAAATAAAAAGGTGAAAGATAAGAATACACGTTCCCCTACCTTTACCTAGGATGACCAGCCCCTGAGCTGTTGGCTTTGAGTAACTGYGGCCCGTGCAATTTAGTTGAATAGCTCTGCTTTAAAAGAAGATCAACAGAGACTGAATCTCTGGATTCTGTCAAAATGATTTGTAATATTAGCGTTTTGTTTCAAAGGGGGAAAAACATCACTCTGTTTCTTTTTTCACATGATGAGTAAGAAGGTAACTCTTCAAACTGTGCAGGTAGCAAACAAACCACTCATGGGTATTTTACACAACTCAAACCCTACATGCCAACATTTTTGACCAAGATGTTAAACAATTCCTTAGTGCTTGGAGCATGTGTGGGGATGACTCTCGTCTTGTTGGAGTTTGACTCAGCCTGATTTCCATATTTTCTCCACCTGATCTCTTTTAAAATACTGTATGTAGCTACAATCTGTGGTGTAGTTAAACCTCTTTAAGTGTTAGATCGCCTTGATGGACTTTGCAGTAAGATTTCTTTGATGTTGGATATAAATTGACAAAGATTGTGGTAAAAATGCCCATTGCAAAAAGCTACAATTTAACTAAATTATATATATTTTTTAAATTATACTTTTGCTTGATAATTCTGCAAAGTAAATACTTAAAAATAAATTCTGTTCCTTTTGATTTCACTGGTAAATCACAAACAACTACCCAATGTACTTTTTTTTCTGTGCACAAGTAATRGAAAATCGCCAGTATTTCCAGTATGAAATGTGCCAAGTTTAGTTGCCTCACATACAAAAATAATAATACTAATAATAATAATAATAACTAAACAAACAAAAATAACTACACCACAAATTCATGGGTAGCCATCACAAAACCATACCAATAGGTGACCTTTGTCTCCTTTCTAATTACACGCTTTATTCCACAGTGTTGATTGGCTCCAGGTGTCTCATCTGAGCTGATTCACAGCTTTGCTCCGGCTGATTGGTCAAAATCACAGTGATGATTCTCTTGATTTGTCTTATTTCAGAGTTTTGGAGAGCTGCACTGACTGAACCACTCGACAGACCTGATTATTGCACCCCCTGAGCCTGCTAAATTGGTTCAATCAAAACCGTAATTAGTTGAATCAGTTGTTTTGAATAGAATAAAGGGCTGCAGAACCTGCAGCGCTCCAGAACACCCCCCCCGCGCACACACACACACACACACACACACACACACACACACACACACACACA
>NW_013952426.1:3144988-3150900 GCF_001266775.1 Austrofundulus limnaeus | reverse complement strand
TGTGTGTGTGTGTGTGTGTGTGTGTGTGTGTGTGTGTGTGTGTGTGTGCGTGTGTGTGTGATGAAGGAACACCTTGTCTGGTCTGATATTGTCTGACAGAGGCTACGTGAGGTCAGTAATAGAGGACAGATGGAGAGTTCTGCAGAGTAATCATGCTTTCAGACAGAAAGGAAGATTTTTTTTGTTTGTGCAGTGCCTAGAAAAAAATGCATTTTGAACTCCAGAGAAGAAGCAAATAGAGCAAGTCTGACAGCTGCTACCAAATATATGACCCCCACCTCCAACAACCTTTGCAGCTCTCCTGAGTTCTGCAGCGTTTGTCCTGCTGTATGATGGATTGGGGAGATGTGCACCGTTGCTGTGTGACAGAATAGCTAGTTAAAAAGATTTATTACAATAATCAAATATGAAGGAGGGGATTATTGCTACATGATGGTTTTGAGAATGATCGTGTTAGCCGGGTCTCTGCTTGATTACAATGATAATACCCGCCTGAAGTCAGGAAAAAAGAAAGAAGCAGAGAGGGAGAGGAGGGGAGAAAGGGATAGAGAGAAGCATATTAGCAGTTAATATGCAAGTCTGTTGCATTACATAAAATCTGATTTGTGTGAGAGGGTAAGAGTTGATTCTGCAGACTGCAGAAGAAAARCCTTCACCATCAGAGGCTATGCTTTTCCATAATTACCAGACTCTCCAGGCTGACTTGCCCCCCACCCCTCCATGGAAGGAGCATCCTGAAGATGACAAATCATTTGGAGGTGAAAYGCAGCTTTAGCACATCGACGTGTGACCAACCGGACTCTCTTATCAATTTTAAGCTCCTGTATTCATTTTATCAGTCTCCCTCAAGCATCAACACTGCAATGCAGTAAACTAGGTGAGATGCACTGTCAATAATTACAGCATGCATAATTGATCATAGTTTAATGGCAGAGCTGGGAATAAAATGGGCTCTTTTAAAGCTCAACACCTGGGAACGTCTAACTGTACTCAGAGCAGTCAGTGTACTGCAGGATTGCATCACAGGACACACGAGTTGGTGTGTGTGTGTGTGTGTGTGTGTGTGGGTGAGAATTCAAGTACATGGAAATTCTTCATTCTGTTTGAACCTTACTGACACACTCAATCCCTCTGGCTACTCTACACAGTGTGAGTGCGTTTTCTCTCCGTGCCGCTCTTGTGATTGTGCATCTTTGAATTTCAAGTGTGGGGCTTTAAAGGTTTCCGCTTAACACACGCAAAGTAAAAGGAAAAGCGGTGAGTCTTGACATGCATGGAACTCAAGAATAGCCCAACTTCTCCTACTCGATGTCTTTCCTTGTACTTAAATGTCTTACAACCTTTTTTATGTTTTGTTTTGCTAGCTTGGAACTCAAGCTAACCCTGTAGCTTTCATGAATGCCCTTTCCACTTCCTCCCCTCTCCTCTCCAATCTTYCTCCAGGGTTGTTTTTCTTTGCTCGCGCTCTCTTGCTCATGCGTTTTGCTGCGGATGCTCTTCAAGTTCCCTGGTTTTCCTTGGAGTGGAAAATTAAATCTTCATTAACAATCTTAATTAGATTTCGATCTCCCCCAAAGCAAGCTGACAGGGAATCCATAGTGTAACGGGGGGAGACCTGCAGCTGGTTTTTGGTAGAGGTGTTGGTGGAGGTGGGGCATTAGTGTGGGTAATTACTGAATGGAAACGTATGGGTAAATTACACAAGAGGTACTTACATTTTAGTGGCAGTAAAATGGATAGAAGGACTGTTTAGTTGGTTGATGGYGGACAATAGAATCGTTGCATGCCTGAGGTGTTTGTTGTTAAGTTGGTAAATGGTGGTGCATTGAGGAAAAAAATTAAAGATGGGCAGAAAATGTGAAAAACCTTTAATAAAAACATCTGAGTTATTTTGATAACTTAATTGCTGGGTTAAAGCTGTTGGGTCACTGGTTGGACAAAATACTGGTTGAGCAGGTTTGTACCAATGGTTGGGTCAGGGATGGGGTGTGTCATTCTATTTGTCAGTCCAATATTTTAAGCCAGAAGTTAACCAAATCATATCTGATTGGATTTCTGCTTTACAATGTAACAAATAAACCTAAGATGGTAAAAGCAACTTGTAAAATGTGATCACCTAGGTTGGCTTCCTAACAACGTCAGTTTGCACTAGAAAATAGTTTCCTAAAATAATCCCAATTGCTAATGCTAAAGTTAGTGCCAACAACTAGCACCAACCTAAAGGTATCACAATACCAGTTTTTTTTTAAACCGAGCACAAGTACTTCAGTTTGGGTACTTGGCAATGCTAAGTACWAAGAAAGAGTACTTACTGAGTTAGAACCTAAACATTATTCAAGGACTTTAAAAACACATATATTTTATTTAGAACAAAGCAGCTCTCCTTCCTATAAGGCCTACAGCCCCTCTGACAGGATCAAATCAAATATGTAGCAGGATATTTACTGTTGATACATTTTCAAATAATTAAACTAACAAATGCAATTTTCTTTCAACTACCATAATTTTCTTAAACATGGAAATGACAATTTTTTCATATGAAATGTAAACTAACACAATCAATGAAGTACTGATGCTAGKAAATGGACTGTATTTATACAGTGCCTTTCTATAACCAGGATAATCAAAGCTATTTGCACTACAATCTGTGCCCTCATTTACCCATTCACACAGCACTCTCTCTACAAAGCTAATCTAGATAAATCATTATAGAGGCAAGTCAGTACTTTAAATCACATTCACGCACTGATGGGACACACACCAGAGTCAGTAAGGGGTTCAATGTCTTGCCCTGGGCCACTTAGACATGTGACTGAATGAGAATCAAGCYGCCAACTCTCTCATTGGAGAACCACTCTACAGCTACCTAAGTATTGGGGCATATTGTGCAAGTATGAGTATTTGTAAAAATGCTGGTATTGGGACACCGTTACACCAAGCTAAGTTATAACTAATAACACAGTTTTTGAGAGCTCTAACTTAACAAAATATTAAATGTAACCGAATAGTAAGATATAAAACATCATCAAATTGATAACCTGCTGAATGAAAACTACTCAGTGTTGGATCTGTCCAGGAATGACCCATCATTGAGTCCCAAATCGGGTTGCTTTTAACCCAGCACTTTTAAGTGTGTAGAATTGTCTTTTGTTGTGGTTTTGATATGGTCCTACAAAAGGCGACATAATCCCTTATCGTTTCTCTGTAGAACACTTGTCTAATGCCAGCTGCTAATCATTCAATGACATTGCTAAGCAGCCCGACGCTCGCAGTCTTATCCATACTTACATGCAACAGCTTTTAGTCTCTGCATACAGGGATTGGCTCATAAAATAAACAATTATGTCACAACACAATTAAAACGTGTATTGTGCTGCTAAAAATACAATCAGGAGACTTTCTATATTTGATTCCCCTCCTTTCATTTCTTTCAGTGATTGATGTCTTTACTCAACATTTCGGTGGTTGTTAGCCACACTATCAATAACCATCAAAGTGACTGCAGTCCTCTTTGTGGATGCAACGAGCTGAAGAAAAGAAATGTTTCATGCCTGGCAGAAAGCAGACAAGTAAGACTAGACAAGGATTCAACTTGTAACCATAAAACAACAGCACATCATCCTAACCTGACAGAGACAGTAAATGTCCTTGGATTATTTGTTCAGTTGACCAGGTTGTTGCTCCTGTTCCGATAGAAACAGCAGCAAAACATTTTCAAACAGTGAGGGCACAAGATAGTGTCTGGACCTTGGTTTTGTTTATCTGCTCGGAGCGGTTTCCAGRGAGCTGCACTGGCTGACTGCTCTGAGCTGGGTGATCATATCTGCTGTAATGTTTTCATGGCAGCTGAAGACTCAGGAGACAAGTCTGTGAATGTTTGTGTTTGCGTGTGCTGGTGTGCTGGTGTGTGTTGGAAGGTGACAGATTCTATTTACCCAGCTGATCATTAGAGACAAAAAGAAGCAGAGAACATGATAACCAATTACAGACACAAACAGGGACTGAGAGTGGGGGAGTTAAGTGCGTTCATTAGAGCTTTGTGTCAGATCGGTTAATTGTTCAATGAAGTGAGCAGAATAATGGGTTGAGGAGGATGTTATGCCTTTGGTGAAATGTTCGTGGGGATTCATTTTCATCAGCTGTGCCCCTGATTGTCCTGCATAGTTCATGAAGTTGTGCTTCTCTAGCTGACGGCTGCAGAAAACGGCAGTGCCTGTGTGTGTCTGGTAAACTGCCCACCCTCCAAAAAACACCATCTCATTCACACTGCGTGGGATACCATCAAATATTTTGTTGTATCTCAGGGAAAGTCTGTGTGCAGCCTCAGTAAAACAAAATAAAAAATAAAAAAAACACACACAAAGCACTGCTTCAGTGTAGAATTTTTTTTGAAGAAATACAATTTTAACTGATATGCAGTTAATTCACTGAAAAATTGTTGAACAACCAGAAAATTTGGTGGAAATGAACCCGGTCTGCAGGTGTTGAATAGTTATGTGACTGTATTAGGATGATTATAATACTAGACAGAGAAAATAGCAGTACGGACATACAGTCCCATGTCAGTACAGACATTCTCCCAGGCCTGGTTAAAGCAGCAGTTTGGTACTGAACATAGTCCTACAACCATTGTATCATTTCCTGAAGCGAGTCAGTTTGCAACTGTTCTGACTGGTTCTCAAGATCCAGCTCATCAACACAGGGTCTGAGGTGACATTTGAGTTGATCACACATGTTCAATTGAAGTAAGATTGGGAAATCCGGCTGGACATGGAAGGACTTTGACGTGATATAGCCAGTCCATGTTGTATTAGGTTGGGTGCTCTCTTGTTGAAAGACTGTGCCATGGTGCTGCATAAGGAGGGATAAGACATGTGGACATAGTGAGACAGTGTGCTGTCAGATTCCCCCAAATCAACACCGGGGGTGACCTAGTCTCAGACCATAAGGCTCAACAATGATGCCAGAAAACTGGTGTTTCACCACTACAGTGTTCACTCCTGTCACTGCCATATTAAAAAAATGCCATCTGTGGTGATCATCTTTTCTAAACATGATAAAATTACACTTATCATTAGTCCAAAGCTCCTAGTTACAGCATCACTCTAACTTTAGTTGTCTCTGGTTTGGTGAATGATGGCTTCATTGTCTTGCTGACACCAGTTGACACAGCACAAAATGACACCGGGGGCGCCACCAAATTGGGACCAGTGGAGCACTAAACAATTTAGCAATAAAATTTGATGAGGTAGTAGCTGATAGTCATCCCCGACACATATAGTACTTTGAGCACTAGCATATCATTGTTTAATAAGTTGGCATGCAAGCCTGCAGCTGCAGCAGGAGTTTCAAATATGATTATGAATAGAAAACTGGAGAGGACAAGCTTCAATGAGTGGGGATTGTGCTATTCTCTGGTAGTTATACGACCTGCAAAGTCAAAACACATAAAGTAGGGTTACTTCAAAAGATGACTCCCTTTTTAAGAAATGTATTCATGCATGGCTTAGTTAGTGTCATACAGTGATGCAATGCAATAGGATATTTATGAGCTCATTTCTTTAATAAAATCCATCCACTGTTATTGTTTTATTTAGTTTAATTTGAAGCCTTTTTTATTTTTGAACTTTCAAATCTACAGCAATGACTAGTTTTGTTTAAATTTTATATATGCATGTATATTTTGTAAATTACAGAGATTTCATTGCATTTCTGATGTGTTTCCTATTGTGTGATGGTCACTTGAAGACAACACATTTTTAGAATAATTACCCAAGTCATATTTTTCAAGTTTGTCAGTAACTAAAAATGTCGTACTTGATTAAATTATATGTGTTTCCTGAAAAACCAGAAAAAAATGATGATAAAAGAAGGTGATGCAATGACATGTGCATTTGATTAGTTTCAGATTA
>NW_013952426.1:3125133-3143867 GCF_001266775.1 Austrofundulus limnaeus | reverse complement strand
TATATATATATGTTTTTCAGGTTATTATTTTCAATTTGTTGTTGAATGTTTAATGACACTAGTATAGAGAGATCGAAGTGTTTTTCACATTTGGGCTAACGTGAGGTAAAACATGGAGCCAAGAACCAAAATCTACTTTAAATAAAACTAATGAGTCAGTTTCTAAAATAATGACATCTGTGGTTACCCTCACAATGGCTTCAACGCTGTGCCACTGTAACATCTGTACATGCTGGGAAATTGCATGATTCAAGCACCCAGTCTYATGCAAACCTACAGTGTGACCTCAAACTTCCTGGAGTGCTGGTAATGCTGTTGAATGTGTCTACGAGGCATAATGACCTTCACTCACTGTTTTTTCTGACAGCTTCCTGGTAACATTATTGCACCACTTGTGTTCTTGACGTATCTGCTCCTTGTAAATCAAATCTTTTACATAATTAGTGGTGGTCTGCACATGGACCAAAATATGTCCAAATCAGATCATTCCGTCAAGATGGTTGGCCTTTTTTTGACTCARTTATGGTCAAAGGCTTAAGTAATGCATGCTGGTGAATGTGCTGCACACGTGTCTTCTTATAAAGTGTAATTCTCTGTAACAGGTTGTGCTTCTTCCTGCACTAACATTTTTTATTTTTGTATTTTTTGCTGACTTGTTAGGTTGTCTTTGCTCGAGTGGCTCGCCGTAGTCAATATCCCCATAATGTTATGTAATATTTTAATTGGTTACAACATTTTATGTCGAGGAGCCAAGCATTACTCAACAAATTTCACAGAACGTGATCAAAGGCATCCTGCTGGCTCAGAGAAACAGAGCTGAAAAAAAAAGGTTTGAGCCCATGCTTTACTAGTCCTTGAGATCCACTTAGTTTTCCTTTTCTCCTCGAACAGCAACCCGATGCTTCAAATCAATACATTTCACTTTGAACTGTAGTTTTATATATCGTGCATCAGCTTTTTCAGCTCTGTGCTGAATCTCTGTGATTGAGTTTTTTTTTACTTCTTCCTGATTGTTTCACCTGCAGTGTGTGTTAGATAGATCTCATTTAGATTTTTATTCACACCAACTCACTAAATGCTGATGTAACATTTTCTATTGCCTAAAAATTTTCAGCATTTTGTTTTGTTTAACAATATTCTTTAAAAGGGACTGGATATTTTGTCCTTGAATATACAAACCTTTAAATATACCTACTGTATACAAAATAATTGAAAATGCATGAATGTTCTTTAAGATTTTATTTTTATTTAGGTAAAATATAAAATCACGTTCACATAATTCAGAGTCTTTGTTAGGACACAATTATCATCTGATGCATCCTACTTCTCTTAAAATGTCTGCTAAGTTTAAGGAGATGCCTTTATTTCTGATGATGTCAGGGGGAAAAATGATAAGATATGATGTACTGTAGCTACAATTTTAAAAATACCTGTCTGTAGACTGGAGTGGGTTTATTCACAAAACTGACAGATAACCAAGACATTCCTGCAGTACTGCCATGTCTCAGACTCTTTGAAGTGCAATGTTGTAGAAATGGTATAAACAATTAATATCTTACCTGCTGCAGGAAGCTATTTGACCGATCTCAGTTTGGAGACATAGAGCTTATTTTGACCAAACTGGCAGATTCATGGCCAGTCTGAGCAGGTTTAAGATCAAAGTGAATTGCTGCCATGTTAGACTTCAGTCTATAAWTATCTTCAATCTCAGTGTTTTTCCATCCAAAATAATTAGATATGTATCCCTGAAACTGCCACTACTGCTTTGGTTTTTTTTTTTTTTTTGCACAAAGTTCTATGTAAATAAGTGTGTTTGGCTAAWTTACCTGGACAAGATGAGAAAATTTTGATATGAGTTGTTTTAAGATGACAGAAAATCAACTTTGGTCATGACTACACTCSGACAAGCCATGAGCTCATTGTTCTGATCAGAATAAATGTTTGTTCAAATTGCGATCAGTCAAAGAGCTATCTGAAGCAGGTAAGGCYTGCGTCACACGGCAAGATTTAAAAATTGTCGGCCAATTTTCAAAGACTGAGAGACCCCACAAGTGATGATGAAATAAATCATGGATATACCAGGTTTGGTCCGACAGTGTGTGGTGTACAGTCACACGGCAAGAGACAACACACCACACATGGACASATATTTCATTCATRAACATTCAGATGTGAAATCASGTKAAMATTTTTGAAATCCTCGCAAGAATTCAAATGTCAGAGAAAATAATTTCACGTGACCTCCAGAGAGACGGGAGTWYTGAGTAAATAAACATTTTAGATTAGGAAGAAACTATGTTGATCGTTTGTGGACTATTTTAACAGAGAACAAAGAATTCAAAACGACTTAACGTCCAGCGGACTGTCTGATTAGTCATTACAGTTTGTGTTCTGTATTTTGGATTCCCCTCTGTGTTTACATTACCTCACTTTCTAATTGGCCACATTCAAAATCGATCGCTGTAAAAATCAAACACGTTGAATATCCCTGATTTGAGGTCTGAGCGGTCCCAACGTCCTTCCGAGATGACTAGATCACTCTTAACTCACCACCAATGACAGGAGTATCTGTTCAGATTATCTTTAGAGCCATCATGATAATCTGGATGTCYTTAAGATTGTTGGAAGGGAAAAATCGGGCCAGAATTCTGCATAATCTTGTCGTGTGACACATGCCTACGAAAATTGTCAGGAATGTCAAAAAGAAAAAAATAAGTAGGYCATCTGGATGGGTTCTTCTTTAGTGAAACGTTTCGTTTCACTAGCAAGGACCACACCATGGTAAGAGTTTAAAAATTTTATTGAAGGAAAGGGGTCGAAGGGTAGTGGGGATGAAGGAAGGGGTCGAAGGGTAGTGGGATGAATGATGAGGTGTCTGGGGAGGTACATCGAAGGAGGCTTGAGGAGAAGACTCAGAGTGGGGCATAGTCTCCAGGAAGGATGCTTTCCTGAGCCTGCTTTGGACCCCCCAGCTGGAACCTGAAAAGGAATGGATTAGGAGGTAGTTTGAGGTGGGGATGGAGGAGAAAGAAAGAAGCAGAGATGGAGGGATGAAGGRATGAGGGAGGGATGAAGGGATGAGGGAGAGCTGCAGAGTCCTGACCCGAYGAAGTAACTCGTCTGTGCTGGCTCGTTCTGGCTCATAACCCCCGCTTGCAWTCACTACATTCACATAACACGWCACGGGTCAGGTGATGGGGCACATGACCCTCTATGAACARTAGAGCCAATCAAGCCTATTGTTGGTCGATGGCCGTCTTTTGCATGTGACTAACCTGTTTGTCCAGGTGGAGGCAGTGCTTATAAGGCTGAGTTTCACCTGAACCATATCAGACTGAATAAGTCTCTTGGAGGAGAGACRAAATGTTTCACTAAAGAAGAACCCATCCAGAGGAACTACTTATTTTTTCTTTTTGATTTTTTCTACCTGGATTACTGAGATGCATCAGGACATTAGGAATGTCATTTAAGTAAAAGACTGTGGTTACTTTTATTTCAATTTGTAAGGAATTTAGAAACACACAGAGAGAGGTAGAGGTCACGAGGGGAGTTGCGGAGTTTTATTTTTTTTTATTTTTGGAGAATCTTAAGCAGGTGAAAGTGCAGCCTTCTAATCAGTACAGTAAAATGGCAGCCCAAATTATATCTTACTGAAAATCAAATGAATGGCAATTGAAATCTTTTTAAAGTTATTTGAAAATCTCTAAATTATGAAATGCAAATCCGACCAGGCACAGAATTTTACCTTATTATTAACACCCAGTCAAAAATGATGATTTTACCATGCTTTGGGGAGATTTACTTGAATGCAGTTCCTGGAGACTATAAGATTAAAAAGGAAAGTGTATAGAATAAAAAGATATTTCTGTTGCACTTTTTTACAAAACAAAATCACCAAGTGCTGCACAACAAAATGTAATTAAATTAAAGCAAGATGATAATGTAAAAAACACAAATTAATATATCACCTGCTTCATTGCAAGAGGTTTTGTTCAGATCCTGTGTAATCTGTTCAATTTTATCTGATGACTCTTACTAAAACAAAGTTTAGCTCAAAATCTGAATAACTGTGTTTGGATCATTTTTGCTTGCCAGGTCAGTTAGCTGTGGAGTCCTAAATGAAATTTACTTTAAAAGTTAATCAGCTGTAGATGTACGTCCAATGATTATATTCTGGGAATTTCAATAAATTCTACCTGGTGGTTCATGAGATATTTAGCAAGCAAAGTTAAAAACAAATTACGTAAAGATCTTGTAAAATGTGTTGACCCTTAGATTACCTGTTGGCCTGTCTCAGCTACAACATCAAATGTTAGCTCACATTTTGTTAAACTGACTGAGTTAGTGTCTTTATTATATTGATAACTTGTGGTCAAATTGATTAGGATTGACTCCAAATGTATCAGTAGATGTTCATCCAATTACACCTTCAGTTAAAAATCCATCTAGTAGTTCATGAGATATTTTGCTAACAGACAMATGAACACAGGGGTGACATCATCACCTTCTTCTCAGCAAGTACAGTGTGATTTAAAAGAAAAAGGTAAATATGGATCCAGGAGAGGAGGCAGCAGGTGAGTTCAGTCAGCACCAGTTTGCTCAGTGAGCTTGAGCGGGCATCTTTCAGGAGCTCCAGGACAACTTGGAAACACATGAAAGTATTTTACTGACTATGTCAACAAGCGCTATGGTTGAGAACACTACCAAAGGCAGTTGATGTTCCWGTTTAAATCAGTAAGAGTCCATTATAAAACTCCAGACGTCATCAGCATGACGAGGTGCAGCTGTGCTCAATCAGCTGCCAGGTAAGCAGGAGGAGGGACTGACAACTGTCACAAAACGAAGCTCATTCACTTGTAAAGATATGGCTGCCTGAGATTATCAATCCCGTGGCTTTTATTCTAGGTCTGAGAACCTCTAGTAATCARAAATATTAGAGGATTAAAGCTGAGAAACTTTTACTAAAGCTTTGAGTCTGGGGCAAATAAATACATTTTAAAAAGGAAAAGAAACCTCAAGCTCCCCATCAAAGTGTGAACCTTGAGACCTGAAAATGTTTGATGTTCCTCATTCAGTCTGATTCAGCTTGAACATTTTCAACATGAAGAATAAAAGAAATGTTGAAAGAACAACTGCGCTGAGCTTTCAGAATAATTTTCAAGATGATGTAAAGAAGCCATCACTGCCAAAGGTGGAAAAAGAACAAAGGAGGGGGTCTGAATAATTGTGCAAATGGGATAAAACCTCAGAATGACAACAAAAGGTAGAATTTTTGTCAAAAATGTGAGTTTATGAAGTTGTGAAATAAAGGTTGAAAGGCTTCATTACAGGAGCTGCTTTGTACACAGCTATACAATAAAATAACCTGAAGGCCTAATATCCTTTAAAGGAATGCAAATCATCATCAGGCTCTCATTGAACAGATTTACACCAAGGTGTTAATGTCGAGAAGTGAGAAGTACAGGCATTTTGGATAAACCTTGAAACTAAGTCTGTACAATCCCAATTCTCTCTCTCTCTCTCTCTCTCTCTCTCTCTCTCTCTCTCTCTCTCTCTCTCTCCCCCCAACCAGAAGTACACTGTATAAATACACATGCATTATTTTCACACTGTCTGACATGAAATCAAAATAAATTTTTCCCTTTTCAGGTCTGTTAGGATTACCAACAATTATTAGTTTAAATACACTAAGATTACTATGCCTTTAAACAATTTGGGGCATTTGATGCCCCGCATCTTATCTTTGGAAGATTCTGATGTTATGTATTGCTAAGGTTTAATGTTTATTGATAGCATCTGAGTTATTTAGAGACATGCCTGTGGATGTAATTTGAGGCACACCTGAAACACACTGCTTCCATCATGGGAAAGTTGAAGGAAATCAGCCAATTTATCAGGAAGAGACTTGTGGACCTGCATAAGCCTGGTTCTACCTTGGGTGCAGTAAAAAGTGGCTCAAGGGTATCAAAGTCAATGTTTTTGAGTGGCCATCACAAAGCCCTGATCTCAATCCTATAGAATCCTGTATCTTTGTGGGAGACTGGGTTAAAAGCTGTTGGAGTCAGATGAGATATGTTTTTACACTGTCCAGCCAAAAAATAAAAAAGATTAAAACTAAAAAAATAAGTTTCCACCTGATTTTAACTAAGTGGGGTTGCTGCAATTGGTCAGATAAGTAACACAGACACAAAGTGCTTAACAAGGTGCAAAAATTATACAGAAAAAAAAACAATAAAATATCAACAACATCATAAAAACAATTGCCAAGAAACAGACGACATACTGGAACTGTTAAAAGGCTTTACAAAAAAAGAAAAGTTTTAAGTTTGCTCTTAAAAGCAACCACAGAATCAAGTGCACGTATTGAGAGTGGAAGATTATTCCAGAGCTTTGGAGCACCGGCCTGAAAGGAGCGATCACCTCTAGACTTAACATGAGAAGATTCTGATCTTGTGACCTCAGCCTTCAAGAGGGTAAATACAGACACAACAGCTCTTTAATGTATAAGGGAGYCTGACCAAGAYGAGCTTTAAATGTTAGCACCAGGATTTTAAATTTAAAACGAAAAACCACTGGGAGCCAATGGAGAGATTTTAGAATCGGGGTAATATGAACTCTTTTTTGGTGCGGGTCAACACCCTTACCTCTGCATTTTGGTCAGGTCTGGGTTCAGCAACAGTTTGTGCTCAAAGAATGAGGTCAGCTGAATACCTGAATATACTGAATGACCAGGTTATCCCATCAATGGATTGTTTCTTCCCTCATGGCAGGGCCAAATTCCAAGATGGCGATGCCAGGATTCATGGGGCTCTTATTGTGAAAGAGTGGTTCAGGGAGCATGAGATTCATTTTCACACATGGATTGGCTCCCCAGAGTCTATTGAGAATCTTTGGGATGTGTTGGAGAAGGCTTTGTGCAGCGGTCAGACTCTACCATCATCAATGCAAGATCTTAGTGAAAAACTAATGCAACACTGGATGGAATAAATCTTGTGACATTGCAGAAGCTTATCAAAACAATGACACAGTGAATACATGCTGTAATCAAAGGTAAATGTGGTCCAACCAAATATTAGAGTGTGACCATTTTTGTGGTGGAAACTATTTTTTGGGCCAGGCAGTGTTTTGTGTTTAACTGTACCCCACATTTATTAGTTATTTGTTTTTTGGTGTATGCTTATTCCAAGCAATTTATCTAGTATTTATGAGAGGTATTGGGGAACATTTTCTTTATTTTTTGCTGTGTTCCTGAAAGTAACACAATCCTGACAATTTTCGCAGCATGGTGTGAAAGAGGAGTCTGCTTTGAGTGTTGAGCCTAAAAAATAAAAAAATAAAATAAAGCTTTTTGGACAAATATATCTCATCACCTGTGTCACTTAGCTGAAATATATAATGCTGAGAATTATTTCATGCCCAGTGACTGAAACATGTCATTCATTCACTAATTCAAACTTCTCCATGTTAATAATCAAGTCTCTGCATGGAAATGACTGCAGTAATTATCACATGGCCTCAAGATAGTAATGCATGACCATGACAGAGTAATGTATGGTCACACTTAGGCAAATTTGTGAAAGTTTAAGTTGATTAACTATGGCAGCCAACTTAAGGTGAATTGACTATGAAACCGAATTTGTTATAGATCTCATTGCTAATTGAGTACTGTTAACAAACAATAACTAAGCTCTACATGGTAGTTCCTGCATAGAAACCAAGTTTTAACACATCCTCTTATAAAACTGAAAAGTACTACTACGTGTGCAACTGACTAAATGGGAAATAAATAATACGGAAATACTAGTAAAAATAAAAGTTGTGTTGAGTAGCTGCCATCTTAAATTCTGAACGCTCCAAATCTAAATTTATGACTTGTAAGTGGGGAATTCCCACTTCACTGTACAACTGGCCTGCAGCAAAAGTAGCCAGTGAAAATATGGTTAAATAGTGATTTTTGCACTGTGAATTTTACTGGCTACATTGTGCACCTCCAGCTAGCATTGGGATGCTGTCATTTTGCAGGTAAAATAATCAACATGCATCATAGGAGATAGTTTATAGAGCAACGCTGGTTTTAAAGCAGCTTATTTTAAGACATTAAAACATCTTTGAAGCTTAGCGGGCCACATAAAATGTCGTGGCGGCTACATTTATCCTGCAGGCCTTGAATTTGAGACGTGTTGTAAACGTTAATTCCATATTTACTTTCTGGTGATTTCATTAAAATCAATTTAGATTGAACTTAGCTGTTAATTCAAATGTTTGAAGCAATATGTTAGGAAATGGGGAATCCTCAAAACTTCTGTCTGTGTAGAAGGCATTCCTCAGCTACCACCATGCACAATTTTAGATCAATAGCTTTAAAGGGGGTGGGGTTATAGCCCTTAACCAGTTTTTGATTTGAAGCCAGTGAGTACCTTCTGAAAGCTCATTTAAAATCTGTTCAGTGATTTATAAAACAAATGCTTCATACAAACACACAGACACACACAGAGGTAAGAAACATGATAACTTCACCTTGTGTTCAGCAATAAATAATAAAAAAATTAAATAAATAAATAAATAAATAAATAAACAAACAAACAAACCCACCACATAATATGTTGATTAAAAAAAGCTTAAACAAAGACATATGTTATGTGCAAAAACATTTTAGTTGTATTCAGTTCAGTTCAGATGTCTCACATCATGCCGGTAATCCAGTGTGTGGTGTGGCTGCACACTGCAGCATCCCTCCTGGGTGTGATTTAAAGAGCTGCTTGTCAGTCTGGAAACAAGGAGTCACTCTCGAGTGAGTCTTACCTGTGTTTTTTTTCTGTGCAGGAGGGTCCTCTCTCTCTCAGACTTACACTGATCCTAAAAATCTCTGACAGTTACTGATGGCTCCAGTCTGCCTTCTTGTCAAAGGCAGTGTTTTTTTTTTCTTTTTTTTTCTTCTGGAGGACCTCCAGCAGTTTGACTGAAACTAAAACCACAGTATGTCTGACCACATTGTCACCAACAGGCCCTGCCGGCACCATACAACACGTCACAAGCGTGGTTCTTTGGTTTGTGTCTGCTGCCACCTGCTGGATTGTTAATCACCAAATATGTTGCTTTTTTCCCCCCATCCTGCTTATTGATTCCAGTGGTGTGTGAAGTTTATCCGAGCATGACCAGAGGAAACACCCTTCACAGATCATCAGCTCATTACAGAGCAAACACGCTGGTTCAAACTACCATTTATATTCTCACCTTTGGTCAATTAAAACTCACCGATTTGCCTCATACACCTCGTTGGAATCTAAGACTAAAAACCTAAAAGCTCCAAGGAGGAATTAAAGTTTCATGTTGGCAGATTAACACAGGGGTGGTGCTGGCACTAAATCTAACTAATGTTTCACTGAGTGCACGTGTGTTTAAATGATTTCTTTTCTCATCAATAATGTCAACCGTTGCTTGTTTTCGGGATCGTGTTAGCTACGTTTTGCCCCGCGGCCTGCGCTAATAAAACCTGTCATTTTAATGTTCATAATAACATTTATAGGCTTTTTGTGGTGTTGCAGCAGGAGATAAACCTCCATAAAACTTGYTCAGAATCTCTTCAGAAATCCTCCCATCTGGGTTAGATGAGACGAAAGTGAAATAATCCTGCTCAGGCTACAGTTTAATGCCTGCATAAATGACTTAACAACATTCTGCAGGTTTTATTCACGCTGCATAAGGTCTTTAATGAGCTTCACGTCCACTAACGAACACATCCGTGGGCAAGGTGTCATGTTTAATGAAGAAATGGACACATGGAGCAGGATTCGGGTTATTTTATGCCTGAGTTCATTGCTCCAATAAAATAGTCTCTTGATGATGCAGCTGATAACAATCTTTGGTGTTGCTATAGAAATAAATCCTTATATTCCTCAATAGGACATTCAAAAGGACTTATATGAAACAAGGCGATCTGATTTGTAACCATCATCTGCACTGTCTATCTGCAGTCTATTCTGTTCATTATAAAATGTGCTTTTAACAGAGAGAAAATAGAAAAATAACATTTGAGGAAACTCAACACCAGTGTCAGAAAGAAATAGAATGTTTGCACTGCAGGCTGGCACTCCTATACAGCAGGAAGCAATGAGAACATCCTCTACAATCCAGCAAGATTTGTGGCTCAAACACATTAGTTATATTGGCTATGAGTCACACATATGACAATCAATCAACCCACAGAGACATTTTATCAGTTTCTGTTGTTCCAAACTCTCAATCTCCAAGGATTGAACAATAGATCTGCACCAGACTGGAACAGGCTACGAGCCCATCAGCAAAAAGCTTGTTGAAAAGGTGATAAATGTAGGGGCAAATATTTGAAAAYGAGAGAAATGTATTGGGAGCCAAGTGTAAAATAAAATGTTAAAATATGTCACCAACATGTTTTAAGGTTTCTTTCTGAGAGTAGAGTCCTAGTTATAAAATTCCACTAAAATTTTATTGTTTAGCTGACTGTTCATACATTCTGCAACTTTTATATTAAATGTTAAATTTAAACATTATATTTAAATGTTCAATCCTAAATGTCACAGCTAGATGAAGCTTACATTTAAGGATTTTGAAATGGAATCCAGTCTTTGCAGTTGGTGCGCTGCTTTTGTTGTGACGGCATCATCCTGTATCAAAAACAAATGTTAACTCTGCTGAAGATGTGTTCATGAAAAAAAATATTTGGCTGGTACCTGTGGTCCAGCAGTTTGAAGCGCAACTTCCACCCCTTGTGACTGCAAGTTTGATGTCTCGTAGGGACATTAGCAGCATTAACAGCATGAACTGTTGCTTTTGTCACAGGATGATGACATAACAAAAGCCATGCACTAACAGCAAAGGCTGCATTCCATTCTGAAATACTTCAATGTAAAAATTACAGATTTAACCCCAACATTCACATTTAACTTTTACATTTAGATTTACAGAATTAGGTTGTAACATTTAGATCAAGTGTTTGACATTTAAATTTAACATTTATTAAAAATGATCCAAATATCAGAACAGCAAGGTCAATAACAACAAAAATGTTGGTGAAAATTGAAAATTTACACTCATATGGGCCAAATAATGAAAATACTTTGGTGGCATTTTTATCATTTTATTTTATTGCACTTGGCGCACCATAGAAATTCTGTATAAAGAACTCTTCTTTTGCCTGGAGCTCTGTATTGCCTCMTGGGGTGACAATGATCATGAGAAAAGTGTGAGATCTGCAGTCTACAACCCAGGATGAGCTTCTTAATGAMCAGTTCCTGAAAACCTGAAGGAAGGAACAAAGCTTTTGAGGATAATGTGAGACACATCACCAATGCATCATAATTTTTATTTATTTATTTATTTATTTATTTATTTATTTATTTATTTATTAATTTAACAATTCTCTGCTTTGGCTGTGACTGCACAACAATGCTTTTCAAGGTTTTTAAGAAAACAAAAAAGCAAATTTGTTTCTAAATTCAATACTTTCGAGCATTTATCAGAAAAAGCTTTGGTTTATATTTTAAAATGTTATAATAATAATTAAAAAAACACAAATTACCCATAATCAGGTCCAAGTAGCAGAACAGCTGGCCTGCAGGACTGAGCAGCACCTGAACACTGCTGTTCTCTGTCTGTCCATTGATTGACAGGCAGCTTTCTGAGCTGTGGATAAATCACTTTTATAGTCAGCGTCGCTTCACATTGTGTTCCCCTTCAGGAGAAAAAATAAATAAATAAATAAAAATAAAAACCCTAAAAATCACCTTTCACTGATCTCACCCATTTCACAGTCTTTGTTTTGCTGCATTTTCATTTCTTTGACATAATTTCCATTACATTCTGCACAAATCAAATCCATTTCCTTGCGCAGTTTATACATCAGCGGCATGCAGGACGTTTGATTGACAGCTGTTCCCTTTCTCCTTTCTTTTCTCCTCCTTCTCCACAGGAGGCAGAGAGACACAAATAAGAAGGCATTATCTAATGTTTGCAAATTGCAGGCACTAAAAAATGGTTGACCCCCCCCTCCCCTTTTTTTCTGACTAATGGTAATTTGAGCAGTCAAATATGAAACATTTTTTCAAATGAAGGACAGTCCCACACAMTGTGAGACATCTGGTTTCCCTTCCTGGCAGCTGGAACCACAGACACCCAAACATTGGTCAAACACTCTGCTTTACCAGCTGAAATCATCTTGTCTACATCTATTTTGGTGTAGTAGCTGAGAATCATACCKACAACTTACTCTRATGGCTACAAAGCTAATCCACTGTGGATTTTAAAGAAATGCTTAGAAATGAATCATTAGAGAGATATTTAAAACAATTACACTTTTGTRCTGTATTTAGACTAACTTAAGATGGCTTCCCCAGCTTATCAAACTTACCAAACACAAAAGTGACTAAAACACAGCCAGATACTAATGACATTTTGTAGAAATTKGTGTAATAGAAGCTGATAGTCCTTTAAAACACAAACTCCAAACTCAAGTAGATTAAATGAGAACTGGAGCTATTGTGTGCACTTTAGTGTAACCTTTAACAATTTGAGGAAAAAAATCTTTAAAGCCGTTATTTTTCAACATTGTGAAACATCTTGAAGTGTTATTTTTAGAGTCATCATTCAGCCCTCTGCACACATTTCCTGCCTGTCTTCACTGGACATTTTGTTGCTCTATATAAATGGCTGACTGTAATTCCAGAAGCAGAAGATGGTCGACATTTAGAACCATTACTTAGCTGACCTGGTCTGGGTCCTTGGAAGTTTTCAAATCAGAAATCTTGCAGCTAAGATGATGTGCTCAGAGACTGGAGCYCTCCAACATTTTCAAACCAGATCTGACACACATCAGGTCCAAAACAGGAAGAAAGGAACCAGGAAATCTCGAACAAGAGAAGAAAGGTTTGGAGGAAAATAAAAAGAACAACCTTGATGCACTGATGAAAGATTTAGAAAGGGAGAAAGAAGAACTGGAAGAAGAAAYAAAACAGTTTGAAGAGGTTAAAGGTTAGAGGTTAGAGATTAAAGCAAAGGAGGGGATAAAAAATACAGTAAGAAGGAAAGAAAAAAGGTAAGACGGAGGAAAAAGGAACTGAAAYAATTGCATAAAAATGCAAACTGAAAGTCGAGACCTGAGGGAGGATATTGGAGAAGTGGAGTCAGAGAGAGAAGATTTAGAAGAAGAATAGTAAAGAAAAATGAACAGATTAACAAAGATTTTTAGCTGGAAAGGAAAGATTTGGAGGAGTTTAAGAAACAGGTGGAAAAAAAAGAAGAGAAATCCAGCAGGAAAAAAAAATAAGCCGATGAAACAGTTAAAGACCTGCAGGAAGATTTGGAAGAGGGCAAAAAAGCAACCTGAGGAAGAAAAGGTGGCGTAGCAAGATGAGAGTACAAAAGTGAAAAAAAAAAAGATTTAATGAAAACAGAGAATACGAGACAAAAAGCAAATGAAAGAAAGAGAGGAGAAAAAAGAAATAAGAATTGAGGACAAAAAGATATAAGGTGGAAACAGGAAAAAAAAAGAGACGTTTGTGGAGCTGATAAAAAAGAAAAACAGCTGGAAGGTTGAGAGAAATGTTCAATTCAGCACCAGCAGTTTATCTCACTTCTTCATTTCTTTCAGGTCAAAAACAAAGACAATTGAAAAATATATTAAAAACTTGATGTAAGTATTTTCAATCTTTGAAAATCATTCAGTATCCAAGCAGTTTGGTTTCTGTCTGTGTCAAGTGAAACAGCTCACGTTCAGACTGCTGAACCCTTTATACTGAATCAAACAGCTTGTTGTTTTAAAACACTAAAATGTTTCAACTCAAATAAGATCAATTGGAAACACAGAGTTCTGTTTACATCACTGAAATATTTGAACTGAARAAGTGTTGAAACCCAAGCAGTTTAAAACCAGGACGGGCAAGTTAAATGATGGAAGGGAAACAGTATTTTTGTTGACACCACCTGAGAGCCACATACAAACACAAAATAAACACTTACTTTAGTGCATTACATAAGACAATGGCATTAGACTTGCATGCACAGTTGTAGTTCTGGTAAAACATTGCTGTTGTTTATGTACTACTTGTCATTTGTAGCTTTGTGTAACGTGTTGTAGTGGCAGCTACACTCGTATTAAAATCCTTCATGGGAGAAAGCTGTGAATGAAAAGATAGTATACCTCCCACCTCCCAGTTATTTTTTTTACTCAAACAAAAGCACTTAAATGAACTCTTAGAATCTAAGGGCTGCTTTGATTGTGTTCAAGTATCTTTAAGTGTTATTTAAATGTTGCATCATTTGTGGGCCAGAAATAAGTCATCTGTGGGCTGGATGTGGCCCACGGGCCGCCACTTGTCCATCCCTGGTTTAAAACAATCGTTTGATTTGTTCAGCAATAAGTATTTCTATTTTCTAACATTTTATAAAACACACACAGATGTTTCTGTCCTCATGGGGACTTTGCATTGACGTCCATTCATTTCCTGGTCATTTCTAAAGCCTGACACCTAACCTCACAAAAACTCAATGCACACCTTAGTCTTAATCTTAAGATCCCTGTTCAATCCCAGGACCTTCTTGCTGTGAGGCAGCAGTGCTAACCACTGATCCATCGTGCTGCCAGTAAGGAACAGTACAAAACATGTACACACACACCTAACACATAAACAAGATACACAGATGAACATGTTTTCATGATGTCAGCATATTGTGATTAAGACTTGACTTTTACTCTAGTATATTTTAACTTTCTTAACAAACACGCTTTTACGCAGGGAATCTGACAATAACATGTTTGCCGTTCAAACCTAATGACATTGTAGTTTCTGCGTGTCCTTATCCAGACCTTARCAATACCAAGCATGCTGATGGAAATGAAAACTGTAGTGTCATCAGAGTTGAATCTCCATAAATCAGGCTGATTTTCAGTCATTTCTCCTCATGTGCATGTTATAATGAAGAAGGAGCCTCATGTGAGATGCTGCTGCTGCTGCTGCTGCTGCTGCTGCTGCTGATGATGATGATGATGACTGTCATTTATTAGAGAAGGAATGTGTGTTTTACTTAATAACTGTGAGAACAGCCTAATATATAAAGTAAATACTCACTCTGAGAGTTTATTTGATTTCATGTGGAATGAAGCTTTGCTACGATCCGTTTCTTATTGATTTAATAAACTGATAATTCAGAAAGAATGATCACAAGTCGATAAATTCGAGGGTCACTTTTATTTCTCCAAAGGATGAATTTGTGTTACTATTTCACAACACAAACTTCACGCACACTATGTGTTGGTTTTGCTTTCCATCTGCAAACAAGTCAGCCGATCACTGGCTAAGACTCAAAACCTGCCAACTCTAAATGAAAAGGCCGCATCTCAGGTGTTGACGTTGTGTCTGACTGAGCCGTTTGTGGCTCTAAAGTTTAATTTCTAACAGGTGCACTGATGCAGAACTGAAAACTGATCAGATCTGAGAGCTGGGTTTTGACTGACAGGTCTGAGAGGACTTTATGTTCCTGCACAACTGTTAGCACATTCTAAAATTAGTTTTCCAAAAAAATTTTTTTTTTCATCACCAGGATTTGCAACAAATGTTTTGCAGTAAACATGGTGTTTTTTTCCCTCTGAATTCTTATCTCAGAGGCCTCAGCATTTGTGGCGATTCTCCTTCATCCTCATCCATCAATCTGCCCTGCTTGCATCCTCAGCCTGCCTTTTTATGTTTTGCCCCCTGGTTGAAAAGCTTCCTGCAGTGATACCATGTTTCCAAGGAGTTCGTGCAGAACTGCAAGCTGAGACAAACTAAAACCATTTTAGGTCAGAAGCAACACATTTATAAAGCATATCTTTGAATGCAGAAAATACCTTTTTGTTTGTTTGTATTATTTTGGGTGACTATGCATAAGCATTAAAGCATCCTTCAAACTATTTAAACATTATTCTTTCAATCGCTGTCTTCAGATCAAGCAACACATTTATAAAGCATATCTTTGAATGCAGAAAATACCTTTTTGTTTGTTTGTATTATTTTGGGTGACTATGCATAAGCATTAAAGCATCCTTCAAACTATTTAAAAATTATTCTTTCAATTGCTGTCTTCAGATCAAGGCATCAAACTAACAGCTTTCAAAAAACAATACAAAATGCGTCAATTGGTTAGTAAGTGATGATATTTTGTGAATTTTAGTTGTAGCAACTCTTACCATGTACTGTAAGTGAAAAAAGCAGCAAAATTAATTTACTCGTACATAAAAATGAGATTTTAGCAAAACACACATTTGTGTCACACACTTTCTGGCCAAATAAAAAGGTCACAAACTCGAATATTTTGTTGAACAACCTTAAGTTTGATTACGGCACACTTTCACAGCAGCATTGTTTGGATAAGCTTCTGCAATGCCACGAGATTTATTTCCACCCAGTGTAGCATTAAATTTTCACCAAGATCTTTCATTGATGATGGTAGAGTCTGACCGCTGTGCAAAGCCTTCTCCGGCACATCCCAAATATTCTCAATGGACTCTGTGGAACTAATCCATGTGTGAAAATGAATCTCATGCTCCCTGAACCACTCCTTCATAATTCCAGCCCCATGTATCCTGGCATTGTCATCTTGGAATATGGCCTTGCCATCAGAAGAAACAATCATTGATGGAATAACCTGGTCATTCAGTAAATTCAGGTAGTCAGCTGACCTCATTCTTTGAACACAAACTGTTGCTGAACCTAGACTTGACCACCTGTAACAACCCCACATCATAGCACTGCCTCCACAGAATTGTACAGCAGGCTCTAGGTATGATGGGTGCATCACTTCACCTGCCTCTCTTCTTACCCTGATGCTCCCATCACTCTGGAACAGTAAACGGTAACTCTGGGCTCATCAGACCACGTGGCCTTCTTCCAGTGCTCCAGAGTCCAATCTTCATGCTCCCTGGCAAATTGAAGCATTTTTTTCCAGTTAGCCAATGGTTTGACCCTTCTCAAACAGACTGACCTCTTTTCCATGATCACAGGACTTGTCTTTTGAAATGAGAAGCAACTCATTCACCAGTTGGGGTTAAATAAAGCCTGAAACATACTCGCTCCGACGCCTACCGTTCAACGCGCGGCCACGTGGTTGTTCGGAATTCGTTTTTGCACAGATCTTTCATAGCTCCAGAGACACCCTGCGCCGAACTCCTGGGAAACCCCTCCCGCTGAAACATATGTCACTGCATGGAGTTTCTCCCCACAACAGGACAATGCAGAAAAAAAAGTCAGACTCGTCACTCACCCGACGTATTTATCCACATCTGTCCTGGTTAAAGCTCCACAATTTTTATCAGTCAGATTCCTCCGTGCACAAAATCTGTAAAATCTCCATTCATGAGTTTTTCATGGTTTGGCTATCTTAATAAAACTCTGCTTCCTGGTAACAGTCGGCTCTGAGAGAGAGTCATTTTCTTTCTTTTTTTTTTATTTTACTGAGCAGAACCGTCCGAGCACTTTCAGCACAAACAAACGCCCACAAACTTCAGACCAATCACACATTACCATAGTCGCGGGAAGGGGGGTCAAAAGTTCTGCCGGCAGGTKATGCCAAAAGAGGCGGCCAAGCCGACGCTGCAAACACTGGTGATGYAATTTTCATCATGAGACTGCGACAACTCATGCCGACGTCGGCAGTTCAGAGGGCGAATGTTTCCAGCTTAACTTGTTGCCAGCTGAAAGATAATCACCCATGAAGTAATTATCCAATAGAAGGCTCATACCTATTTGCTTACCTTTTCATTTTTATTTTTTGGTCAGACAGTATGTATATAATTTCAACTTTTAAGTGTCATGGAATTTTCAGCTTTACATTATTGAATTGGCATTTTCCATGCATCGTAAATGGACCTTTCTGTCCAACCAGAGTACTCAAAGCATTTCACACTACAATTTTTGCAATCTTTTACCCATCCACACACATTCAGCACTCTACTAGATCTCTCTACAAAGCTAATACATATAAATTAATAGAGACAAACCGGTGCTTTAAATCACATTCATACACTGATGGGACACACATCAGACGCAGTGTGGGTTCAGTCTTGTCCAGGGACACTTCAACATGTGACCAGATAGTGGTGGAATCAAATTGCCAGCACTTGCATTAGAAGAATGACTCCCCTAACCACTCAGCCACAGCCAACCTAGAACTAGTTCACGACAACAGACGTCTTTGAGCACAATACAACAACATTCATATTGATTGCAAAACACATAGTAGTAAAAGTTATTTAAAGAAGCCAGCAGGTTGTGTTGGATCTTTAAGTAAAGGAACAACTCAGCAAGGGTTTTTTTTCCTGAAGAAATACAGTATGGCTTCTATTTGTGACTGACTCCTAGCATGTCAACTCTATCATACTTTTCCTTKTTTACTGAAATCCATAAATTTCACAAAATATTTGTAGTGCTCTCACACAATACAAGTTAGAGTGTGTGAACATTGTGTGGATATGTTTTTATGCTACCTGGTGGTGGGGATGATTTTTGATCATTTACCTGGTACACACAGCCTGGACTTAGGGTTAGGATTAACTTGTAAATTGAGTTTAGGTTAGATTTAGGCCGGGTCATGTCCCAGGTTTAGAGTAAGGGATCAAGGTTAGGCTATAGAAAAGGTCGGAAAAATGAAAGGAAGTCAATGCAAAGTCCCCATGAGGACAGAAGAACAAACGTGTGTGTGTGTGTGTGTGTGTGTGTGTGTGTGTG
>NW_013952426.1:3118319-3124640 GCF_001266775.1 Austrofundulus limnaeus | reverse complement strand
GCACTGTAAATAAACTCACTTTTTCATTTTGTCTCCTGGTCTGGTCTCTCAGCTCCGCTGACCTGTTGAACAAAGTTAGCTTCATGTCACATCCTCTGGGATTCATAGTTTTCTTTCAAATGAATGCAGCCAAACTCTTATAAAATCTTATATTTAAATTCAGAGTTTTCTGTCAAATATTGGATTAAAGTGGCTTTTATAGCATTTATTAAAAAAACTTGTTATATCACAAAGCTGAAAGACAATAGACATAAATGTCTGTGTGTCAGAGGCATCGTGTGTGTGACCATACGCCTCAGGCAGCAGCTGCATTGATGCCCTTTATAATTCTGGTTCATGTTTTGTCTTCTCTGACTCCAAACTTCAAATTGTGGCACTTTTCTGATGATTAGTCCCAAATCCCTTTTTGAGTTGCTGTTACAAGAGGTCATAATGAACTCCACCGAGAAGCTTAAACTCTGAAGGGCTTGAAATTAAGACTGAAAGACAATATAACCCCTTCAGTCTCAAGATAACGGTTTCATATATTTCATAGACTTACAGGCTTGGTAGGTTTTATAACCGAGCTGTCTCTCTGCTTTGAGTCCCCTGAGGATCCTGTGGAGAAATATAGACCACAGCAGCTTTTTTGATAGCTGCTGTGAAAGATGGGCTAACACAGTCATCTATAAAGTTAAGGGCAGAGATGGTAAAAAAAAAAAACTAAGAGATACTGAGCAAAAGATTTAAATAAGAATAAATCAAGTTGGAGCTATGATCCTGTAAACATCTTTTTTTATGTAGACACATGGATTTATAGTCTACTATAAAAAATATTTCAAGCTTCATTGGTGCTTTGAAAACAGTTACAAATATAAAGTTAATTTTCCAACCAATCCATATTCAGATTAAAACTGTTCTCCTTTGAACAATCCAAATATGYGCTGGCAGAACCACTGCCAAAACTGCAACTCCTCTCCTTTTTTTGTTGAATGTTCAAATTCCACAAAACCTAGATTTTTAAAGATTACTAGTTTAAATTCACTCACTGACAATGTTCCATTCATGTTATTCTGTATGCTCTCTTTTACATGCATGCATTTGAATTTTACCAACAGATGCCACAACATTTAAATTTTAACCCTAACTACTAACATTTCTCTGCTTTTACTTGACTAGTGACTAAGGGAAGCTAATTTAATGTTTTCACACGTCATCATTTTGATAAACATTTTGGGTCCTGATGAGGTCATGGGAAAAAGCGTATTAGCCTTTCTATGATGTGCTTCTGACTTATTTTGATGACATACTAACAATCATAGCAAACTTTTCCAAATTGCTCATGAGCACCCAGCAGCTTAGGAACCACGTTTTTTCCATCTTGGTAACATCATGTGAGTTCATGTACATTATGTGTGAAATTATAAAATCTGCAGTGTTCACTTCAAATTACCAAATGATGGACGCTAGCAGAGGATGTAACGCAAAGTTTTCAATTTCCAAAGATTTGTGTTAGATTTGCAAACCGGCCAACCAAAAAAGTGTTTAGTGAAGACTTTTATTTCCAGCCTCCATACACATCATCTGCCTAATGCCTGGTTCACACGGCAATATTTTAAAATTGTTGTTTAAAATACTGAGAGATCCCACACTTGAGGATAAAAACAATTATGGATATAACAGGTTTAGTGCGTGATGCACAGTCACACAGCAAAAAACAACAAACCACACAGATTGCACTCCCAAACATTCAGATGTCGGACAGGAAACATCCAAATGTGGTCAAATGTGAGTGGCTAAGCAAGACAGATGAGGAAGAAGCTATGGTGACAGTTTGTGGAATATTTAAATCAGAAAAAATCAAAAAACAAAATACACCAAGTAAATACAGGGCTATATCACTGATACAGAAACAGTGTGTCTGAGTTACAATTTTAGAATTTATTCTTAATTTGATGTTTCATTAAGTTGTTTATGTTTTATTATGTTTTATTCTGTTTCATTTAATCTTTTCGCTATTTTTACATTGTTGATGATTGTAAAGCACCTTGTGAATATATTTCTGTCAAAGGTGATTTATAAATAAAACTTTACTTACTTGCTTACTTAGTTAAGGGTGACATGGTCAGCTCGGAAGGACGTTAGGACTGCTCCAATCTCAAATCGGGGATATTACATGTGTTTGATCTTTTTTGGCCCAATTTCACAACATGTGTTGTGTTCACCCGAGAACAAACGAGCTCGCAGCCTGTTGAATGTGACGTGAAAGCGAGGTGACGTAAACACAGAGGGGAATCCAAAATACAGAACACATAAAAAACTGTCATGACTCACATGAAAGTCCGCTGGATGTTAAAAGTTATTTTAAATTGTTTTGTTTAGTTACTTGTTAAAAACTGTCCACAAATGATCAACACTGTTTCTTCCTATTGATACGTTGTACAAATACCCCCAATGTGTAAATCGAAAAGAACAAAAAAGCTGTGCATAGGGACTACAGATGAGATCTAGCCTTCGTGGCTACTTCTGGTACAATCTGTAATGTGCACTGTCCCTTCATCAATAAATAATCAACATCATTTCAAAATCAGTGCTTCATACAATACACAATACATCAGAGTAATTTCGTTATTCATTTAAAATGTTACAGTGTATTGATAGTACCCTCATTTAGTGACAGAAAGACCAAAAGACACAATCATACAAAATATGTGAAAATTGTTTCAAACAATAAAAAATAAGTATCATAATTAAACCAGTAAAATTATTTTTTAATTATCAATAAATACTATAGAATAAAATTAGTGTCTTAATTTACATTACCTGAACATATKAACAAGAAAATACTGAACATGTAACATCTACAGACTGGATGACTGAGCATGTGCCGCTTCACTTCCATTACCCAGGTACTAACCATGTATAATTTAGACAAGATTGCAAGAGTTTAGTTACTTTTCTCTTTGTTCCTTTTATACATTACCTGAAATGAATATTTTGATTTTAGAATCAATCTTAGAGCAAAATGTTCTGAGATCACTACCACTTTAAACTTCAAATAAATATCTGTCACTTTACTTGAATTATATATTACAGCCACTTTGTATTGGCTAAAGTTGATTTACTTTTGGTGGTCATCTTGAACTGAGTCTAAAATATAGTCAGTTTGTGGTGCATTAAACATTTCGCTTACAAAATAGTCACAGTCAAAAACAACATAATTAAAATTCCTGAACATATTTAAGCTCTAGGAATGAAAATTCATAATTTAAGTTTGTTTTACAGCTGATTTTCTTTAGACCAAACCAAAATAAACCACAAAGATTTATTTTGCAATATTCTCTTCTCCAAACAGTACAATGTTTTTTTTTACAAGTATAAAATGCATTAAATGTTTCTGACTTTTTTAGCTATATTAGCAAAACTTTCACTGTATTTCTTTTATCAGCATTCAGCAGAAGCAGAACACTACTTTAGCTAACGTCAATGTTTGAGGACACTGGCACAAACTGTTTGAGTCTGATTCATCCCCTCTTATGATTAATTAATGCACCACCCAGCCAGATATGACTGGAATTAAGTAGGGGTGTATTCACATTCAGATGCATGTGCTAAGACGTACAGATAAATACAGTAGAGTAAGAATTAATTACTTTATTTCTACATTTATGTTTTTTTCTCCAGAACAATCTCCTAAAATCTCCATCTTTATTGAAAACTTGCCAACAGAAGGAGTAGAATTAATACAACTTTAAGAAATTAGTCCTTGAGGAAGGTAATYTTTGAATAACTTGGGGAAAAGGATGATTCAGAAATTGTCAGTCTCTTTTGTTATTGTACAAAAGCATGATGGACTTTTTTTATTGTCACATGTTGTGTTCTGCCCCCACCCCTTCTAAATTTAAAAGCCTAAAACAAAACGAGCAAGGTCATCTGGGAGTTGTTCAAAGGAGACAAGAGCAATTTCTTGTGTTTGTTTTGTTGCTCGCTGKTTATTGAAAAGTAATTTGATTTTCGAGCCTTTGATCGATTAGTGACTTTGTGTTCGTCCGGTGCTTTCGCTGTGAGGAATCAAAAGGTACAGCTGCTTGGAAATAAGCTCGGGCAGCGTACGGCGCTCTCCGTCCATTATAGGAACTCTGAAACATCAGTGATAGATCATCTAGCAGACTACTAATATTCCTGCTATCGTTTTTGCTTTGATGCTCAGAAGTGGCGACGGCTGTGCTGCATATAAATCATTGGCTTCATAAAACATTAATCCTGTACAAAGTCTGAAACACTCCTGAGAAATATGTGAGGACGATCTCTCTCTCTCTCTCTCTCTCTCTCTCTCTCTCTCTCTCTCTCTCTCTCTCTCTCTCTCAGTATGTGAGCTGGTTTTGAGACCTCTTCCTCGACCTGAGTGCTGTAATTTTGAAGAAGACGGTGGAAGATTGCACCATGAGCTCCATTTGACGCCTTTTTTYACTTGACTGGTGGATTGTTGAACTTGTTAAAAGATTTTGTGTGTGTGTGTGTGTGAATCATAGATAAAGTAACATATAATTCTGTATTAGACTGACAGCTCTGTTACACCGTCTCACTTGTTCTTTTTCAGCCTGAGCAGTCTGATGAAATCTCCACCAYGCTCCCTGTTAGAAACAGGCCAGCCTGAAGGCAGCGTCGACACAGAGGTCTACAGTAAAACATCCTCAGGATAAAGAAGAGGCAATCTTTGGTAAAGTTTGAAGAAAGGAAACTTCACCTATAGTCATATCTGAAGATTTCTTTCAGATTTACAAGTGATGTTGGATCAAACTGTGGTTTTTAAACAAAGACATAAAATGTACAATGTGTAATGTCTACATGACAATAAAAAAGTCTAAATTTCTATAAGAAAAGTTGCACCTAATATAGACACAAAAAAGTGAAATATGATTTTACTTTCTTTCATAAACATTGAAAAAGAAAAAAATAACTTTTGTTTAGTTAATTTTAACTGTTCTACTCCAGCCTTCTCATGTCCCGTCATATTTTTTTTATACTTTTACTGTTGCTCTTCATAGTACTATTTGCATTTTAAAAGTCAATACAAAATAAAAATAAAACAATCTGGTGTTGTGTAAGCGCCCTCTTACGGAAGTGTATTGCTATCACGCAGGAAAAAAAAATCCGAGCGCTATCACGTTATAACGTGATACGTATCTTGTACGTATCACGTTATAACGTGATAGCGCTCGGATTTTTTTTTCCTGCGTGATAGCAATATGCTTCCGTACCCTCTAGCGAGTGATTGCTGTATTATTTCTAAGTCCCGCCCCCTAAACAAATGGGACATTTTTTCTGACTAAAAGATTTCAGGTGTAGCTTTTCATTGTTTTACCTTGTTGTTATATCTTCAAAYATGCACATTTTACATTTTTTTGTTTCAATAAGTTATTTGAGACTTWAAAAAATCCCATTGCACCACAATTACCAACAAAACTGCCTGTTTTCAAGTTGAGTCTGCAGGTGGAATTTTTGTATCATGAGTCATCCCCAATGTGCAGACTTGCTCCAGAAATGCGTCATRGCATCAGAAAATAAACATTCTGGCTTCAGTTCTGAACATAATAAGAATTAGACACTTAATTTTTATTGATTTCAATAGTTTGGACCAAAACATGGAGTTAACCGTTAGTTTGAGAGAGAYGAAGACATCCATGGTTTACTTACTGCTGTCATGTCCTAAAATAACTACAATCTCAAACTTAAATGGCAATTTATGTAAAATGTATCCATCACTACTTAAGTTTAGCATTTACTTAAAGATCCACAGTTAATTACATTCAAACACAAGGCTTCTGCTGTCCAGCTCCAGATGACTGCAATGTTTTTTTAGTTTTAGTTTAGTTTATTTCAAACATGTATACAAAACAAAACAAAAAATGATAAAAAAGTGATAATAAAATTAACATATTTGAACTATTTGACTGTAATGTAAAATTCGCTAAATCTATGGTGATTCAAGCACATGTAAATTTAATGATTTTTATGTTGTATTTTCCATCTATGAGCATTTTTAATTAGTTCTGTTCTGTAATATGGCCAGCACATGGTTTATTAATGGTAACAGGCCATTGATTCACACAGTCTTCACTGTGAACAATGACTGCAGAATTGCTAAATTATGAAAAAAATGATGACAGGGCAAATGTTTCTAAAATAATGTTTGCAAAATCTATATCTATGAAATGTAGATTGGGATTGTTTTAAGATTGCAGCAATCCACTTTGGTCTTGACATTTAGCTCGTCGCTTCATTCCAACACATTCTCACTCCCGAGTCGTCACATATTGACGTTTTTCAAAGGTCCCTTTG
>NW_013952426.1:3113092-3118075 GCF_001266775.1 Austrofundulus limnaeus | reverse complement strand
GTCTTCACTGTGAACAATGACTGCAGAATTGCTAAATTATGAAAAAAATGATGACAGGGCAAATGTTTCTAAAATAGTGTTTGCATAATCTATATCTATGAAATGTAGATTGGGATTGTTTTAAGATGGCAGCAATCCACTTTGGTCTTGACGTTTAGCTCGTCGCTTTATTCAGAATTCTGCAAATTGAGATCATTCATACTTGTCTACAGGAAGTAAGAGATAATTCAATACAATTTTTTTCACAGAACAAAACTTTCAAAGATCTGAACTACCCTTATTTTAAAATGGTCTAATAATACAGTCCTATTGCAACATCATCACATTTACATCATAAGGCTCTTCCTAAAAAAACTGCAAAACATTTCGAATACAGAAAACAACATATTTATATCTAATACAATTTTGACAAAACACATTATCACAGATGTTATCCAAGTCTAAATAATAATTTTAAAAAAATACCAGAGTGTAACATTTTTTCTATTTTATATGGATAGTTTGAACACTTAGAACCAATAAAAAGCACGTTATCAAATAGTGTGGTGGTAAAGAACCTGTTCAGACACAATCCCAGAATTAGGAGGCAGGCAGAAGGAGGGGTGCTGAAGTACTTTAAAACAGGTTGGTGGTATTATGCAAAATGGACTTTTTTAGCTTTATATCATGTTATAATGTCATTCCCTCATCAAAAACATACCCAGAGCAGTTCTTTGACTCATTTATGCGTGTTCAAGAAATCCTTGAATCTCCTGCGGTGGCCATGTGGAGCAAACACTTGCTGGTACAAAGCACCACCCACCTATTTGTACAAAGCTCCTCCCTGGAGCTCAGTCTACAGCCAAGCTCCTGCCCCACAGAGCGCCCCTCCCCCCGAAGCATTGTTGTGAAGACAAGAAGTGGGAGTGTCAGAAATGGTAGTTTTTTTAAAGAGACATGCCAATTTAAAGGCATTTAGACAGGCTGTGATGCAAATTTAATTTTATATTTGATATGAACAGCATTAATTGAAGGTAACAGTTACTTGATTGTGGTATAGAACTGAATTATGTGCCTGAAAAATACAAACGGAATACTTCACCTTTAACAATGGCACTGAACATTAGCTCAATGAGACAAACAAGGAATTGTACACATTGTGAATAGTACTGGATGGACCTGAAACCTAAACTCAGTGTTACWGAAAATGAGCAGAAAGTAAACATGAAATTAGAGTTACTATTGTGACATGATGGTAATTTATTTAAAAAGTGTATAACGTTGATTTTATTAAAACATAATTATATTTTTATTTTTAAGCCCATACTTCATTAATCACTTTTGATAATAGCACTTTTTTTGTCTATTTACAAAAGTTTCAGTGTGTAAAATCTAAAACGTTTTTATTGTTTACACAGTCACAAATGTATTTTTTGGGTTTTTTTCAGTTCAGGTTTCAAGTTTTGTGGCAACAAAAAGACTCATGTGAACCGCCCTGTCTGTTAGAACAGAGTAATTTGTTTTGGGTTTGGCATTTTTACACCAGCTCCTCGGTTTTYTCTCAGTGCCTGTTGATTTTCAGACGCAGCCTGCAGAGTCAGATCCTCGGAGAATCAAAGTGCATTAACTCAGCTCGTTGCCTGACGCAGTGAATGAGGACTAAATTACACTCGCACTCATTTTCTCTCAGATCGTTTGCATCCAAACATGACTCATTGCTCCTGTCATGCTTCCTTCGGAGCGTGTGTGTGTGTGTGTGTGTGTGTTGACAGGGAGGGTGGGTTTAGTCCCACTGAAGGGAAACAGATGGGCAAAGAAAATTAATGTCTGATTGAATAAGAATCTGCAGGTACTGCACACTAAGATGCTCACTGTTTTATTATTATTTTATTTTTTTTTCAGTTGCAGGTTTATTAAACAATATTTATTTAGTCTGTTGTTGAATAAATTTCTGTTCCATTAAAAATTGTTTTTTTTATTAAAATGTACAAAATTGTTGTTTCCAAATACTTTGACAAATTCTTTGTCATTTGTTTTGATCGCCCACTGCTATAAAAGGTGGGCAGGTCTGTAATTGTTTCTGTGTTTCTGTTCAGCTGTCTGTTAGCAAAATATCTCATGAACCAGTGAATATATTTTATTGAAGCATGCAGTTTCAAATGAGTTTTACAACTGATTAAATTTTGGAGTCAACCCARTTCAAGTAAACATATTCAAATAAAAAAATCAAATCTAGCAAACACAAAAATGGTTATAATGCAGTTTTATTTTACTGAGTTTGGTGTTGTGTTGCTGAGAGTCATTGCCAACACATATTCAGAATGAGAACAAATCACACAACTGTATTATTTGAATTTTGTCATGCAAGGGAGCAGGCATGTTTGTTTAAATTTTAATGCAGCTACACCTCTCTGTTTTAGTTTTTTTTTTTCTATTTTCTGCCACATTTAATTAGAAAATCAGTAGTTTCGGATTTAAAATATTTATTGATTTGCTTAAAATTAAGTTCAAGAACAAAAACACCAGAAACATGAATCCATCAGACTGATATAGAAGAGATGAGCTGATCCATTTCTCAGGAGGACATTGCTGCTGCTGCTGCCTCTGATCATACAGCTATGAATTTAAATCTTCCAACGTTTGCCCACTCTTCCACTCCAGCAGCTTCAGAACCATGTGCTTGAATTAAATGGAGTGTACTTAACTGTGGAACCCTGAAACTTTCATCCTGTGCTAATGCATGAATGCAAATGTAGTTTCATCTCCCTCACAGAAGGTGGCTGCTCGAAGGCAGGGATTGACTTTTGAAGCCATTAGAACTACTTGTCCTTTAGATTTATCCACACTTTAGCACCACATCCCAGTTTTCTGGTGCATGCCATACAACTAATGTTAATCTCTTTAAAGACAGACACCTGTAGTGCTTTGAACATATTTAGTTGATATAACATCTTTTTTTCCCATTTATTTCACTCTATTTCTTGAAAAGGCAAGGGTAATTTCAATTGTATCATTTTAAGATAATGTTGAACAACATGAGAAATAACACTTTAGGGCAGATATCTAATTGTTTGACGTGACTCAGCAGTGTTACTAACAGGTATGTTAGTGGTAAGAAAGTGACACAGATGAATACAAAATTAAACATCCTAAAAATAGCATTCTTTAAAGGAATCCCATAAAGCACGTCAAAGTGATAATTGAGTGAAAGTACAAGTATCCTACCATAAAATTATATTTAAGTCATCTCTGTGTATATTACATGTGTAAAAGTCTTAAAATATGGGACATTTATTAAATGTCAATAACACATTTTAAATGTACTTAAGTATTACAAGTTAAAAGTGAGCAGTGAGAATGTCCTAAACTACATTTTTGGGAGGTGACCTCCCAAAAAACACATTTTTTTCTAAAGCCCATAATTATTATATTATTTTAAAATGTTAATGTTAAAAAATATATAATAACATGATTAATGAGACTGGAGAACAAACCAGAATGAAATAGGAGTAACAAAAAAATGTGAGGAGTACAAGTAAAATGTTGGCTGAAAAATAATTACTAAACCAAAATTTCTACTTAAGTAAAGTAACAAAGTATTTGTACTTTATTACTTTACATTTTTTCGTGTTACCAACTTGCAAAGACTACAGGAAACTGTAGGTTTAATTAAACAGACAGCTAGTGGGCATGCAGCTATTTGATATTAGAGTTGTGGCCTTTGAGTCTTAAAATTAAAGCAAACAGTTTGTAAAGTAAGATTATTGCTGTTACTGAATAAAGAAAAATCTAAAAGTTAGATGAGTTAAAAAAACTGAAATTCCTAAATTCATGACCCACAATAAAAAATGTGTAGAACATGCTACTGAGACCCCAGTTGGTTTAATGAATAAATTGTTTAATTCCTAATAAGTCTTGTTTGTCAAGCTTCCTAACAGTAGAAGATGTATTCCCAAGAAGCAGCATTACAACACAGTTCCAAACATTTTCTGCTAAGTTTCATTCTTCTTGCCCATAAAAAGCAACTGAGTTTGGTTTAAAACCGGTGATCCTTGTTGTGCAAATAAGCTTTGAAAATCCTAGATTTAAACACCAATAAAACATAACTTTTTTCCCCAAAAACAATCATCCAGTAAGGCTGTGGGATTTTTAACACATGTTTACTTAGAGGTTTTTTGAAAACTGCAGGTCCTCAATGTGTTGATGTTCTGCAACAATCCTGGCAGCTGAGATGAAGTGCCTGGATTGCAGATTTACTCCAAAGTTTTATTGACTTTCCTGAAGGGAAAGCAGTTAATGTTTGTCTAAAGATCAATAGATTTGTCATTGGGCTCTTGTTCAGAAAGAAAGACTCAGGGAGTTGAGTTGCTGCATCCAGACTCACATTTAGTTAGTTTGTAAACAACAGAGCAGGTAGTTTGCCCTGCTGGGTCACCTGGGGGAAATTAGACTTTAAAAATTACATGTATGAGTCAAACGAGGACATTTACTAAAAATTACATTCARTTTATGGAGATAAAAGCAAGGTTTGTTTACTTTGCAAAATGAATTATGGAGTCATGTGATTGTAGAAAAATACTGATAAAACCTGTTAGTATGCAAAACTGAAATRTAAGCAAGTGACACAAGACACATGGGGAAATAAGCAGAAAAACAAACAAAAAACTGATCCAACATTCAATAATTACTTTCTGAGAGTTTTATTAAAACACGTCCAGTCGTTCACAAGATATTTTACTAACAGGCAAAGTGGACTCCAACATAATTTTCAAGAAAAAAACTCTGCACCATGTTGAGTACATGTTGTATTAACTTTTAAGTTAAAGTTTTAGCACAATTTCTGTAAAACATTGAATTAGGAGCAGTGGCGACTGGTGGATTTTTCTCCAGGGGGGGCTACAACTCCAAAATAGACATATCTCAAAAAGCAACCAAACGTACTAAGTTGTATCACACCAGTGTATTTATTAAACAAATGAAAATAACAAAACAGCATTACAGTGT